>NC_092751.1:49454552-49817052 GCF_047496795.1 Chiloscyllium punctatum
TAAAATAAATGACACTAATGATTCAGATCTTGTCTCGGACTGAAATTGTTGAAGTGAGTGGGCTTTGTTTCTCACAATTGGGGGCTCGTCCGGGATTTTCTTCCATCACCGGGGGGAGTGGCTGGCCTTGGACACTGGGAAGACGCGTCCTGTTCCCCATTGAGGAGCGGTCTCGTGTCCTGGTTTGGTCTGCTCCCTTGGGCGACTGGCACGAATCCCACAAGAGAGACATCTGAATCAGACAGGGATAGGCGTTCGATAGAAAATACGGCGACAAGGGGCCAGGCAACTCAGTGCACAGACCAAGGTAAGAAAAATGACTTTTAAGTATTGCCTTGGTGGCCGGGATTGGGTTTTAGTAGTTAATAAGGGACTAACGAAGGAACTCAATATGGGTTGTGCCGTGGGTAAGGAAAAAGCCTCCGGGAAAACAAAAGAAGGAAAAAGCAATGGAATTGGAGGCGGGGTCCCTTACAACATACCTCCAGAAAGTCCTTTGGGGAGGATGTTGTGGAATTGGCAAAATAATACTTGTACAAGGGAAAAAGATGATTAAATATTTTTGCTTCATATGGACTAAGGAATCCATTCTTTGTCCCACCTCTTTTGGCCAAAATTCAGGTCGGATGAAGACTGGGTTTGTAAATATCTGAATGTATTTGTCAATGAGTGAGAGAGAGAGAGAGAGAGAATGAAGAGAGCTGTACAGCTGGTAGAAAGTTTAACCCTTTGTGATTTGGTTTGAATGCACATTTGTTTGTTGGTGATTGAATGTTTGCGTTTTATTCCCTGGAGCTTGAGTTCCGGGACTGTTTTGAATCTGATTTTTATTATGGAAACTTTACATGATTTCTTTTAAGGTTAAGGATTCTATCGAGATTATGAAAAAAAAAGAATGATAACTCCTGTTCTTCTCACAGGTCATGACTGCCTTACTATCAGTTTCTAACTAATCTCTTTTATCCTTACATAAAAGCGATTTATGGAGGACAGTTGAAGTTTCAGTTCAACATTAGATTGTAGTAAAAACAAAATTCTATGTTTAATATCTGTGACCCTGGATTCGACCATTGTTCATGTATTAGAAGTTTTTTTTAAAACTTGAATAGACAAATAATTTTAAGGCAGCTCTGATTACTTCAAGACCTATAGTATTGTAATTGAGCAATGATTGGTCAGGACTACTTAAGAAAACTAATTTTGGATTTAAATTAAGGGACTAAAACTGGGTGATTACAGTGGATTTCAAAATTGAGAACTGTATGCATTTTACATTTTGAATATTAAATACTGAATAAATGAACGTAAATATATAAATATATTTACAAGTTTGGAACAGGCTTTAAAGTTAGTCAAGCATGAATTGATGAATTGGTGTTTGAAGTTATGGGGAGCTAGAAATATTGCAATATATCTTTAAAAAAAGAAAAAGGGGAAGAACGTAATGACTTATCCCCTTCGGGAGGTACCAATAGGGGACAAAGAGATTGGGTTTGTAAGTGTCCCCCTCAGCAGTCGGGAGGTCAGAACATTTAAAAAAGAAATGAAGGTCCTGGTTGAGGATCTGGTAGGGTTGTCTGAACAAATTGATCAATTTTTGGGGCCCAGTCTGTATACCTGGGATGAATTAATGTCTATTTTGAATATACTATTTACTGGGGAAGAAAGGGGACTTATACGAGGAGCAGCCATTAAAATATGGGACAGGGAATATCCCATTGGAGATGGGGCTGCTGGACAGGGAGAGACGAAGTTTCCCCTCAGAGACCCCCAGTGGGAAGATCAAAATCCGGAGCATAGAGAAGAAATGAGGGAATTGAAAGACCTGATTCTAAAAGGAATAAGAGAGGCATTTCCGAAGTCACAGAATTTGACTAAAGCCTTTGAAGTTATATAGGAGAAAGATGAGACTCTTTCAGCTTTTTTGCAGAGATTAAGAGACTCAATGTGGAAATACTCCGGAATGAACCCTGAGAACCCAGTGGCACAGGGTCTTTTGAAAGTACATTTTGTGACAAAGGAATGGCCAGACATACAGAGAAAGATACAGAAGATAGAAGGGTAGAGTGAAAAACCATGAGATGAATTCTTAAGAGAGGCACTGAAAGTGTTTGTAAAGAGAGAGGATAAGAGACAAAAACAGAAGGTGAAAATGATGGTAGCTACGGTTGATGAGGTAGTTAAGAAAAGAATGGAACCAATATTGAGCAACCGGAGCGGCGGGTGGCAGCATGTAGGACAGAGAGGACAAGGGGGAGGGAGAGGACAAGGGGGAGCATTTGATAGGGGGTTCGAGCGACAGGGGCAGAGCTGGAGGTCTCCACAGGCAGGATGCTATTATTGCGGAAAGATAGGGCACTTTTAGCGGGAGTGTCCTGCTCTGAAAAGGGAAGAGAGGGCAATTCCACTTATGAATTTTGATGAAGAATAGGGGTGTCAGGGGTTCCTGCCCTCGGGGGCCCACCAGGAACCCTTGATAAACCTGAAGGTGGGACTCTGTAGGGAAGAGGTAGTCTTCCTAGTAGATACGGGGGCAGCACGGTCATCGCTGAATTTTAAACCAAAGAAAGTAGGAATGTCAACACGGTCAATTACTGTTTCAGGGGTTAAAGGGGAAGGATTTACTGTTCCAGTATTTGAACCTATGATGATAGAAGGTCCTAAGGATAGAGTCACAGGGGAACTGCTGTATATCCCTGATATAGGAAGTAACTTACTAGGGAGAGATTTAATTATCCTCTTAGAACTGGGATTGGAATTCAGGAAAAAGAATTAGTTGTACAAAAGGCAATGTTGACAGAGGATGTGGAGAGAGAGATAGACCCTATTGTATGGGCTAGAGAAGGGAATTGTGGAAAACTACAGATCCCTCCCCTTGAAGTAAATTTAAAAAAAAGGAAAGGGGACGTTGTCTGTGAGTGACAATATCCCATTTCCATAGAAGGTAAACGAGGACTGCAGCCAGTAATTGAGGGATTGATTAGAGATGGACTGTTGGAGCCATGTATGTCTCCTTATAATACCCCAATACTACCAGTGCGGAAATCCGATGGAACTTATCGATTGGTGCAGGATTTGAGAACATTAAATTGAATAGTACAGATCAGGCACCCAGTGGTGCCAAACCCCTATACCTTATTAAGTGAGATCCCTCATGACCACAAATGGTTTAGTGTGATAGATTTAAAGGATGCCTTTTGGGTTTGTCCCTTGGCAGAGGAAGGTAGGAATTTGTTTGCCTTTGAGTGGGAAGACCCTAAGACAAGACAGAAACAGCAATACTGATGTACTGTGCTTCCCCAGGGGTTTACGGTCTCCCCGAATTTATTTGGACAGATGTTAGAACAAACTTTGGAGAAATTTAGCAGCCCCAAGGGGACTACCCTGTTGCAGTATGTAGACGACCTCTTAGTTACAGGAAAAAGAAGAGAAAGAGTAGTAGAAGCCACTAACAAATTATTGAATTTCCTGGGTCAGCAGGGACTGAGGGTATCTAAAAACAAACCACAATATGTGGAGCAAGAAGTGAAATACTTGGGACATTTAGTTAGTGAGCGAAAGCGAAAGATAAGCCCGGAACGGATAGAGGGAATAGTGGGGATGCCGCTGCCCAGCACTAAACGGGAGTTAGGTACATTTTTGGGTCTAACGGGACATTGCAATTGTGGATTGATTCCTATGCTCAGAAGATTAAGAAATTATATTAGAGGGGGAACCAAAATGTCTCAGTTGGGATGATGAGGGAAAAAGAACGAGTTGAGGAACTCAAAAGAGATCTGATCCATGCCCCTGTGTTAGCCTTACCTTCTCGAGATAAACCTTTCCACCTCTTTGTTACTGTAGATAAGGGAGCAGCTTTGGGAGTATTAACCCAGAGGTGGGGAGGAATGAAACAGCCAGGAGCATATCTTTCGAAGCTACTGGATCCAGTATCCCGGGGGTGGCCTGAGTGTGTGCAGGCCGTGGCTGCCACTGCACTGTTGGTGGAGGAAAGCAGAAAGCTTACATTTGGGGGAGCCCTAATAGTAGGCACCCCACACCAAGTGAGAACGATCCTAAACCAAAAAGCTGGGCGATGGTTGACAGACTCGCGGATTCTTAAATATGAGGCAATATTAATAGAAAAGGATGATCTAGTGTTGGTCACGGATAATTGTTTAAATCCAGCTGCCTTTCTTTGGAAAGGGGAAGGAGAATCTCCTCAGAATCCAGGGCATGACTGCCTTGACATTATAGAATACCAAACTAAGGTCTGCATGGACCTGAGAGATTTTCCACTTCATGCAGGAGCCCCACATTTTATAGACGGATCATCCCGGGTGACTGAAGGGAAAAGACATAATGGGTATGCAGTCGTGGATGGGACAAAAGGTAGTGTGGTGGAGGCAGGAAGGTTGCCAAATGGGTGGTCAGCTCAGACCTGCGAACTCTATGCATTGGAAAGAGCCCTTAGGGCATTAGAAAATAAAGAGGGAACAGTATACACTGACTCTAAATATGTATTTGGTGTTGGCACTTTCGGAAAGATATGGCAGGAAAGAGGACTGATCAATAGCCGAAGGAAGGAATTAGAACATGAGGAGTTGATTAAACGGGTCTTGGAGTCCCTATTACTCCCCCGAGAAATAGCGGTAGTGCATGTAAATTGTCATCAGAAAGGAAATGAACCTGACGTTAGGGGAAATAGATTCGCTGATGAAGTGGCTAAGGAAGCAGCCCTGAACCCACAAGAAGTGGTGATCCATTCCCTAATACCTACTGTCCCAGGTCCTTGGGAAGCTCCTATATTTACTGAAAGAGAAGAAAAAGAATTGAGAGATTTAGTAGCTGTAAAAACAGCAGAAGGGCATTGGAGGTTACCTGATGGAAGGGAAATGTTAAACAAAATGATGATGCGAGAAATTATGGCTGTCCTACATCGAGGCAGCCATTGGGGAGTACAGGCAATGTGTGATTTAGTTCTTAGAGAATATGGATGTAAAGGAATATATACAATTGCTAAACAAATATGTGAGGGATGTATAATATGCAGAAAGGTAAATAAGAAAGTCTTGAGAAAACGGACCCCAGGAGGAAGAGACCCGGGATTGAGATCCTTCCAGAGTATACAAGTAGATTATACTGAACTCCCCAGGGTAGGCAGACTAAAATATATGCTGGTTATAGTAGATCATCTATCTGGTTGGGTTGAAGCATACTCCCAAGCTACTGCCACTGCGAGTGGGGTGTCTAAAACAATATTAGAGCACATAATTCCCCGATACGGGCTAGTGAACCGTATAGATTCTGACCAAGGAACTTATTTTACCTCTAAAGTGTTTCAGGGGGGTAACGAAAGGGTTGGGAATTTCCTGGGAGTTCCATACTCCATGGCACCCACCATCATCGGGAAAGGTTGAGAGAATGAACCAAACACTCAAATGACAGCTCTCTAAATTGATAATACAAACCAGACTCCCTTGGACCAAATGTTTACCTATAGCTCTCTTGTGAGTACGAACAGCCCCAAGGAAAGATTGGGAATATGCCCCTATGAAATCTTATTTGGATTACCTTACCTGGGAACGAATGGAGAATAGCAAATTCCCGAAACTAAAGACTTGTTCTTAAAGAACTATATACTGGGCTTGTCCTCCTCTTTGCCTTTCCTCAGGGAACAGGGTTTATTGGCACAGACTCCACCCCTCGAATTCACCGTTCATCCCATCCGGCCGGGAGATTGGGTCTTAGTAAAATCATGGACAGACACTAAATTACAGCCGGACTGGGAAGGGCCCTACCAGGCTCTTTTGACGACCGAAACGGCAATAAGGACGGTGGGAAAGGCTGGACTCACTACACTCGGATCAAAGGCCCAGTGGAATCTCCAGTTGGGGAAGAAGTCTGGACAGTCGGATCAACGGAAGACCCGCTGAAACTCAGACTGAAGAGACTTTGAGTAACTGATTATACAGTGGTGATGCGAGCGCGGGATTATTTCTGTAAGATTGTATATTAAGTCGTTTTGTGCTTCCCCATCATGTTTAGAATGCTGGAGATGCTTAGAGTTATGATGCTAGCTCTCTTAGTATTGGGATTTTGTCAAATATCATTTTCATATGTAGTATTAACAGTTCCTCAGTCTGATATTACACAAGTAATAGACGCTGATGCATGCAGCTTAAATTGTGGGGATGTAGATAATCAGAGACAGTACCACAGCTCAGAGTTACATCTTAAGTTCTATGGGGATGGCTTTGGGGATGGTACTTGGTATAATGGTATCGTCACAGTACACGGGCCCCCCTTCCGATCAGCTCGCGATTGTCCCGATAAAAAGTGTAACCCAATATACTTAACGATGAAGAAAACCACATGGCACAGAGCAACTCTGCGGGTGGGGGGGTGGGGGGGCACCTATGTGATACAATTAAATGAAACATTTGGGATAGAAATGAAAGCAAATGGGAAGGATTTATTGGGCTGTTGTTTTTGAATTAGCGTAGGACAGGGAAAATGGGCAGAACTACTGGGTCACCCCTCCCAATGACCCTAAAGTAGTAAAAATTACACAGGTAAAGGACTTAAAACAGACCATCAAAATAGAAACTGGGTACGGGGATGCAAATGCCTGGGTTGAATGGGTAAAGTATACTGTAAAAAGTCTGAACAAGACCAATTGCTATGTATGTGCCTCCGGTCGGCCAGTGGCACAGGGGGTTCCCTTTCCACTCGGGTGGAAGGGAGACAGGAAGGGCATGAAATGTATGATAGCCCTGTACCAGGATGAGACTGCATGGAATGATAGGAATTGTACCTCCCTATCTCTGATGTTCCCTCCCTTGGAGAAGAAAGATTCAAAAGCACCCCCCCCGCCCCCCCACGTTTCCAGCCGCAGTCGGAAATCACACGTTGTGTGTGCGTAGACGAGGTACAAGTTGGTCTGGAGACTTGGGGGGAGCTGACATTATGTAGAGAGATTAAGGATGTTACCGAAACGGAGAAGGGAGGGAACTACTCAGCACTGAAGGTTCCCCAAGCGGATCTGTGGTGGGACGGTGGAGGCAAAATATAGAGACCCACCCTCCCTCCGGATTGGAGAGGGATATGTGCAATTGTCCAGTTGGCAATTCCATTTACCCTGGCATTTGAGAAGGAAAAGATAGTAGGGATAAAGGGAAGGAGTAAGAGATCACTGTTAGACACTTCTTTCGATGACAGGATTTATCTCTATTCTGTCGGAGTCCCTGGGGGCGGGGGGGAGGGGTGGGGGGTGGGGTACCTGATGAGTTCAAGGCTCGTAACCAGATTGCAGCAGGCTTTGAGTCAGCTCTCTTCTGGTGGGTAACAATTAATAAAAATGTCGATTGGATAAATTACATTTTCTATAATCAACAGTGATTTATAAATTATACAAGAGATGTGGTTAAAGGAATATCAGACCAGCTTGATGTGACAAGTGGGATGGCATGGGAAAACAGAATGGCCCTTGAGATGATTCTAGTGGGAAAAAGGTGTGTGTGTGTGTGTGTGATGTTCGGAGGAAGCTGTTGTACCTTTATTATTAATAACACTGCACCTGATGGTTCAATCACTCGGGCCTGAAGAGGATTGACTACCTTAGCAGAGGAACTGGCTGAGAATTCAGGAGTGGACACACCTCTCACAGGATGGCTTGAATCATGGTTTGGATAATAGAAGGGGGTGGTGGTTTCCATCCTTACTTCCCTGATAGTAGTAGTCGGGGTATTGGTGGCCACTGGCTGTTGTATCATACCCTGTATACGAGTGCTCACCCAAAGACTGATTGAGACAGCCTTAATGAAACAGATGCCCCTAAAAGGGAATCAGGCAGAGGAACTTTATCGACTAAATAATGAGGGGATGAGTGAGACCAAGATGGATGAAATATCCAGAATGCTGCTTGTGAATTTCGGGGGCGATGCTTAAAAGAAAAATTGCAGAAGATAACAAATGGTAATTAAAGAAAAAGGGGAAATTGTGGGATGTGGGAAAACTAGTGTTACTTCTGCAATTCCATTTACTTATACAAAGTTAATGAACTCATAGCAGTGTGTAATTGTTTTAGCCAAGAGCTGAGTCAACAAGAATGGAAACAATGTGCAGGAAAAACATAATTGCTTTTGTCTTAGCTAAAATTGTATGCAAGAATGAAACGTGACTGCAAACAATGGTAGATATTACAGGCGAATAGATAAGATGCTGTGAGGGGAGGAAGTTAAGCTAGATACGCCTGTACAAACAGGAGGTATAAACATCTGTTTCCCACTTTTACAGAAACACAGGAACAAACCCCAATTAAAAGGCTAATAAGGATCAGGGGAAGGTACAGATGGAGGGAGTAGATAATTGTGAAGAAAGAATATGCCTAACAATGACCTACAGCAGGATGAGGTCAAACGGCCTTGTGAGGCCAGGAATAAGCATTTTGTCACAGACAAGGCCGGATAAGGCAAGAGATAAACAGGGGTAATGGGGGCCGGTCTTAGGGAAGTGGAGGATGTAAACAGGGGAGGAGCAATGTAAAACAAAAGAAACTAAATTAGATAAATGGTGCGTATTAATTGAATTTGGGGTGTGTATGTCCCTTGCCTTATAGACACTGGACATCACACCCTCTTGCTAGAGTAAAATAAAGGACACTACTGATTCAGATTTTGTCTCGGACTGCAATTATTGAAGTGTGTGAGCTTTGTTTCTCACAGTTCCAGACCCTAACCACTGGATGAATCTGGCCAACCCCACACTCTCAGGCACTGTGTTCCAGACTCTCACCCCAGGATTAATCCGGCCTATCCCACACTCTCAGGCATTTAGTTCCAGACCATAACCACTGGATTAATCCGGCCAACCCCACACTCTCAGGCACTGTGTTCCAGACACTAACACCTGGATTGATCCCTCCTGTCCCTCTCTCACTGTCAGGCACTGTGTTCCAGACCGTAACCCCTGGATTATTCCGGCCCACCCCACAATCTCAGACACTCTGTTCCAGACCCTAACCCCTGGATTAATCCGGCCTATCCCATACTCTCAGGCACTGTATTCCCGACCCTAAACCTTGAATTAATCTGGCCTATCCCACACTCTCCGGCACTTTGTTCTAGACACTAACCCCTGGATTAATCCGGCCTCCCCCACACTCTCGGACACTGTGTTCCAGAATGTAACCCCTGGATTGACCGGGCCTATTCCACAATCTCAGACACTGTATTACAGACACTAACCCCTGGATTAATCCGGCCTAACCCACATTCTCAGACACTGTGTTCTAGAAATTAACCCCTGGATTAATCCGGTTTCTCCCACATTCTCAGACACAGTGTTCTGGAACCTAATCCCTGGATTAATCCAGCCTATCCCACACTCTCAGACACTGTGTCCCAGACTCTAACCACTGGAATGACCTGGCCTCCCCCACAATCTCAGACACTGAATTACAGACACAAACCCCTCGACTAATCCGGCCTATCCCATACTCCCAGACAATGTAACCAGACTTTAGACCCCGGATTAATCTGGCGTATCCCACAATCTCCGGCACTTTGTTCCAGAACCTAACCACTGGAATGACCCGCTCTCCCCACACTGTCAGACACTGTATTCCACACACTAACCCCTGGATTAATCCGGCCTATCCCACACTCTCAGACACTGTGTTCCAGATCCTAACACCTGGATTATTCCGGCCTATCCCAAACATTCTCGAACACTGTGTTCTAGACCCTAACCCCTGGATTAATCCGAACAATCCCACACTCTCAGACATTGTGTTCCAGAACGTAACCCGTGGATAGACCGGGCCGATCCTACACTCTCAGACACTGTGTTCCAGACCCTAATCCCTAGATTAATCCGGCCTATCCGACAATGTCAGACACTGTATTCCAGACCTTAACTCCTGGATTAACCCGGCCCATCCCACACTCTCAGACACTGTGTTCCAGACACTAACCCCTGGATTAAACCGACCAACCCCACACTCTCAAGCACTGTGTTCCAGACACTAATTGCTGGATTAATCCGGCCTATGCCACTCTCTCAGGTACTGTGTTCCAGACCCTATTCCCTGTATCAATCCTGCCTATCCCAAACTCTCAGGCACTGTTTTCCAAACCATAACCACTGGATTAATCCGACCTATTCCACTCTCTCAGGCACTGTGTTCCAGACACTAACTGCTGGATAAATCCGGCCTATCCCACTCTCTCTGGCACTGTGTTCCAGACCCTAATCTCTGTATTAATCCGACCTATCCCACACTCTCACACACTCTGTTCCAGACCCTAACCCCTGGATTAATCCGGCCTACCCCACACTCTCAGGCACTGTATTTTAGACCCTAACCCCTGGATTAATCCAGCCTATCCCACTCTCTCTGGCACTGTGTTCCAGACCCTAATCTCTGTATTAATCCTGCCTATTCCACTCTCTCAGGCACTGTGTTCCAGACCGTAAATCCTGGATTAATCCCTCCTGTCCCTCTCTCTCAGACACTGTGTTCCAGACTCTAAACCCTGGATTAATCTGGCCTATCCGACCCTGTCAGGCACTGTGTTCCGGGCCATAACCCCTGGATTAATCCGGCCTATCCCACACTCTCACGCACTGTGTTCCAAACCCTAACCCCTGGATTAATCCGGCCTACCCCACACTCTCAGGCACTGTGTTCCAGACCCTAACCACTGGATCAATCCAGCCTATCCCACTCTCTCAGGCACTGTGTTCCAGACCCTAACCACTGGATTAATACGGCCTATCCCACACTCTCAGACACATGTGTTCCAGACCAAAACCCTGGAATATTCTGGACTACCTCACACTCTCAGACACTGTGTTCCAGACCCTAACACATGGATTATTCCGGCCTACCCCACACTCTCAGGCACTGTGTTCCAGACCCTAACCACTGGATAAATCTGGCCTCCCCCATACTCTCAGATATTTTATACCAGAGCCTAACCCCTGGATTAATCCGGCCAATCCCACACTCTCACAACACTGTGTTCCTGACCCTAACCCCTGGAGTAATCTGGCCTTCCCCTCCCTCTCAGAAACCGTATTCCAGACTGTAACCCCTGGATTAATCCAGCCTATCCCACACTCTCAGGCACTCTGTTCCAGACACTAAACCCTGGATTAATCCGGCCTATCCCACTCTCTCAGGCACTGTATTCCGACACTAACCCTTGGATTAATCCAACCTATTCCTCTCTCTCAGGCACTGTCTTCTCAACCCTAACCATTGGATTAATCCGGCACACCCACACTCGCAGACACCGCATTCCAGAACCTATGTCCTGGATTAATCCGGCCTATCCCACACTGTAAGACAATGTGTTCCAGACCCTAACTCCTGGATTAACCCGGCCTATCCGACACTGTCAGACAATGTGTTCCAGAATGTAACCCCTGGATTGACCGGGCCTATCCCACACTCTCAGACACTGTATTCCAGACACTAACTCCTGGATTAATCCGCCCTATCCCGCACTCACAGACACTGTATTCCAGACCCTAAACCCTGGATTAATCCGGCCTATCCCACACTCTCAGACAATGTGTTCCAGACCCTAACTCCTGGATTAACCCGGCCTATCCAACACTCTCAGGCACTCTGTTCCAGACACTAACCCCTGGATTAATCTAGCCTCCCCACACCCTCAGACACTCTCTTCCAGTCCCTAACCCCTGGATTAATCGGCCTATTCCACTCACTCAGGCACTGTGTTCCACACACTAACCCCTGGATTAATCCAGCCTCCCCACACCCTCAGACACTCTTTTCCAGACCCTAACCCCTGGATTAATCCAACCTATTCTTCTCTCTCAGGCACTGTGTTCCAGACACTAAACCCTGGATTAATCCAACCTCTCCCACACTCTCAAGCACTGTCTTCTCAACCCTAACCACTGGATTAATCCGGCCTATCCCACTCTCTCAGGCACTGTGTTCCAGACACTAAACCCTGGATTAATCCAACCTATTCCACTCTCTCAGGCACTGTCTTCTCAACCCTAACCATTGGATTAATCCGGCACACCCACACTAGCAGCCACTGCGTTCCAGAACCTACGTCCTGGATTAATCCAGCCTATCCCACACTGTCAGACAATGTGTTCCAGACCCTAACTCCTGGATTAACCCGGCCTATCCGACGCTGTCAGAGAATGTGTTCCAGAATGTAACCCCTGGATTAACCCGGCCTATCCGACACTCTCAGGCACTGTATTCCAGACACTAACCCCTGGATTAATCTGGCATACGCCACATTCTCAGACACTGTTCCAGACCCTAACTCCTGGATTAATCCGGCCTATCCGACACTGTCAGGCACTCTCTTCCAGACCCTAACCCCTGGATTAATCCGGCCTCCCCACACCCTCAGAAACTCTCTTCCAGACCCTAACCCCTGGATTAATCCGGCCTATTCTACTCTCTCAGGCACTTTATTCCACACACTAACCCCTGGATTAATCCGGCCTCCCCACACCCTCAGACACTCTCTTCCAGACCCTAAGCCCTGGATTAATCCGGCCTATTGCACTCACTCAGGCACTGTATTCTACACACTAACCCCTGGAGTAATCCGGTCTATCCCACATTCTCAAACACTGTATTCCAGACACTAACCCCAGGATTTACCCGGCCTATCTCACACTCACAGACACTGTGTTCCAGACCCTAACTCATGCATTACTCCAGCCTCTCCCACACTCTCAAATGCTGTGTTTCATTCCTAAACACCAGGATTAATCCGGCCTATCCCTCACGCTCAGACATTCTGTTCCAGACCCTAACCCCTGGATTGACCTGGTGTTCTCACACTCCCAGACACTGTATTCCAGACACCAACCCCTGGATTAATCTGACCTATCCCACTCTCTCAAGCACTGCGTTCCAGACCCTAACTCCTGGAATATTCCGAGCTATCCCACACTCACTCACTGTGTTCCCGATACTAACTCCTGGATTAATCCGGTGTATCCCATAGACTCAGACAATGTATTCCAGACCCTAACTTCTGGATTGACCCAGCCTATCCCAAACTCTCTGACACTGTGTTCCAGACCCTAACACCTGGATTAATCCGGTCTATCCCATAGACTCAGACAATGTATTCCAGATCCTGACCCCTGGATTGACCCGGCCACCCCAAACTCTCTAACACTGTGTTCCAGACCCTAACCCCTGGATTGACCCAGTCACCCCAAACCCTCTGACACTGTTCCAGACACTAACCCCTGGATTAATCCGACCAAACCCACACTCTCAAGCACTGTTCCAGACCCTAACCCCTGGATTAATCCGGCCTATCCTACACTCTCAGACACTGTGTTCCAGACCCTAAACCCTGGATTAATCCGGCCTATCCGACAATGTCAGACACTGTGGTCCAGACCCTAACCCCTGGATTAAACCGACCAACCCCACACTCTCAAGCACTATGTTCCAGACACTAATTGCTGGATTAATCCGGCCTATGCCACTCTCTCAGGTACTGTGTTCCAGACCCTATTCCCTGTATCAATCCTGCCTATCCCAAACTCTCAGGCACTGTTTTCCAAACCATAACCACTGGATTAATCCGACCTATTCCACTCTCTCACGCACTGTGTTCCAGACACTAACTGCTGGATAAATCCGGCCTATCCCACTCTCTCAGACACTGTATTCCAGACACGAACCCCTGGATTAATCCGCCCTATCCCACACTCTCAGACACTGTATTCCAGACCCTAAACCCTGGATTAATCCGGCCTATCCCACATTCTCAGACAATGTGTTCCAGACCCTAACTCCTGGATTAATCCGGCCTACCCCACACTCTCAGGCACTGTATTCCAGACCCTAACCCCTGGATTAATATGGCCTACCCCACACTCTCAGACACTGTGTTCCAGACACTAAACCCTGGATTAATCCGGCCTATCCCACTCTCTCAGGCACTGTCTTCTCAACCCTAACCATTGGATTAATCCGGCACACCCACACTCGCAGACACCGCATTCCAGAACCTACGTCCTGGATTAATCCGGCCTATCCCACACTGTAAGACAATGTGTTCCAGACCCTAACTCCTGAATTAACCCGGCCTATCCCACACTGTCAGACAATGTGTTCCAGAATGTAACTTCTGAATTAACCCAGCCTATCCGACACTCTCACGCACTCTGTTCCAGACCCTAACCCCTGGATTAATCCGGCCTATTCCACTCACTCAGGCACTGTATTCCACACACTAACCCCTGGAGTAATCCGGTCTATCCCACATTCTCAAACACTGTATTCTAGACACTAACCCCAGGATTGACCCGGCCTATCTCACACTCACAGACATTGTGTTCCAGACCCTAACTCATGCATTACTCCAGCCTATCCCACACTCTCAAATGCTGTGTTTCATTCCTAAACACCAGGATTAATCCGGCCTATCCCTCAAGCTCAGACATTTTGTTCCAGACCCTAACCCCTGGATTTACCTGGTGTTCGCACACTCCCAGACACTGTATTCCAGATGCCAAACCCTGGATTAATCCGACCTATCCCACTCTTTCAAGCACTGCGTTCCAGACCCTAACTACTGGAATATTTCGAGCTATCCCACACTCACTCACTGTGTTACTGATGCTAACCCATGGATTAATCCGGTGTATCCCATAAACTCAGACAATGTATTCCAGATCCTAACCCCTGGAGTGACCCGGCCACCCCAAACTCTCTGACACTGTGTTCCAGACCCGAACCCCTGGATTAATCCGGCCTATCCCACAATCTCCAGCACTATGTTGCAGACCCTAACCACTGGATTGACCCGCTATCCCCACACTCTCAAGCACTGTATTCCAGACCCTGACCCCTGGATTAATCCGGCATGTCCCACACTCTCAGACACTGTGTTCCAGACACTAACCCCTGGATTACGTTGGCCTATCCTACACTCTCAGATACTGTTGTCCAGACCCTAATACCTTGATTAATCTGTTTTATCCGAAACATTCTCGGACACAGTGTTCTAGACCCTACCCCTGGATTGACCCGGCCACCGCAAACTCTCTGACACTGTCTTCCAGACCATAACCCGTAGATTAATCCGGCCTAACCCACACTCTCAGGCACTGTATTCCAGACACCAACCCCTGGATTAATCCGACCTATCCCACTCACTCAAGCACTGCGTTCCAGACACTAACTCCTGGAATATTCCAGCCTATCCCACACTCACACAATGTGTTCCAGACCCTAACCCATGGATTAATCCAGCCTATCCCACTCTCTCAGGCACTGTATTCCAGACCCTAACCACTGGATTAATCCAGCCAACCCCACATTCTCTGGCACTGTGTTCCAGACACTAACCCCTGGATTGAATCGGCCTATCTCACACTCTCAGACACTGTGTTCCAGGCCCTAACCCCTGGATTAATCCATCCTCCCCCTACACTCTCAGACGTTGTGTTACAGACCCTAACGCATGCATTACTCCAGCCTCTCCCACACTCTCAAATGCTGTGTTTGATTCCTAAACACCAGGATTTATCTGGCCTATCCCTCACGCTCAGACATTCTGTTCCAGACCCTAACCCCTGGATTGACCTGGTGTCCTCACACTCTCAGACACTGTATTCCAGACACCAACACCTGGATTAATCTGACCTATCCCACTCTCTCAAGCACTGCGTTCCAGACCTTAAATCCTGGAATATTCCGAGCTATCCCACACTCACTCACTGTGTTCTAGACGCTAACCCCTGGATTAATCTGGTCTATCCCATAAACTCAGACAATGTATTCCACACCCTAACCCCTGGATTGACCCGGCCACCCCAAACTCTCTGACATTGTATTCCAGACCCTAACCCTGGATTGACCCAGCCACCCCAAACTCTCTGAGACTGTGTTCCAGATTCTAACCCCTGGATTCACCCGGCCTACCGCACACCCTCAGGCACTGTGTTCCACAGCTAAACTCCTGGATTAATCCAGCCTATCTCACACTCGCACACACTATGTTCCAGTCTCGAACCCCTGGATTAATCCGGCCTATCCCAGACTCTCAGGCACTGTGTTCCAGATGCTAACACCTGGATTATTCCGGCCTCCCCCACACTCTCGGACTCTGTGTTCCAGACCCTAACCCCTTGATTAATCCGACTAATCCCACACTCTCAGACATTGTGTTCCAGAATGTAACCCCTGGATTGACCGGGCCTATCCCACACTCTCAGGCACTGTGTTCCAGACCCTAACTCCTGGATTAATCCGCCCTATCCCGCACTCACAGACACTGTATTCCAGACCCTAAACCCTGGATTAATCCGGCCTATCCCACTCTCTCAGACAATGTATTCCAGATGCTAACCCCTGGATTAATCCGGCCTATCCCACAATCTCCGGCACTATGTTCCAGACCCTAACCACTGGATTGACCCAATCTCCCCATATTCTCAGACACTGTATTCCAGAACCTAACCCCTGGATTAATCCGGCATGTCCCACACTCTCAGGCACTGTTTTCCAGACCCTAACACCTGGATTATTCTGGTTTATCCCAAACATTCTCGGGCACTGTGTACCGACCCTAACCTCTGGATTAATCCAGCCTAACCCACACTATCAGGCACTGTATTCCAGACAACAAACCCTGGATTAATCCGAACTATCCTACTCTCTCAAGCACTGCATTCCAGACCCTAACTCCTGGAATATTCCGGCCTATACCACACTCACACACTGTGTTCCAGACCCTAACCCCTGGATTAATCCAGTCTATCCCATAAACTCAGACCGTGTATTCCAGACCCTAACCCCTGGATTGACCCGGCCACCCCAAACTCTCTGACACTGTGTTCCAGTCCCTAACCCATGGATTAATCCAGCCAATACACACTCTCAGGCACTGTGTTTCAGACACTAACCCCTGGATTAATCCCACCTACCCCACACTCTCAGACACTGTATTCCAGAGCCTAGCCCTTGGATAAATCTGGCCTATCCCACACCCTCAGACCTATGTTCCAGACACTAATCTCTGGATTATTCCGACCTACCCCACTCTCACAAGTACTATAATCCAGACACAAACCCCTGGATTAATCCGGCATATCCCATAATCTAAGACATTGTGTTCCCGACCCTAACCCCTGGATTAATCTGGCCTATCCCACACTCTCAGGCACAGTGTTCCAGACCCTATTTCCTGTATTAATCCGGCATATCCCACTCTCTTAGACACTGTTTTCCAGACCCTAACCCTTGGATTTATCCAGCCTATCCCACTCTCTCAGGCACTGTGTTACAGACTCTAACCCGTGGATTAATCCAGCCTATCCCACTCTCTTAGATAATGTATTCCAGATGCTAACCCCTGGATTAATCCGGCCTATCCCACAATCTCCGGCACTATGTTCCAGACCCTAACCACTGGATTGACCCAATCTCCCCATATTCTCAGACACTGTATTCCAGAACCTAACCCCTGGATTAATCCGGCATGTCCCACACTCTCAGGCACTGTTTTCCAGACCCTAACACCTGGATTATTCTGGTTTATCCCAAACATTCTCGGGCACTGTGTACCGACCCTAACCTGTGGATTAATCCAGCCTAACCCACACTATCAGGCACTGTATTCCAGACAACAAACCCTGGATTAATCCGAACTATCCTACTCTCTCAAGTACTGCATTCCAGACCCTAACTCCTGGAATATTCTGGCCTATCCCACACTCACACACTGTGTTCCAGACCCTAACCCCTGGATTAATCCAGTCTATCCCATAAACTCAGACAGTGTATTCCAGACCCTAACCCTTGGATTGACCCGGCCACCCCAAACTCTCTGACACTGTGTTCCAGTCCCTAACCCATGGATTAATCCAGCCAATACACACTCTCAGGCACTGTGTTTCAGACACTAACCCCTGGATTAATCCCACCTACCCCACACTCTCAGACGCTGTATTCCAGAGCCTAGCCCTTGGATAAATCTACCTTTCCCACACGCTCAGATCCATGTTCCAGACACTAATCCCTGGATTATTCCGACCTACCCCACTCTCACAAGTACTATAATCCAGACACAAACCCCTGGATTAATCCGGCCTATCCCATAATCTAAGACATTGTGTTCCCGACCCTAACCCCTGGATTAATCTGGCCTATCCCACACTCTCAGGCACAGTGTTCCAGACCCTATTTCCTGTATTAATCCGGCCTATCCCACTCTCTTAGACACTGTTTTCCAGACCCTAACCCTTGGATTTATCCAGCCTTTCCCACTCTCTCAGGCACTGTGTTCCAGACTCTAACCTCTTGATTAATCCGGACTATCCCACACTCTCAGACATTGTATTGCAGACACTAACCCCTGGATTAATCTGGCCTATCCCACACTCTCAGACACTGTTCCAGACACTAACCCCTGGATTAATCTGGCCTATCCCACACTCTCAGACACTGTGTTCTAGGACCTAACCCCTGGATTAATCTGGCCTATCACACACTCTCAGACACTGTTCCAGACCCTAACCCCTGGATTGACCCAGCCTCCAACACACTCTTAGACACTGTGTTTCAGATCGAATCCCTGGATTCTCCGGCCTCCCACAGACTCTCAGGCACGGTGTTCGAGACCCTAAGTCCGGGTTTAATCCGGCCCATTCCACACTCTGAGGCACTGTGATGCAGACTCTAACACCTGGATTAATCCAGCCTATCCCACAGTCTCAGGGACTGTGTTCCAGACACTAACCATTGGATTGACCCGGTCTATCCCACACTCTCAGACACTGTTCCAGACCCTAAATCCTGGATTATTCCGGCCACCCCCACACTCTCAGGATCTTTGTTCCAGACGCTAGTCCCTGGATTAATACGGCCAATCCCACACTCTGTGTTCCAGACCAAAACCCTGGAATATTCCAGCCTACCCCACACTCTCAGACACTGTGTTCCAGACCCTAACACATGGATTATTCCGGCCTACACCACACTCTCAGACGGTGTGTTCCAGACCCTAACCCCTGGATTATTCCGGCCTACCGCACACTCTCAGACACTGTGTTCCAGATCCTAACCCCTGGATTATTCTGGCCTACCCCACACTCTCAGACACTGTGTTCCAGACCCTAATGCCTTGATTAATCTGGCCTATCCCACACTCCCAGGTACTTTGTTCCAGACTCTAACCCCGGGATTGAATCAGCCTTCTCCACACTTTCCGGAACTTTGTACCAGACCCTAACCCCTGGATTAATCCTGACTATCCTACTCCCGCACTGTATTCCAGACCCAAACCGTTGGATTAATCCGGCCTATCCCACACTCTCAGACACTGTGTTGCAGACCCTAACCCCTGGATTGACCCGGCCTATCCCACACTCTCAGACACTGTGTTCCAGCCCGTAACCCCTGGATTAATCCGGCCTATCCTACACTCTCAGACACTGTGTTCCAGACCGTAACCTCTGGATTAATCCGGCCTATCCCACACTCTCAGACACTGTGTCCCAGACCCTAACTCCTGCATTAATCCAGCCTATCCCACACTATCAAACGTTGTGTCCCAGACCTTAACATCTGGATTAATCCGACCTATCCCACACTCTCAGACACTGTCTTCCAGACCCTAACCCCGGGATAGACCCGGTGTCCCCACACTCTCAGACACTGAATTACAGACCCTAACTCCTGCATTAATCCAGCCTATCCCACACTCTCAAACGTTGTGTCCCAGACCTTAACATCTGGATTAATCCGGCCTATCCCTCACGCTCAGACAATGTATTCCAGACCCTAACCCCTGGATTGACCCGGCCACCCCAAACTCTCTGACACTGTGTTCCAGACCCTAACCCATGGATTAATCCAGCCAATACACACTCTCAGGCAGTGTGTTTCAGACACTAACCCCGGATTAATCCGACCTATCCCACTCTCTCAAGCACTGCATTCCAGACGCTAACTCCTGGAATATTCCGGCCTATCCCACACTCACACACTGTGCTCCAGACCCTAACCCCTGGATTAATCCAGCCTACCCCACACTCTCAGACAATGTGTTCCAGACCCTAAACCCTGGAATATTCCGGCCTACCCCACACTCTCAGACACTGTGTTCCAGACCATACCCCTGGATTATTCCATCCTCCCCCACAGTCCCAGACAGTGTGTTCCAAACACTAACCCCTGGATTAATCCAGCCTACCCCATACTTTCAGCCACTGTGTTCCAGGCACTAACCATTGGATTGACCCGGCCTATTCCACCCTCTCAGGCACTTTGTTCCAGACCCTAACCCCTGGATTAATCCTGCCTACGACACACTCTCAGACACTGTGTTCCAGACCCCAAATCCTGGGTTATTCCGGCCTGCCCACACTCTCAGGCACTTTGTTCCATACGCTAACCCATGCATTAATCCGGCCTATCCCACACTTACCAGCACTTTGGGCCAGACCCTAACCCCTGGATTAATCCGGCCTATCCCACACTTACTAGCACTTTGGGCAAGACCCTAACCCCTGTATTAATTCAGCCTATCCCACAATCTCATGCACTTTGCTCCAGAGGCTAACCCCTGGAATAATCCGGCCAATCCCACACTCTCAGGCACTGTGTTCCAGACCCTAATGCCTGGATTAATCCGGCCTATCCCAGATACTAAATTCCAGTCTCTAACACAGGGATTGAATCGGCCACACCAAACTCTCTGACACTGTGTTCCAGACCCTAAATCCTGGATTGACCCGACCACCCCAAACTCTCAGACAATGTATTACAGCCTCTAACCCCTGGATTGACCGGCCATCAGTTCATCTCTTGGATCATCTCCTAGAGCCTGTGTGAGTTAGATTGTCAGAGTGCTGTCAGCGTGCTCTTCCCTGGGTGTGTTACATTGACATAGTGGGGTCAGTCTGCTCTTCCCTGGGTGTGTTACATTGACAGAGTGGGGTCAGTCTGCTCTTCCCTGGGTGTGTTACATTGACGGAGTGGGGTCAGTCTGCTCTTCCCTGGGTGTGTTACATTGACAGAGTGGGGTCAGTCTGCACTTCCCTGGGTCTGTTACATTGACAGAGTTGGATCAGTCTGCTCTTCCCTGGGTGTGTTACATTGACAGAGTGGGGTCATTCTGCGATTCCCTGTTGGGTTACATTAACAGAGTTGGGTCAGTCTGCTCTTCCCTGGTTGTGTTACATTGACAGAGTGGGGTCAGTCAGCTCTTCGCTGGGTGTGTTACATTGACAGAGTGGGGTCAGTCTGCACTTCCCTGGGTCTGTTACATTGACAGAGTTGGATCAGTCTGCTCTTCCCTGGGTGTGTTACATTGACAGAGTGGGGTCAGTCTGCTCTTCCCTTTGTGTTTTACATTGACAGAATTTTGTCAGTCTGCTCTTTCCTGGGTGTGTTACATTGACAGACTGGGTCAGTCTGCTCTTCCCTGGGTGTGTTACATTGACAGAGTGGGGTTAGTCTACTCTTCCCTGGGTGTGTTGCTTTGACAGAGTGGGGTCAGTCTGCTCTTCCCTAGATGGGTTACATTGATAGATAAGTGTCAGTCTGCGCTTCCCTGGGTGTGCTACATTGACAGAAAGGGGTCAATCTGCTCTTCCCTGGGTGTGTTACATTGGCAGAGTGACGTCAGTCTGCTCTTCCCTGTGTGTGTTACATTGACAGAGTGAGGTCATTCTGCGATTCCCTGATTGGGTTACATTAACAGAGTTGGGTCAGTCTGCTCTTCCCTGGTTGTGTTACATTGACAGAGTATGGTCAATCTGCTCTTCCTTGGGTGTGTTACATTGTCAGATTAGAGTCAGTCTGCTTTTCCTTCGGTGTGCTCCATTGACAGAATGGGGTCAGTCCGCACTTCCTTGGGTGTGTTACATTGACAGAGTGGGGTCAGTCTGCTATTCCCTGGGTGGGATACATTGACAGAGTTGGGTCAGTCTGCTCTTCCCTGGCTGTGTTTCATTAACAGAGTAGGGTCAATCTGCTCTTCCTTGGGTGTGTTACATTGTCAGATTAGAGTCAGTCTGCTTTTCCCTGGGTGTGCTCCATTGACAGAATGGGGTCAGTCTGCACTTCCTTGGGTGTGTTACATTGACAGAGTGGGGTCAGTCTGTTCATCCCTGGGTGGGATACATTGACAGAGTTGGGTCAGTCTGCTCTTCCCTGGGTGTGTTACATTGACAGAGTGGGGTCAGTCTGCTATTCCCTGGGTGGGATACATTGACAGAGTTGGGTCAGTCTGCTCTTCCCTGGCTGTGTTTCATTAACAGAGTAGGGTCAATCTGCTCTTCCTTGGGTGTGTTACATTGTCAGATTAGAGTCAGTCTGCTTTTCCCTGGGTGTGCTCCATTGACAGAATGGGGTCAGTCTGCACTTCCTTGGGTGTGTTACATTGACAGAGTGGGGTCAGTCTGTTCATCCCTGGGTGGGATACATTGACAGAGTTGGGTCAGTCTGCTCTTCCCTGGGTGTGTTACATTGACAGAGTGGGGTCAGTCTGCTATTCCCTGGGTGGGATACATTGACAGAGTTGGGTCAGTCTGCTCTTCCCTGGCTGTGTTTCATTAACAGAGTAGGGTCAATCTGCTCTTCCTTGGGTGTGTTACATTGTCAGATTAGAGTCAGTCTGCTTTTCCCTGGGTGTGCTCCATTGACAGAATGGGGTCAGTCTGCACTTCCTTGGGTGTGTTACATTGACAGAGTGGGGTCAGTCTGTTCATCCCTGGGTGGGATACATTGACAGAGTTGGGTCAGTCTGCTCTTCCCTGGGTGTGTTACATTGACAGAGTGGGGTCAGTCTGCTATTCCCTGGGTGGGATACATTGACAGAGTTGGGTCAGTCTGCTCTTCCCTGGCTGTGTTTCATTAACAGAGTAGGGTCAATCTGCTCTTCCTTGGGTGTGTTACATTGTCAGATTAGAGTCAGTCTGCTTTTCCCTGGGTGTGCTCCATTGACAGAATGGGGTCAGTCTGCACTTCCTTGGGTGTGTTACATTGACAGAGTGGGGTCAGTCTGTTCATCCCTGGGTGGGATACATTGACAGAGTTGGGTCAGTCTGCTGTTCCCTGGGTGTGTTTCATTGACAGAGTTGGGTCAGTCTGCTCTTCCCTGGGTGTGTTACATTGACAGAGTGGGGTCAGTCTGCTCTTACATGGGTGGGTTACATTGACCGAGTGGGGTCAGTCTGCTCTTCCCTGGGTGTGATACATTGACCGAGTGAGATCATTCTGCGATTCGCTGGATGGGTTACATTAACAGTGTGGGGTCAGTCTGCACTTCCCTGGGTGTGCTACATTGACAGAGTGAGGTCAATCTGCGATTCCATGGTTGGGTGACATTAAGAGGGTTGGGTCATTCTGCTCTTCACTGGGTGTGTTACATTGACGGCGTGGGGTCAGTCTGCTTATCCCTGGGTGTGTTACATCGACAGCGTGGGGTCAGTCTACACTTCCCTGGGTGTGTTACATTGACAGAGTGTGGTCAGTCTGCTCTTCCCTGGGTGTGTTACATTGACAGAGTGGGGTCAGTCTGCTCTTCACTGGGTGGGATACATTGACAGAGTGTGGTCAGTCTCCTCTTCCCTGGGTGTGTTACATTGACAGAGTGGGGTCAGTCTGCTCTTTCCTGTGAGTGTTACATTGAGAGAGTGGGGTCAGTCTGCTCTTCCATGGGTGGATTACATTGACCGAGTGGGGTCAGTCTGCTCTTCCCTGGGTGTGTTACATTGACAGAGTGAGGTCATTCTGCGATTCCCTGGATGGGTTACATTAACAGTGTGGTGTCAGTCTGCTCTTTCCTGTAAGTGTTACATTGACAGAGTGAGCTCATTCTGCGATTCCATGGTTGGGTGACATTAACAGGGTTGGGTCATTCTGCTCTTCACTGGGTGTGTTACATTGACGGAGTGGGGTCAGTCTGCTCTTCCCTCGGTGTATTACATTGACAGAGTGGGGTCAGTCTGCTCTTCGCTTGATGTGTTACATTCATAGATTGGGTTCAGTCTGCTCTTCCCTGGGTGTGTTACATTGACAGAGTGGGGTCAGTCTGCTCTTCCCTGTGTGTATTGCATTGACAGAGTTAGGTCATTCTGCGATTCCCTGATTGGATTACATTAACAGAGTTGGATCAGTCTGCTCTTCCCTGGGTGTGTTACATTGACAGAGTCGGGTCAGTCTGCTCTTCCCTTTGTGTTTTACATTGACAGAGTTTTGTCAGTCTGCTCTTCCCAGGGTGTGTTACATTCACAGAGTGGGTCAGTCTGCTCTTCCCTGGGGGTGTTACATTGACAGAGTGGAGTCACTCTGCTCTTCCCTGGGTGTTTTACTTTGACAAAGTGGGGTCAGTCTGCTCTTCCCTGGGTGGGTAACATTGACAGAGTGGCGTCAGTCTGCTCTTCCCTGGGTGTGTTACTTTGACAGAGTGGGCTCAGTCTGCTCTTCCCTGGGTGTGTTACTTTGACAGAGTGGGGTCAATCTGCTCTTCCCTGGGTGGGTTACATTGACAGAGTGGGGTCATTCTGCTCTTCCCTGGGTGTGTTACATTGACAGAGTAGGGTCAATCTGCTCTTCCCCGGGTGTGTTACATTGACAGAGTGGGGTCAGTGTGCTCTTCCCTGAGTGTGTTACATTGACAGGGTGGGGTCAGTCTTCTCTTTCCTGGGTGTGTTACATTGACAGAGTGGGGTCAGTCTGCTCTTCCATGGGTGTGTTACATTGACAGAGTGGGGTCAGTCTGCTCTTCCCTGGGTGTCTCACATTGACAGAGTTGGATCAGTCTGCTCTTCCCTGGATGTGTTACATTGACAGAGTGGGGTCAGTCTGCTCTTCCCGGGATGTGTTACGTTGACAGAGTAGGGCCAATCTGCTCCTCCCTTGGTGTGTTACATTGATAGAGTGGGGTCAGTCTGCTCTTCCCTGGCTGTGTTACATTGACAGATTGGGGTCAGTCTGCTCTTCCCTGGGTGGGTTACATTGACAGAGTGGGGTCAGTCTGCTCTTCCCTTTGTGTTTTACATTGAAAGAGTTTTGTCAGTCTGCTCTTCCCTGGGTGTGTTACATTGACAGAGTGAGGTCATTCTGCGATTCCCTGGATGGGTTACATTAACAGTGTGGTGTCAGTCTGCTCTTCCCTGGGTGTGTTACATTGACAGAGTGAGCTCATACTGCGATTCCATGGTTGGGTGACATTAACAGGGTTGGGTCATTCTGCTCTTCACTGGGTATGTTACATTGACGGAGTGGGGTCAGTCTGCTCTTCCCTCGGTGTATTACATTGACAGAGTGGGGTCAGTCTGCTCTTCCCTTGGTGTGTTACATTGACAGATTGGGTTCAGTCTGCTCTTCCCTGGGTGTGTTACATTGACAGAGTGGGGTCAGTCTGCTATTCATGGATGGGATACATTGACAGAGTGGGGTCAGTCAGCTCTTCCCTTGGTGTGTTACATTGAGAGAGTGGGGTCAATCTGCTCTTCCCTGGGTGTGTTACATTGTCGGATTAGTGTCAGTCTGATCATCCCTGGTTGTGTTACAGTGACAGAGTGGGGTCATTCTGCGATACCCTGATTGGATTACATTAACAGAGTTGGATCAGTCTGCTCTTCCCTGGGTGTGTTACATTGAGAGAGTCGGGTCAGTCTGCTCTTCCCTTTCTGTTTTACATTGACAGAGTTTTGTCAGTCTGCTCTTCCCTGGGTGTGTTACATTGACAGAGTGGGTCAGTCTGCTCTTCCCTGGGTTTGATACATTGACAGAGTGGAGTCACTCTGCTCTTCCCTGGGTGTTTTACATTGACAGAGTGGGGTCAGTCTGCTCTTCCATGGGTGTGTTACATTGACAGAGTGTGGTCACTCTGCTCTTCCCTGGGTGTCTCACATTGACAGAGTTGGGTCAGTCTGCTCTTCCCTGGGTGTCTCACATTGACAGAGTTGGGTCAGTCTGCTATTCATGGATGGGATACATTGACAGAGTGGGGTCAGTCAGCTCTTCCCTTGGTGTGTTACATTGAGAGAGTGGGGTCAATCTGCTCTTCCCTGGGTGTGTTATATTGTCGGATTAGTGTCAGTCTGATCATCCCTGGTTGTGTTACAGTGACAGAGTGGGGTCATTCTGCGATACCCTGATTGGATTACATTAACAGAGTTGGATCAGTCTGCTCTTCCCTGGGTGTGTTACATTGAGAGAGTCGGGTCAGTCTGCTCTTCCCTTTCTGTTTTACATTGACAGAGTTTTGTCAGTCTGCTCTTCCCTGGGTGTGTTACATTGACAGAGTGGGTCAGTCTGCTCTTCCCTGGGTTTGATACATTGACAGAGTGGAGTCACTCTGCTCTTCCCTGTGTGTTTTACATTGACAGAGTGGGGTCAGTCTGCTCTTCCATGGGTGTGTTACATTGACAGAGTGTGGTCACTCTGCTCTTCCCTGGGTGTCTCACATTGACAGAGTTGGGTCAGTCTGCTCTTCCCTGGGTGTCTCACATTGACAGAGTTGGGTCAGTCTGCTCTTCCCTGGATGTGTTACATTGACAGAGTGGGGTCAGTCTGCTCTTTCCTGGGTGTGTTACATTGACAGAGTCGGGCCAATCTGCTCCTCCCTTGGTGTGTTACATTGATAGAGTGGGGTCAGTCTGGTCTTCCCTGGCTGTGTTACATTGACAGAGTGGGGTCAGTCTGCTCTTCCCTGGGTGGGTTACATTGACAGAGTGGGGTCAGTCTGCTCTTCCCTGGGTGTGTTACATTGACAGAGTGAGGTAATTCTGCGATTCCCTGGGTGTGTTACATTGACAGAGTGGGGTCAGTCTGCTCTTCCCTGGGTGTGTTACATTAACAGAGTTGGATCAGTCTGCTCTTCCCTGGGTGTGTTACATTGACAGAGTGGGGTCAGTCTGCTCTTCGCTTTGTGTTTTACATTGACATAGTTTTGTCAGTCTGCTCTTCCCTGGGTGTGTTACATTGACAGAGTGGGGTCACTCTGCTCTTCCCTGTGTATTTTACTTTGACAAAGTGGGGTCAGTCTGCTCTTCCCTGGGTGGGAAACATTGACAGAGTGGGTTCAGTTTGCTCTTCCCTGGGTGTGTTACATTGACAGAGTGGGGTCAGTCTGCTCTTCCCTGGGTGTGTTACACTGACAGAGTGGGGTCAGTCTGTTCTTCCCTGGTTGTGTTACTTTGACAGAGTGCGGTCAGTCTGCTCTTCCCTGGGTGGGTTACATTGACAGAGTGGGGTCATTCTGCTCTTCCCCGGGTGTGTTACATTGACAGAGTGGGGACAGTCTGCTCTTTCCTGGGTGTGTTACATTGAGAGAGTGGGGTCAGTCTCCTCTTCCCTGGGTGTGTTACATTGGCAGAGTAGGGTCAATCTGCTCTTCCCTTGGTGTGTTACATTGATCGAGTGGGGTCAGTCTGTTCTTCCATGGCTGTGTTATATTGACAGAGTGGGGTCAGTCTGCTCTTCCCTGGGTGTGTTAAATTGACAGAGTGAGGTCATTCTGCCTTCCCCGGTTGCGTTACCTTAACAGATTTCGGTCAGTCTGCTCTTCCCTGGGTGTGTTACATTGACAGAGTGGGGTCAGTCTGCTCTTCCCTGGTTGTGTTACATTGACAGAGTGGGTTCAGTCAGCTCTTCACTGGGTGTGTTACATTGACAGGGTGGGGTCAGTCTGCTCTTCCCTGGGTGTGTTACATTAACAGATTTGGATCAGTCTGCTCTTCCCTGGGTGTGTTACATTGACAGAGTGGGGTCAGTCTGCTCTTCCCTTTGTGTTTTACATTGACATTTTTTTGTCAGTCTGCTCTTACCTGGGTGTGTTAAATTGACAGAGTGGGTTAGTCTGCTCTTCCCTGGGTGGGTTACATTGACAGAGTGGGTTCAGTCTGCTCTTCCCTCGGTGTTTCACTTTGACAGAGTGGGGTCAGTCTGCTCTTCCCTGGGTGGGTAACATTGACAGAGTGGGTTCAGTCTGCTCTTCCCTGGGTTTGTTTCATTGACAGAGTGGGGTCAGTCTGCTCTTCCCTGGGTGTGTTATACTGACAGAGTGGGGTCAGTCTGCTCTTCCCTGGTTGTGTTACTTTGACAGAGTGGGGTCAATCTGCTCTTCCCTGGGTGGGTTACATTGACAGAGTGGGGTCATTCTGCTCTTCCCTGGGTGTGTTACATTGACAGAGGAGCGTCAAACTGCTCTTCCCCGGGTGTGTTACATTGACAGAGTGGGGTCAGTCTGCTCTTCCCTGGGTGTGTTACATTGACAGAGTGGCGTCAGTCTGCTCTTCCTTGGGTGGGTTACATTGACAGAGTGTGGTCAGTCTGCTCTTCCCTGGGTGTCTCACATTGACAGAGTTGGGTCAGTCTGCTCTTCCCTGGATGTGTTACATTTACAGAGTGGGATCAGTCAGCTCTTCCCTGAGTGTGTTACATTTACAGAGTAGGGTCAATCTGCTCTTCCCTTGGTGTGTAACATTGATAGAGTGGGATCAGTCTGCTCTTCCCTGGCTGTGTTACATTGACAGAGTGGTGTCAGTCTGCTCTTCCCTGGGTGTGTAACATTTACAGAGTAGGGTCAATCTGCTCTTCCCTTGGTGTGTTACATTGATAGAGTTGGGTCAGTCTGCTCTTCCCTGAGTGCGTTACATTGGCAGAGTGAGGTCTGTCTGCTCTTCCCTGGTTGTGTTACGTTGACAGTGTGAGGTCATTCTGCCTTCCCTTTTGGCGTTACGTTAACAGAGTTGGGTCAGTCTGCTCTTCCCTGGGTGTGTTACATTGACAGAGTGGGGTCAGACTCCTCTTCCCTGGGTGTGATACATTGACAGAGTGTGGTCAGTCTGCTCTTCCCTGGGTGGTTTCCATTGGCAGAGTGAGGTCTGTCTGCTCGTCCCCGGGTGTGTTACATTGACAGAGTGGGGTCAGTCTGCTCTTCCCTGGGAGTGTCACATTGACAGGGTGGGGTCAGTCTGATCTGCCCTGAGTGTGTTACATTGGCAAAATGTTGACAATCTGTTCTTGCATGGATGAATTACATTGACAGAGTGGTGTCAGTCTACTCTTCCCTCGGTGTGTTACATTGACAGAGTGGGGTCAGTCTGCCCTTCCCTGGGTGTGTTACATTGACACAGTGGGGTCAGTCGGATCTTCCCTGCGTGTGTTACTTTGACAGAGTGGGGTCAGTCTGCTCTTCCCTGGGTGTGTTAAAATGACAGAGTGGGGTCAGTCTGCTCTTCCCTGGGTCTGTTACATTGAGAGAGTGGGGTCAGTCTCCTCTTCCCTGGGTGGGTAACATTGACAGAGTGCGGTCAGTCTGCTCTTCCCTGGGTTTGTTACATTGACAGAGTGGGGTCAGTCTGCCCTTCCATGTGCGTGTTACATTGACACAGTGGGGTCAGTCTGAACTTCCCTGGGTGTGTTACATTAACAGAGTGGGGTCAGTCTGCTCTTCCCTGCGTGTGTTACATTGACAGAGTGGGGTCAGTCTGCTCTTCCCTGTGTGTGTTACATTGTCAGAATGGGGTCAGTCCGCTCTTCCCTGGGTGTGTCACATTGACAGAGTGGGGTCAGTCTGCTCTTCCCTGGCTGTGTCACATTGACAGAGTGTGGTCAGTCTGCTCTTCCCTGGGTGTGTCACATTGACCGAGTGAGGTCATTCTGCGATTCCCTGGTTGGGTTATATTAACAGAGTTGGATCAGTCACTTCTTCCCTAGGTGTGTTACATTGACAGAGTGGGTTCACTTTGCTCTTCCCTGGGTGTGTTACATTGACAGAGTGGGGTCAGTCTGCTCTTCCCTGGGTCTGTTACATTGAGAGAGTGGGGTCAGTCTCCTCTTCCCTGGGTGGGTAACATTGACAGAGTGCGGTCAGTCTGCTCTTCCCTGGGTTTGTTACATTGACAGAGTGGGCTCACCTGCCCTTCCATGTGCGTGTTACATTGACACAGTGGGGTCAGTCTGAACTTCCCTGGGTGTGTTACATTAACAGAGTGGGGTCAGTCTGCTCTTCCCTGCGTGTGTTACATTGACAGAGTGGGGTCAGTCTGTTCTTCCCTGTGTGTGTTACATTGTCAGAATTGGGTCAGTCTGCTCTTCCCTGGGTGTGTCACATTGACAGAGTGGGGTCAGTCTGCTCTTCCCTGGCTGTGTCACATTGACAGAGTGTGGTCAGTCTGCTCTTCCCTGGGTGTGTCACATTGACCGAGTGACGTCATTCTGCGATTCCCTGGTTGGGTTATATTAACAGAGTTGGATCAGTCACTTCTTCCCTAGGTGTGTTACATTGACAGAGTGGGTTCACTTTGCTCTTCCCTGGGTGTGTTACATTGACAGAGTGGGGTCAGTCTGCTCTTCCCTGAGTGTGTTACATTGACAGAGTGAGGCCATTCCGCGATTCCCTGGTTGGATTACATTAAAAGAGTTGGGTCAGTCTGCTCTTCCCTGGGTGTGTTACTTTGACAGAATGGGGTCAGTCTGCTCTTCCCTGGGTGGGTAACATTGACAGAGTGGGTTCAGTCTGCTCTTCCCTGGGTTTGTTTCATTGACAGAGTGGGGTCAGTCTGCTCTTCCCTGGTTGTGTTACTTTGACAGAGTGGGGTCAATCTGCTCTTCCCTGGGTGGGTTACATTGACAGAGTGGGGTCATTCTGCTCTTCCCTGGGTGTGTTACATTGACAGAGTGGGGTCAGTCTGCTATTCCCTGGGTGGGATACATTGACAGAGTTGGGTCAGTCTGCTCTTCCCTGGCTGTGTTTCATTAACAGAGTAGGGTCAATCTGCTCTTCCTTGGGTGTGTTACATTGTCAGATTAGAGTCAGTCTGCTTTTCCCTGGGTGTGCTCCATTGACAGAATGGGGTCAGTCTGCACTTCCTTGGGTGTGTTACATTGACAGAGTGGGGTCAGTCTGTTCATCCCTGGGTGGGATACATTGACAGAGTTGGGTCAGTCTGCTCTTCCCTGGGTGTGTTACATTGACAGAGTGGGGTCAGTCTGCTATTCCCTGGGTGGGATACATTGACAGAGTTGGGTCAGTCTGCTCTTCCCTGGCTGTGTTTCATTAACAGAGTAGGGTCAATCTGCTCTTCCTTGGGTGTGTTACATTGTCAGATTAGAGTCAGTCTGCTTTTCCCTGGGTGTGCTCCATTGACAGAATGGGGTCAGTCTGCACTTCCTTGGGTGTGTTACATTGACAGAGTGGGGTCAGTCTGTTCATCCCTGGGTGGGATACATTGACAGAGTTGGGTCAGTCTGCTGTTCCCTGGGTGTGTTTCATTGACAGAGTTGGGTCAGTCTGCTCTTCCCTGGGTGTGTTACATTGACAGAGTGGGGTCAGTCTGCTCTTACATGGGTGGGTTACATTGACCGAGTGGGGTCAGTCTGCTCTTCCCTGGGTGTGATACATTGACCGAGTGAGATCATTCTGCGATTCGCTGGATGGGTTACATTAACAGTGTGGGGTCAGTCTGCACTTCCCTGGGTGTGCTACATTGACAGAGTGAGGTCAATCTGCGATTCCATGGTTGGGTGACATTAAGAGGGTTGGGTCATTCTGCTCTTCACTGGGTGTGTTACATTGACGGCGTGGGGTCAGTCTGCTTATCCCTGGGTGTGTTACATCGACAGCGTGGGGTCAGTCTACACTTCCCTGGGTGTGTTACATTGACAGAGTGTGGTCAGTCTGCTCTTCCCTGGGTGTGTTACATTGACAGAGTGGGGTCAGTCTGCTCTTCACTGGGTGGGATACATTGACAGAGTGTGGTCAGTCTCCTCTTCCCTGGGTGTGTTACATTGACAGAGTGGGGTCAGTCTGCTCTTTCCTGTGAGTGTTACATTGAGAGAGTGGGGTCAGTCTGCTCTTCCATGGGTGGATTACATTGACCGAGTGGGGTCAGTCTGCTCTTCCCTGGGTGTGTTACATTGACAGAGTGAGGTCATTCTGCGATTCCCTGGATGGGTTACATTAACAGTGTGGTGTCAGTCTGCTCTTTCCTGTAAGTGTTACATTGACAGAGTGAGCTCATTCTGCGATTCCATGGTTGGGTGACATTAACAGGGTTGGGTCATTCTGCTCTTCACTGGGTGTGTTACATTGACGGAGTGGGGTCAGTCTGCTCTTCCCTCGGTGTATTACATTGACAGAGTGGGGTCAGTCTGCTCTTCGCTTGATGTGTTACATTCATAGATTGGGTTCAGTCTGCTCTTCCCTGGGTGTGTTACATTGACAGAGTGGGGTCAGTCTGCTCTTCCCTGTGTGTATTGCATTGACAGAGTTAGGTCATTCTGCGATTCCCTGATTGGATTACATTAACAGAGTTGGATCAGTCTGCTCTTCCCTGGGTGTGTTACATTGACAGAGTCGGGTCAGTCTGCTCTTCCCTTTGTGTTTTACATTGACAGAGTTTTGTCAGTCTGCTCTTCCCAGGGTGTGTTACATTCACAGAGTGGGTCAGTCTGCTCTTCCCTGGGGGTGTTACATTGACAGAGTGGAGTCACTCTGCTCTTCCCTGGGTGTTTTACTTTGACAAAGTGGGGTCAGTCTGCTCTTCCCTGGGTGGGTAACATTGACAGAGTGGCGTCAGTCTGCTCTTCCCTGGGTGTGTTACTTTGACAGAGTGGGCTCAGTCTGCTCTTCCCTTGGTGTGTTACTTTGACAGAGTGGGGTCAATCTGCTCTTCCCTGGGTGGGTTACATTGACAGAGTGGGGTCATTCTGCTCTTCCCTGGGTGTGTTACATTGACAGAGTAGGGTCAATCTGCTCTTCCCCGGGTGTGTTACATTGACAGAGTGGGGTCAGTGTGCTCTTCCCTGAGTGTGTTACATTGACAGGGTGGGGTCAGTCTTCTCTTTCCTGGGTGTGTTACATTGACAGAGTGGGGTCAGTCTGCTCTTCCATGGGTGTGTTACATTGACAGAGTGGGGTCAGTCTGCTCTTCCCTGGGTGTCTCACATTGACAGAGTTGGATCAGTCTGCTCTTCCCTGGATGTGTTACATTGACAGAGTGGGGTCAGTCTGCTCTTCCCGGGATGTGTTACGTTGACAGAGTAGGGCCAATCTGCTCCTCCCTTGGTGTGTTACATTGATAGAGTGGGGTCAGTCTGCTCTTCCCTGGCTGTGTTACATTGACAGATTGGGGTCAGTCTGCTCTTCCCTGGGTGGGTTACATTGACAGAGTGGGGTCAGTCTGCTCTTCCCTTTGTGTTTTACATTGAAAGAGTTTTGTCAGTCTGCTCTTCCCTGGGTGTGTTACATTGACAGAGTGAGGTCATTCTGCGATTCCCTGGATGGGTTACATTAACAGTGTGGTGTCAGTCTGCTCTTCCCTGGGTGTGTTACATTGACAGAGTGAGCTCATACTGCGATTCCATGGTTGGGTGACATTAACAGGGTTGGGTCATTCTGCTCTTCACTGGGTATGTTACATTGACGGAGTGGGGTCAGTCTGCTCTTCCCTCGGTGTATTACATTGACAGAGTGGGGTCAGTCTGCTCTTCCCTTGGTGTGTTACATTGACAGATTGGGTTCAGTCTGCTCTTCCCTGGGTGTGTTACATTGACAGAGTGGGGTCAGTCTGCTATTCATGGATGGGATACATTGACAGAGTGGGGTCAGTCAGCTCTTCCCTTGGTGTGTTACATTGAGAGAGTGGGGTCAATCTGCTCTTCCCTGGGTGTGTTACATTGTCGGATTAGTGTCAGTCTGATCATCCCTGGTTGTGTTACAGTGACAGAGTGGGGTCATTCTGCGATACCCTGATTGGATTACATTAACAGAGTTGGATCAGTCTGCTCTTCCCTGGGTGTGTTACATTGAGAGAGTCGGGTCAGTCTGCTCTTCCCTTTCTGTTTTACATTGACAGAGTTTTGTCAGTCTGCTCTTCCCTGGGTGTGTTACATTGACAGAGTGGGTCAGTCTGCTCTTCCCTGGGTTTGATACATTGACAGAGTGGAGTCACTCTGCTCTTCCCTGGGTGTTTTACATTGACAGAGTGGGGTCAGTCTGCTCTTCCATGGGTGTGTTACATTGACAGAGTGTGGTCACTCTGCTCTTCCCTGGGTGTCTCACATTGACAGAGTTGGGTCAGTCTGCTCTTCCCTGGGTGTCTCACATTGACAGAGTTGGGTCAGTCTGCTATTCATGGATGGGATACATTGACAGAGTGGGGTCAGTCAGCTCTTCCCTTGGTGTGTTACATTGAGAGAGTGGGGTCAATCTGCTCTTCCCTGGGTGTGTTACATTGTCGGATTAGTGTCAGTCTGATCATCCCTGGTTGTGTTACAGTGACAGAGTGGGGTCATTCTGCGATACCCTGATTGGATTACATTAACAGAGTTGGATCAGTCTGCTCTTCCCTGGGTGTGTTACATTGAGAGAGTCGGGTCAGTCTGCTCTTCCCATTCTGTTTTACATTGACAGAGTTTTGTCAGTCTGCTCTTCCCTGGGTGTGTTACATTGACAGAGTGGGTCAGTCTGCTCTTCCCTGGGTTTGATACATTGACAGAGTGGAGTCACTCTGCTCTTCCCTGGGTGTTTTACATTGACAGAGTGGGGTCAGTCTGCTCTTCCATGGGTGTGTTACATTGACAGAGTGTGGTCACTCTGCTCTTCCCTGGGTGTCTCACATTGACAGAGTTGGGTCAGTCTGCTCTTCCCTGGGTGTCTCACATTGACAGAGTTGGGTCAGTCTGCTCTTCCCTGGATGTGTTACATTGACAGAGTGGGGTCAGTCTGCTCTTTCCTGGGTGTGTTACATTGACAGAGTCGGGCCAATCTGCTCCTCCCTTGGTGTGTTACATTGATAGAGTGGGGTCAGTCTGGTCTTCCCTGGCTGTGTTACATTGACAGAGTGGGGTCAGTCTGCTCTTCCCTGGGTGGGTTACATTGACAGAGTGGGGTCAGTCTGCTCTTCCCTGGGTGTGTTACATTGACAGAGTGAGGTAATTCTGCGATTCCCTGGGTGTGTTACATTGACAGAGTGGGGTCAGTCTGCTCTTCCCTGGGTGTGTTACATTAACAGAGTTGGATCAGTCTGCTCTTCCCTGGGTGTGTTACATTGACAGAGTGGGGTCAGTCTGCTCTTCGCTTTGTGTTTTACATTGACATAGTTTTGTCAGTCTGCTCTTCCCTGGGTGTGTTACATTGACAGAGTGGGGTCACTCTGCTCTTCCCTGTGTATTTTACTTTGACAAAGTGGGGTCAGTCTGCTCTTCCCTGGGTGGGAAACATTGACAGAGTGGGTTCAGTTTGCTCTTCCCTGGGTGTGTTACATTGACAGAGTGGGGTCAGTCTGCTCTTCCCTGGGTGTGTTACACTGACAGAGTGGGGTCAGTCTGTTCTTCCCTGGTTGTGTTACTTTGACAGAGTGCGGTCAGTCTGCTCTTCCCTGGGTGGGTTACATTGACAGAGTGGGGTCATTCTGCTCTTCCCCGGGTGTGTTACATTGACAGAGTGGGGACAGTCTGCTCTTTCCTGGGTGTGTTACATTGAGAGAGTGGGGTCAGTCTCCTCTTCCCTGGGTGTGTTACATTGGCAGAGTAGGGTCAATCTGCTCTTCCCTTGGTGTGTTACATTGATCGAGTGGGGTCAGTCTGTTCTTCCATGGCTGTGTTATATTGACAGAGTGGGGTCAGTCTGCTCTTCCCTGGGTGGGTTACATTGGCAGAGTGAGGTCTGTCTGCTCTTCCCTGGGTGTGTTAAATTGACAGAGTGAGGTCATTCTGCCTTCCCCGGTTGCGTTACCTTAACAGATTTCGGTCAGTCTGCTCTTCCCTGGGTGTGTTACATTGACAGAGTGGGGTCAGTCTGCTCTTCCCTGGTTGTGTTACATTGACAGAGTGGGTTCAGTCAGCTCTTCACTGGGTGTGTTACATTGACAGGGTGGGGTCAGTCTGCTCTTCCCTGGGTGTGTTACATTAACAGATTTGGATCAGTCTGCTCTTCCCTGGGTGTGTTACATTGACAGAGTGGGGTCAGTCTGCTCTTCCCTTTGTGTTTTACATTGACATTTTTTTGTCAGTCTGCTCTTACCTGGGTGTGTTAAATTGACAGAGTGGGTTAGTCTGCTCTTCCCTGGGTGGGTTACATTGACAGAGTGGGTTCAGTCTGCTCTTCCCTCGGTGTTTCACTTTGACAGAGTGGGGTCAGTCTGCTCTTCCCTGGGTGGGTAACATTGACAGAGTGGGTTCAGTCTGCTCTTCCCTGGGTTTGTTTCATTGACAGAGTGGGGTCAGTCTGCTCTTCCCTGGGTGTGTTATACTGACAGAGTGGGGTCAGTCTGCTCTTCCCTGGTTGTGTTACTTTGACAGAGTGGGGTCAATCTGCTCTTCCCTGGGTGGGTTACATTGACAGAGTGGGGTCATTCTGCTCTTCCCTGGGTGTGTTACATTGACAGAGGAGCGTCAAACTGCTCTTCCCCGGGTGTGTTACATTGACAGAGTGGGGTCAGTCTGCTCTTCCCTGGGTGTGTTACATTGACAGAGTGGCGTCAGTCTGCTCTTCCTTGGGTGGGTTACATTGACAGAGTGTGGTCAGTCTGCTCTTCCCTGGGTGTCTCACATTGACAGAGTTGGGTCAGTCTGCTCTTCCCTGGATGTGTTACATTTACAGAGTGGGATCAGTCAGCTCTTCCCTGAGTGTGTTACATTTACAGAGTAGGGTCAATCTGCTCTTCCCTTGGTGTGTAACATTGATAGAGTGGGATCAGTCTGCTCTTCCCTGGCTGTGTTACATTGACAGAGTGGTGTCAGTCTGCTCTTCCCTGGGTGTGTAACATTTACAGAGTAGGGTCAATCTGCTCTTCCCTTGGTGTGTTACATTGATAGAGTTGGGTCAGTCTGCTCTTCCCTGAGTGCGTTACATTGGCAGAGTGAGGTCTGTCTGCTCTTCCCTGGTTGTGTTACGTTGACAGTGTGAGGTCATTCTGCCTTCCCTTTTGGCGTTACGTTAGCAGAGTTGGGTCAGTCTGCTCTTCCCTGGGTGTGTTACATTGACAGAGTGGGGTCAGACTCCTCTTCCCTGGGTGTGATACATTGACAGAGTGTGGTCAGTCTGCTCTTCCCTGGGTGGTTTCCATTGGCAGAGTGAGGTCTGTCTGCTCGTCCCCGGGTGTGTTACATTGACAGAGTGGGGTCAGTCTGCTCTTCCCTGGGAGTGTCACATTGACAGGGTGGGGTCAGTCTGATCTGCCCTGAGTGTGTTACATTGGCAAAATGTTGACAATCTGTTCTTGCATGGATGAATTACATTGACAGAGTGGTGTCAGTCTACTCTTCCCTCGGTGTGTTACATTGACAGAGTGGGGTCAGTCTGCCCTTCCCTGGGTGTGTTACATTGACACAGTGGGGTCAGTCGGATCTTCCCTGCGTGTGTTACTTTGACAGAGTGGGGTCAGTCTGCTCTTCCCTGGGTGTGTTAAAATGACAGAGTGGGGTCAGTCTGCTCTTCCCTGGGTCTGTTACATTGAGAGAGTGGGGTCAGTCTCCTCTTCCCTGGGTGGGTAACATTGACAGAGTGCGGTCAGTCTGCTCTTCCCTGGGTTTGTTACATTGACAGAGTGGGGTCAGTCTGCCCTTCCATGTGCGTGTTACATTGACACAGTGGGGTCAGTCTGAACTTCCCTGGGTGTGTTACATTAACAGAGTGGGGTCAGTCTGCTCTTCCCTGCGTGTGTTACATTGACAGAGTGGGGTCAGTCTGCTCTTCCCTGTGTGTGTTACATTGTCAGAATGGGGTCAGTCCGCTCTTCCCTGGGTGTGTCACATTGACAGAGTGGGGTCAGTCTGCTCTTCCCTGGCTGTGTCACATTGACAGAGTGTGGTCAGTCTGCTCTTCCCTGGGTGTGTCACATTGACCGAGTGAGGTCATTCTGCGATTCCCTGGTTGGGTTATATTAACAGAGTTGGATCAGTCACTTCTTCCCTAGGTGTGTTACATTGACAGAGTGGGTTCACTTTGCTCTTCCCTGGGTGTGTTACATTGACAGAGTGGGGTCAGTCTGCTCTTCCCTGGGTCTGTTACATTGAGAGAGTGGGGTCAGTCTCCTCTTCCCTGGGTGGGTAACATTGACAGAGTGCGGTCAGTCTGCTCTTCCCTGGGTTTGTTACATTGACAGAGTGGGCTCACCTGCCCTTCCATGTGCGTGTTACATTGACACAGTGGGGTCAGTCTGAACTTCCCTGGGTGTGTTACATTAACAGAGTGGGGTCAGTCTGCTCTTCCCTGCGTGTGTTACATTGACAGAGTGGGGTCAGTCTGTTCTTCCCTGTGTGTGTTACATTGTCAGAATTGGGTCAGTCTGCTCTTCCCTGGGTGTGTCACATTGACAGAGTGGGGTCAGTCTGCTCTTCCCTGGCTGTGTCACATTGACAGAGTGTGGTCAGTCTGCTCTTCCCTGGGTGTGTCACATTGACCGAGTGACGTCATTCTGCGATTCCCTGGTTGGGTTATATTAACAGAGTTGGATCAGTCACTTCTTCCCTAGGTGTGTTACATTGACAGAGTGGGTTCACTTTGCTCTTCCCTGGGTGTGTTACATTGACAGAGTGGGGTCTGTCTGCTCTTCCCTGGGTGTGTTAAATTGACAGAGTGAGGTCATTCTGCCTTCCCCGGTTGCGTTACCTTAACAGATTTCGGTCAGTCTGCTCTTCCCTGGGTGTGTTACATTGACAGAGTGGGGTCAGTCTGCTCTTCCCTGGTTGTGTTACATTGACAGAGTGGGTTCAGTCAGCTCTTCACTGGGTGTGTTACATTGACAGGGTGGGGTCAGTCTGCTCTTCCCTGGGTGTGTTACATTAACAGATTTGGATCAGTCTGCTCTTCCCTGGGTGTGTTACATTGACAGAGTGGGGTCAGTCTGCTCTTCCCTTTGTGTTTTACATTGACATTTTTTTGTCAGTCTGCTCTTACCTGGGTGTGTTAAATTGACAGAGTGGGTTAGTCTGCTCTTCCCTGGGTGGGTTACATTGACAGAGTGGGTTCAGTCTGCTCTTCCCTCGGTGTTTCACTTTGACAGAGTGGGGTCAGTCTGCTCTTCCCTGGGTGGGTAACATTGACAGAGTGGGTTCAGTCTGCTCTTCCCTGGGTTTGTTTCATTGACAGAGTGGGGTCAGTCTGCTCTTCCCTGGGTGTGTTATACTGACAGAGTGGGGTCAGTCTGCTCTTCCCTGGTTGTGTTACTTTGACAGAGTGGGGTCAATCTGCTCTTCCCTGGGTGGGTTACATTGACAGAGTGGGGTCATTCTGCTCTTCCCTGGGTGTGTTACATTGACAGAGGAGCGTCAAACTGCTCTTCCCCGGGTGTGTTACATTGACAGAGTGGGGTCAGTCTGCTCTTCCCTGGGTGTGTTACATTGACAGAGTGGCGTCAGTCTGCTCTTCCTTGGGTGGGTTACATTGACAGAGTGTGGTCAGTCTGCTCTTCCCTGGGTGTCTCACATTGACAGAGTTGGGTCAGTCTGCTCTTCCCTGGATGTGTTACATTTACAGAGTGGGATCAGTCAGCTCTTCCCTGAGTGTGTTACATTTACAGAGTAGGGTCAATCTGCTCTTCCCTTGGTGTGTAACATTGATAGAGTGGGATCAGTCTGCTCTTCCCTGGCTGTGTTACATTGACAGAGTGGTGTCAGTCTGCTCTTCCCTGGGTGTGTAACATTTACAGAGTAGGGTCAATCTGCTCTTCCCTTGGTGTGTTACATTGATAGAGTTGGGTCAGTCTGCTCTTCCCTGAGTGCGTTACATTGGCAGAGTGAGGTCTGTCTGCTCTTCCCTGGTTGTGTTACGTTGACAGTGTGAGGTCATTCTGCCTTCCCTTTTGGCGTTACGTTAGCAGAGTTGGGTCAGTCTGCTCTTCCCTGGGTGTGTTACATTGACAGAGTGGGGTCAGACTCCTCTTCCCTGGGTGTGATACATTGACAGAGTGTGGTCAGTCTGCTCTTCCCTGGGTGGTTTCCATTGGCAGAGTGAGGTCTGTCTGCTCGTCCCCGGGTGTGTTACATTGACAGAGTGGGGTCAGTCTGCTCTTCCCTGGGAGTGTCACATTGACAGGGTGGGGTCAGTCTGATCTGCCCTGAGTGTGTTACATTGGCAAAATGTTGACAATCTGTTCTTGCATGGATGAATTACATTGACAGAGTGGTGTCAGTCTACTCTTCCCTCGGTGTGTTACATTGACAGAGTGGGGTCAGTCTGCCCTTCCCTGGGTGTGTTACATTGACACAGTGGGGTCAGTCGGATCTTCCCTGCGTGTGTTACTTTGACAGAGTGGGGTCAGTCTGCTCTTCCCTGGGTGTGTTCAAATGACAGAGTGGGGTCAGTCTGCTCTTCCCTGGGTCTGTTACATTGAGAGAGTGGGGTCAGTCTCCTCTTCCCTGGGTGGGTAACATTGACAGAGTGCGGTCAGTCTGCTCTTCCCTGGGTTTGTTACATTGACAGAGTGGGGTCAGTCTGCCCTTCCATGTGCGTGTTACATTGACACAGTGGGGTCAGTCTGAACTTCCCTGGGTGTGTTACATTAACAGAGTGGGGTCAGTCTGCTCTTCCCTGCGTGTGTTACATTGACAGAGTGGGGTCAGTCTGCTCTTCCCTGTGTGTGTTACATTGTCAGAATGGGGTCAGTCCGCTCTTCCCTGGGTGTGTCACATTGACAGAGTGGGGTCAGTCTGCTCTTCCCTGGCTGTGTCACATTGACAGAGTGTGGTCAGTCTGCTCTTCCCTGGGTGTGTCACATTGACCGAGTGAGGTCATTCTGCGATTCCCTGGTTGGGTTATATTAACAGAGTTGGATCAGTCACTTCTTCCCTAGGTGTGTTACATTGACAGAGTGGGTTCACTTTGCTCTTCCCTGGGTGTGTTACATTGACAGAGTGGGGTCAGTCTGCTCTTCCCTGGGTCTGTTACATTGAGAGAGTGGGGTCAGTCTCCTCTTCCCTGGGTGGGTAACATTGACAGAGTGCGGTCAGTCTGCTCTTCCCTGGGTTTGTTACATTGACAGAGTGGGCTCACCTGCCCTTCCATGTGCGTGTTACATTGACACAGTGGGGTCAGTCTGAACTTCCCTGGGTGTGTTACATTAACAGAGTGGGGTCAGTCTGCTCTTCCCTGCGTGTGTTACATTGACAGAGTGGGGTCAGTCTGTTCTTCCCTGTGTGTGTTACATTGTCAGAATTGGGTCAGTCTGCTCTTCCCTGGGTGTGTCACATTGACAGAGTGGGGTCAGTCTGCTCTTCCCTGGCTGTGTCACATTGACAGAGTGTGGTCAGTCTGCTCTTCCCTGGGTGTGTCACATTGACCGAGTGACGTCATTCTGCGATTCCCTGGTTGGGTTATATTAACAGAGTTGGATCAGTCACTTCTTCCCTAGGTGTGTTACATTGACAGAGTGGGTTCACTTTGCTCTTCCCTGGGTGTGTTACATTGACAGAGTGGGGTCAGTCTGCTCTTCCCTGAGTGTGTTACATTGACAGAGTGAGGCCATTCCGCGATTCCCTGGTTGGATTACATTAAAAGAGTTGGGTCAGTCTGCTCTTCCCTGGGTGTGTTACTTTGACAGAATGGGGTCAGTCTGCTCTTCCCTGGGTGGGTAACATTGACAGAGTGGGTTCAGTCTGCTCTTCCCTGGGTTTGTTTCATTGACAGAGTGGGGTCAGTCTGCTCTTCCCTGGGTGTGTTACACTGACAGAGTGGGGTCAGTCTGCTCTTCCCTGGTTGTGTTACTTTGACAGAGTGGGGTCAATCTGCTCTTCCCTGGGTGGGTTACATTGACAGAGTGGGGTCATTCTGCTCTTCCCTGGGTGTGTTACATTGACAGAGGAGCGTCAAACTGCTCTTCCCCGGGTGTGTTACATTGACAGAGTGGGGTCAGTCTGCTCTTCCCTGAGTGTGTTACATTGACAGGGTGGGGTCATGCTGCTCTTTCCTGGGTGTGTTACATTGCCAGATTAGAGTCAGTCTGCTCTTCCCTGGGTGTGTTACATTGACAGAGTGGCGTCAGTCTGCTCTTCCTTGGGTGGGTTACATTGACAGAGTGTGGTCAGTCTGCTCTTCCCTGGGTGTCTCACATTGACAGAGTTGGGTCAGTCTGCTCTTCCCTGGATGTGTTACATTTACAGAGTGGGATCAGTCAGCTCTTCCCTGAGTGTGTTACATTTACAGAGTAGGGTCAATCTGCTCTTCCCTTGGTGTGTAACATTGATAGAGTGGGATCAGTCTGCTCTTCCCTGGCTGTGTTACATTGACAGAGTGGTGTCAGTCTGCTCTTCCCTGGGTGTGTAACATTTACAGAGTAGGGTCAATCTGCTCTTCCCTTGGTGTGTTACATTGATAGAGTTGGGTCAGTCTGCTCTTCACTGAGTGCGTTACATTGGCAGAGTGAGGTCTGTCTGCTCTTCCCTGGTTGTGTTACGTTGACAGTGTGAGGTCATTCTGCCTTCCCTTTTGGCGTTACGTTAACAGAGTGGGGTCAGACTCCTCTTCCCTGGGTGTGATACATTGACAGAGTGTGGTCAGTCTGCTCTTCCCTGGGTGGTTTCCATTGGCAGAGTGAGGTCTGTCTGCTCGTCCCCGGGTGTGTTACATTGACAGAGTGGGGTCAGTCTGCTCTTCCCTGGGAGTGTCACATTGACAGGGTGGGGTCAGTCTGATCTGCCCTGAGTGTGTTACATTGACAAAATGTTGACAATCTGTTCTTGCATGGATGAATTACATTGACAGAGTGGTGTCAGTCTACTCTTCCCTCGGTGTGTTACATTGACAGAGTGGGGTCAGTCTGCTCTTCCCTGGGTGTGTTAAAATGACAGAGTGGGGTCAGTCTGCTCTTCCCTGGGTCTGTTACATTGAGAGAGTGGGGTCAGTCTCCTCTTCCCTGGGTGGGTAACATTGACAGAGTGCGGTCAGTCTGCTCTTCCCTGGGTTTGTTACATTGACAGAGTGGGGTCAGTCTGCCCTTCCATGTGCGTGTTACATTGACACAGTGGGGTCAGTCTGAACTTCCCTGGGTGTGTTACATTAACAGAGTGGGGTCAGTCTGCTCTTCCCTGCGTGTGTTACATTGACAGAGTGGGGTCAGTCTGCTCTTCCCTGTGTGTGTTACATTGTCAGAATGGGGTCAGTCTGCTCTTCCCTGGGTGTGTCACATTGACAGAGTGGGGTCAGTCTGCTCTTCCCTGGCTGTGTCACATTGACAGAGTGTGGTCAGTCTGCTCTTCCCTGGGTGTGTCACATTGACCGAGTGACGTCATTCTGCGATTCCCTGGTTGGGTTATATTAACAGAGTTGGATCAGTCACTTCTTCCCTAGGTGTGTTACATTGACAGAGTGGGTTCACTTTGCTCTTCCCTGGGTGTGTTACATTGACAGAGTGGGGTCAGTCTGCTCTTCCCTGAGTGTGTTACATTGACAGAGTGAGGCCATTCCGCGATTCCCTGGTTGGATTACATTAAAAGAGTTGGGTCAGTCTGCTCTTCCCTGGGTGTGTTACTTTGACAGAATGGGGTCAGTCTGCTCTTGCATGGATGAGTTAACTTTACACAGTGGGGTCGGTCTGCTCTTCCCTGGGTGTGTTACATTGACGGAATGGGTCAGTCTGCTCTTCCCTGGGTGTGTTACATTGACAGAGTTGGGTCAGTCTACTCTTCCCTGCGTGTGTTACATTGACAGAGTGGGGTCAGTCTGCTCTTCCCTGGGTGTGTTACATTGACAGAGTGGGGTCAGTCTGCCCTTGCCTGGGCGTGTTACATTAACAGAGTGAAGGTCATTCTGTGAATCCCTGGTATGGTTACATTAACAGAGTTTGGTCAGTCTGCTCTTCACCGGTAGTGTTACATTGACAGAGTTGAGTCAGTCTGCTCTTCCCTGGGTGTGTCACATTGACAGAGTTGGGTCAGTCGGATCTTCCCTGAGTGTGTTACATTGAAAGAATGGGGTCAGTTTGTTTTTCCTTGGGTGTGTAACGTTGAGAGAGTTGGGTCAGTCTGCTCTTCCCTGGGTGTGTTACATTGACAGAATGGGGTCAGTCTGCTCTTCCCTGGGTGTGTAACTTTGACAGAGTGGGGTCAGTCTGCTCTTCCCTGGGTTTGTTACATTGATAGAGGGGGTCAGTCTGCTCTTCCCTGGATGGGTTACTTTGATAGAGTGAGGTCATTCTTCGATTCCCTAGTTGGGTTACATTAACAGGGTTGGGTCAGTCTGCTCTTCCCTGGGTGTGTTACTCTGACAGAGTGGGGTCAGTCTGCTCTTCCCTGGGTGTGTTACTCTGACAGAGTGGGGTCAGTCTGCTCTTCCCTGGGAGTGTAACTTTGACAAAGTGTGGTCATTCCGCGATTCCCTGGTTGGATTACATGAACAGATTTGGGTCAGTCTTCTCTTCCCTGGGTTTGTTACATTGACAGAGTGGGTTTAGTCTGCTCTTCCCTGATTGTGTTACATTGACAGAGTGGGGTCAGTCTCCTCTTCCCTGCGTATGTTACATTGACAGACTGGGGTCAGTCGGCTCTTCACTGATTGTGTTACATTGTCAGAGTGGGGTCAGACAACTTTTACCTGGGTGTGTTACATTGACAGAGTGGGGTCAGTCTACTTTTCCCTGTGTGTGTTACAATGACAGAGTGGGGTCAGACTGATCGTCCCTGGGTGAGTTACAGTGACAGAGTAGTGTCAGTCTGCTCTTCCCTGCAAGTGTTACATTGACAGAGTGCGGTCAGTCTGCTCTTCTCTGGGTGGGTTACATTAACAGAGTTGGGGGATTCTGCTCTTCCATGGGTGTGTTACATTTACAGATTGGGGTCAGTCTGCTCTTCCCTGGGAGTGTTACATTGACAGAGTGGGGTCAGTCTGCTCCTCCCATTGTGTGTTACATTGACAGAGTAGGCCCAATCTGCTCCTCCCTTGGTGTGTTACATTGATAGAGTGGGGTCAGTCTGCTCTTCCCTGGCTGTGTTACATTGACAGAATGGGGTCAGTCAGCTCTTCTCTGGGTGGGTTACATTGACAGATTGGTGTCAGTCTGCTCTTCCCTGGGTGGATTACATTGACAGAGTGGGGTCAGTCTGCTCTTCACTGGGTGTGTTACATTGACAGAGTTGAGTCAGTCTGCTCTTCCCTGTGTGTGTCACATTGACAGAGTGTGGTCATTCTGCGATTCCATGGTTGGGTTACATTAACAGAGTTGGGTGATTCTGCTCTTCCATGGGTTTGTTACATTTACAGATTGGGGTCAGTCTGCTCTTCCCTGGGAGTGTTACATTGACAGAGTTGAGTCAGTCTGCTCTTCCCTGGGTGTGTCACATTGACAGAGTGAGGACATGCGGCGATTCCCTGGTTGGGATATATTAACAGAGTTGGGTCCGTCTGCTCTTCCCTGGGCGTGTTACATTGACAGAGTGGGCTCAATCTTCTCTTCCCTGGGTGTGTTACATTGACAGAGTGGGGTGAGTCTACTTTTCCCTGGGTGGTTTACATTGACAGAGTGGGGTGAGTATGCCCTTCCTGGGTGTGTTACAATGACAGAGTCGTGTCAGTCTGATCGTCCCTGTGTGAGTTACATTGACAGAGTAGGGGCAAACTAAACTTCCCTGGGTGTGTTAAATTGACAGAGTGGGGTCCGTCTGCTCTTCCCTGGGTGTGTTACATTGACAGAGTGGGGTCAATCTGCTCTTCCCTGGGTGTGTGACATTGACAGAGTGGGGTCAGTCTGCTCTTCCCTGGGTGTGTTACATTGACAGAGTGGGGTCAGTCTGCTCCTCCCTGGGTGTGTTACATTGACAGAGTGGGGTCAGTCTGCTCTTCCCTGGGTGGGTTTCTTTGACAGAGTGGGATCATTCTGACATTCCCTGGGTGTGTTACATTGACAGAGTGGGGTCAGTCTGACTTTCCCTGGGTGTTTTACATTGACAGAGTGGGGTAAGTCTGCTCTTCCCTGTGTTTGTCACATTGACAGAGTGAGATCATTCTGCGATTGCCTGGTTGGGTTACATTAACAGAGTTGGGTCAGTCTGCTCTTCCCTGGGTGTGTTACATTGACAGAATGGGGTCAGTCTGCTCTTCCCTGGGTGTGTAACTTTGACAGAGTGGGGTCAGTCTGCTCTCCCTTGGGTTTGTTACATTGATAGAGTGGGTTCAGTCTGCTCTTCCCTGCGTGTGTTACATTGACAGAGGGGGTCAGTCTGCTCTTCCCTGGATGGGTTACTTTGAAAGAGTGAGGTCATTCTTCGATTCCCTAGTTGGGTTACATTAACAGGGTTGGGTCAGTCTGCTCTTCCCTGGGTGTGTTACACTGACAGAGTGGGGTCAGTCTGGTCTTCCCTGGGTGTGTTACATTGGCAGAGTTAGGACAGTCTGCTCTTCCCTGGGAGTGTAACTTTGACAAAGTGTGGTCATTCCGCGATTCCCTGGTTGGATTACATGAACAGATTTGGGTCAGTCTTCTCTTCCCTGGGTTTGTTACATTGACAGAGGGGGATCAGTCTGCTCTTCCCTGATTGTGTTACATTGACAGAGTGGGGTCAGTCTGCTCTTCCCGGCGTGTGTTACATTGACAGAGTGGGGTCAGTCGGCTCTTCACTGATTGTGTTACAATGTCAGAGTGGGGTCAGTCTACTTTTACCTGGGTGTGTTACATTGACAGAGTGGGGTCAGTCTACTTTTCCCTGTGTGTGTTACAATGACAGAGTGGGGTCAGACTGATCGTCCCTGGGTGAGTTTCAGTGACAGAGTAGGGTCAGTCTGCTCTTCCCTGCAAGTGTAACATTGACAGAGTGGGGTCAGTCTGCTCTTCTCTGGGTGGGTTACATTGACAGAGTGGTGTCAGTCTGCTCTTCCCTGGGTGGATTACATTGACAGAGTGGGGTCAGTCTGCTCTTCACTGGGTGTGTTACATTGACAGAGTTGAGTCAGTCTGCTCTTCCCTGTGTGTGTCACATTGACAGAGTATGGTCATTCTGCGAGTCCATGGTTGGGTTACATTAACAGAGTTGGGTGATTCTGCTCTTCCATGGGTGTGTTACATTTACAGATTGGGGTCAGTCTTCTCTTCCCTGGGAGTGTTACATTGACAGAGTTGAGTCAGTCTGCTCTTCCCTGGGTGTGTCACATTGACAGAGTGAGGACATTCGGCGATTCCCTGGTTGGGATATATTAACAGAGTTGGGTCAGTCTGCTCTTCCCTGGGCGTGTTACATTGACAGAGTGGGCTCAATCTTCTCTTCCCTGGGTGTGTTACATTGACAGAGTGGGGTGAGTCTACTTTTCCCTGGGTGGTTTACATTGACAGAGTGGGGTGAGTATGCCCTTCCTGGGTGTGTTACAATGACAGAGTCGTGTCAGTCTGATCGTCCCTGTGTGAGTTACATTGACAGAGTAGGGTCAAACTAAACTTCCCTGGGTGTGTTAAATTGACAGAGTGTGGTCCGTCTGCTCTTCCCTGGGTGTGTTACATTGACAGAGTGGGGTCAGTCTGCTCTACCCTGGGTGTGTTACAATGACAGAGTGGTGTCAGTCTGCTCTTCCATGGGTGTGTTACATTGACAGAGTGGGGTCAGTCTGCTCCTCCCTGGGTGTGTTACATTGACAGATTAGGGCCAATCTGCTCCTCCCTTGGTGTGTTACATTGATAGAGTGGGGTCAGTCTGCTCTTCCCTGGCTGTGTTACCTTGACAGAATGGGGTCAGTCAGCTCTTCTCTGGGTGGGTTACAATGACAGAGTGGGGTCAGTCTGCTCTTCCCTGGGTGGATTACATTGACAGAGTGGGGTCAGTCTGCTCTTCACTGGGTGTGTCACATTGACAGAGTGAGGACATTCGGCGATTCCCTGGTTGGGATATATTAACAGAGTTGGGTCCGTCTGCTCTTCCCTGGGCGTGTTACATTGACAAAGTGGGGTCAATCTTCTCTTCCCTGGGTGTGTTACATTGACAGAGGGGGATCAGTCTGCTCTTCCCTGATTGTGTTACATTGACAGAGTGGGGTCAGTCTGCTCTTCCCGGCGTGTGTTACATTGACAGAGTGGGGTCAGTCGGCTCTTCACTGATTGTGTTACAATGTCAGAGTGGGGTCAGTCTACTTTTACCTGGGTGTGTTACATTGACAGAGTGGGGTCAGTCTACTTTTCCCTGTGTGTGTTACAATGACAGAGTGGGGTCAGACTGATCGTCCCTGGGTGAGTTTCAGTGACAGAGTAGGGTCAGTCTGCTCTTCCCTGCAAGTGTTACATTGACAGAGTGGGGTCAGTCTGCTCTTCTCTGGGTGGGTTACATTGACAGAGTGGTGTCAGTCTGCTCTTCCCTGGGTGGATTACATTGACAGAGTGGGGTCAGTCTGCTCTTCACTGGGTGTGTTACATTGACAGAGTTGAGTCAGTCTGCTCTTCCCTGTGTGTGTCACATTGACAGAGTGTGGTCATTCTGCGAGTCCATGGTTGGGTTACATTAACAGAGTTGGGTGATTCTGCTCTTCCATGGGTGTGTTACATTTACAGATTGGGGTCAGTCTGCTCTTCCCTGGGAGTGTTACATTGACAGAGTTGAGTCAGTCTGCTCTTCCCTGGGTGTGTCACATTGACAGAGTGAGGACATTCGGCGATTCCCTGGTTGGGATATATTAACAGAGTTGGGTCAGTCTGCTCTTCCCTGGGCGTGTTACATTGACAGAGTGGGCTCAATCTTCTCTTCCCTGGGTGTGTTACATTGACAGAGTGGGGTGAGTCTACTTTTCCCTGGGTGGTTTACATTGACAGAGTGGGGTGAGTATGCCCTTCCTGGGTGTGTTACAATGACAGAGTCGTGTCAGTCTGATCGTCCCTGTGTGAGTTACATTGACAGAGTAGGGTCAAACTAAACTTCACTGGGTGTGTTAAATTGACAGAGTGTGGTCCGTCTGCTCTTCCCTGGGTGTGTTACATTGACAGAGTGGGGTCAGTCTGCTCTACCCTGGGTGTGTTACAATGACAGAGTGGTGTCAGTCTGCTCTTCCATGGGTGTGTTACATTGACAGAGTGGGGTCAGTCTGCTCCTCCCTGGGTGTGTTACATTGACAGGGTAGGGCCAATCTGCTCCTCCCTTGGTGTGTTACATTGATAGAGTGGGGTCAGTCTGCTCTTCCCTGGCTGTGTTACATTGACAGAATGGGGTCAGTCAGCTCTTCTCTGGGTTGGTTACAATGACAGAGTGGGGTCAGTCTGCTCTTCCCTGGGTGGATTACATTGACAGAGTGGGGTCAGTCTGCTCTTCACTGGGTGTGTCACATTGACAGAGTGAGGACATTCGGCGATTCCCTGGTTGGGATATATTAACAGAGTTGGGTCCGTCTGCTCTTCCCTGGGCGTGTTACATTGACAAAGTGGGGTCAATCTTCTCTTCCCTGGGTGTGTTACATTGACAGAGTGGGGTGAGTCTACTTTTCCCTGGGTGGTTTACATTGACAGAGTGGGGTGAGTATGCCCTTCCTGGGTGTGTTACAATGACAGAGTCGTGTTAGTCTGATCGTCCCTGTGTGAGTTACATTGACAGAGTTGGGTCAAACTAAACTTCCCTGGGTGTGTTAAATTGACAGAGTGGGGTCCGTCTGCTCTTCCCTGGGTGTGTTACATTGACAGAGTGGGGTCAGTCTGCTCTTCCCTGGGTGTGTTACATTGACAGAGTGGGGTCAGTCTGCTCTTCCATGGGTGTGTTAAATTGACAGAGTGGGGTCAGTCTGCTCTTCCCTGGGTGTGTTACATTGACAGAGTGGGGTCAGTCTGCTCTTCCCTGGGTGGGTTTCTTTGACAGAGTGGGATCATTCTGACATTCCCTGGGTGTGTTACATTGGCAGAGTTGGGTCAGTCAGACATTCCCTGGGTGTGTTACATTGACAGAGTGGGGTCAGTCTGCTCTTCCCTGGGTGTGTTACATTGACAGAGTGGGGTCAGTCTGCTCCTCCCTGGGTGTGTTACATTGACAGAGTGGGGTCAGTCTGCTCTTCCCTGGGTGGGTTTCTTTGACAGAGTGGGATCATTCTGACATTCCCTGGGTGTGTTACATTGACAGAGTGGGGTCAGTCTGACGTTCCCTGGGTGTGTTACATTGACAGAGTGGGGTCAGTCTGCTCTTCCCTGGGTGGGTTTCTTTGACAGAGTGGGATCATTCTGACATTCCCTGGGTGTGTTACATTGACAGAGTGGGGTCAGTCTGACTTTCCCTGGGTGTGTTACATTGACAGAGTGGGGTCAGTCTACTTTTCCCTGTGTGTGTTACAATGACAGAGTAGGGTCAGACTGATCGTCCCTGGGTGAGTTACAGTGACAGAGTAGGATCAGTCTGCTCTTCCCTGCAAGTGTTACATTGACAGAGTGGGGTCAGTCTGCTCTTCCCTGGTTGTGTTACATTGACAGAGTGGGGTCAGCCTGCTCTTCCCTGGGTGTGTTACATTGACAGAATGGAGTCAGTCAGCTCTTCTCCGGGTGTGTTACATTTACAGAGTGGTGTCAGTCTGCTCTTCCCCTGGTGGATTACATTGACAGAGTGGGGTCAGTCTACTCTTCACTGGGTGTGTTACATTGACAGAGTTGAGTCAGTCTGCTCTTCCCTGTGTGTGTCACATTGACAGATTGTGGTCATTCTGCGATTCCATGGTTGGGTTACATTAACAGAGTTGGGTGATTCTGCTCTTCCCTGGGTGTGTTACATTTACAGAGTGGGGTCAGTCTGCTCTTCCCTGGGTGTGTTACATTGACAGAGTGGGTTCAGTCTGGTCTTCCCTGGGTGGGTTTCTATGACAGTGTGGGATCATTCTGACATTCCCTGGGTGTGTTCCATTGACAGAGTTGTTTCAGTCTGACATTCCCTGGGTGTGTTGCATTGACAGAGTGGGGTCAGTCTGCTCTTCCATGGGTGTGTTACATTGACTGAGTGGGGTCAGTCTGCTCTTCCCTGTGTGGGTTTCTTTGACAGAGTGGGATCATTCTGACATTCCCTGGGTGTGTTCCTTTGACAGAGTAGGGTCAGTCTGCTCTTCCCTGCAAGTGTCACATTGACAGAGTATGGTCAGTCTGCGATTCCCTAGTTGGGTTACATTAACAGGGTTGGGTCAGTCTGCTCTTCCCTGGGTGTGTTACACTGACAGAGTGGGGTCAGTCTGGTCTTCCCTGGGTGTGTTACATTGGCAGAGTGGGGTCAGTCTGCTCTTCCCTGGGAGTGAAACTTTGACAAAGTGTGGTCATTCCGCGATTCCCTGGTTGGATTACATGAACAGAGTTGGCTCAGTCTGCTCTTCCCTGGGTGTGTTACATTGACAGGGTGGGGTGAGTCTACTTTTCCCTGGGTGGGTTACATTGACAGAGTGGGGTGAGGATGCCCTTCCTGCGTGTGTTACAATGACAGAGTCGTGTCAGTCTGATCGTCCCTGTGTGAGTTACATTGACAGAGTAGGGTCAGACTAAACTTCCCTGGGTGTGTTAAATTGACAGAGTGGGGTCAGTCTGGTCTTCCCTGGGTGTGTTACATTGATAGAGTGGGTTCAGTCTGCTCTTCCCTGGGTGTGTTACATTGACCGATTGGGGTCAGTCTGCTCTTCCCTGGGTGTGTTGCATTGACAGAGTGGGGTCAGTCTGCTCTTCCATGGGTGTGTTACTTTGACAGAGTGGGGTCAGTCTGCTCTTCCCTGGGTGTGTTACATTGACAGAGTGGGGTCAGTCTGCTCTTCCCTGGGTGTGTTTCTTTGACAGAGTGGGATCATTCTGACATTCCCTGGGTGTGTTACATTGACGGAGTTGGGTCAGTCTGACATTCCCTGGGTGTGTTACATTGACAGAGTGGGGTCAGTCTGCTCTTCCATGGGTGTGTTACATTGACAGAGTGGGGTCAGTCTGCTCTTCCCTGGGTGTGTTACATTGACAGAGTGGGGTCAGTCTGCTCTTCCCTGGGTGGGTTTCTTTGACAGAGTGGGATCATTCTGACATTCCCTGGGTGTGTTACATTGACAGAGTGGGTTCAGTCTGACATTCCCTGGGTGTGTTGCATTGACAGAGTGGGGTCAGTCTGCTCTTCCCTGGGTGTGATACATTGACAGAGTGGGGTCAGTCTGATCGTCCGTGGGTGAGTTACAGTGACAGAGTAGGGTCAGTCTGCTCTTCCCTGCAAGTGTTACATTGACAGAGTGGGGTCAGTCTGCTCTTCCCTGTGTGTGTCACATTGACAGAGTGTGGTCATTCTTCGATTCCCTAGTTGGGTTACATTAACAGGGTTGGGTCAGTCTGCTCTTCCCTGGGTGTGTTACACTGACAGAGTGGGGTCAGTCTGGTCTTCCCTGGGTGTGTTACATTGGCAGAGTGGGGTCAGTCTGCTCTTCCCTGTGAGTGTAACTTTGACAAAGTGTGGTCATTCCGCGATTCCCTGGTTGGATTACATGAACAGAGTTGGGTCAGTCTTCTCTTCCCTGGGTTTGTTACATTGACAGAGTGGGGTCACTCTGCTCTTCCCTGATTGTGTTACATTGACAGAGTGGGGTCAGTCGGCTCTTCACTGATTGTGTTACATTGTCAGAGTGGGGTCAGTCTACTTTTCCCTGGTTGTGTTACATTGACAGAGTGGGGTCAGTCTACTTTTCCCTGTGTGTGTTACAATGACAGAGTGGGGTCAGACTGATCGTCCCTGGGTGAGTTACAGTGACAGAGTAGGGTCAGTCTGCTCTTCCCTGCAAGTGTTACATTGACAGAGTGGGGTCAGTCTGCTCTTCCCTGGGTGTGTTACATTGACAGGGTGGGGTCAGCCTGCTCTTCCCTGGGTGTGTTACATTGACAGAATGGAGTCAGTCAGCTCTTCTCCGGGTGTGTTACATTGGCAGAGTGGTGTCAGTCTGCTCTTCCCTGGGTGGTTTACATTGACAGAGTGGGGTCAGTCTGCTCTTCACTGGGTGTGTTACATTGACAGAGTTGAGTCAGTCTGCTCTTCCCTGTGCGTGTCACATTGACAGAGTGTGGTCATTCTGCGATTCCATGGTTAGGATATATTAACAGATTTGGATCAGTCTGCTCTTCCCTGGGCGTGTTACATTGACAGAGTGGGGTCAGTCTGCTCTTCCCTGAGTGTGTTACTTTGACAAAGTGAGGTCATTCCGCGATTCCCTGGTTGGATTACATGAACAGAGTTGGCTCAGTCTGCTCTTCACTGGGTGTGTTACATTGACAGGGTGGGGTGAGTCTACTTTTCCCTGGGTGGGTTACATTGACAGAGTGGGGTGAGTATGCCCTTCCTGAGTGTGTTACAATGACAGAGTCGTGTCAGTCTGATCGTCCCTGTGTGAGTTACATTGACAGAGTAGCGTCAGACTAAACTTCCCTGGGTGTGTTAAATTGACAGAGTGGGGTCAGTCTGCTCTTCCCTGGGTGTGTTACATTGACAGAGTGGGGTCAGTCTGACATTCCCTGGGTGTGTTACATTGACAGAGTGTGTTCAGTCTGCTCTTCCATGGGTGTGTTACATTGACAGAGTGGGGTCAGTCTGACATTCCCTGGGTGTGTTTCATTGACAGAGTGGGGTCAGTCTGCACTTCCCTGGGTGTGTTACATTGACAGAGTGGGGTCAGTCTGTTCTTCCCGGGGTGGGTTTCTTTGACAGAGTGGGATCATTCTGACATTCCATGGGTGTGTTACATTGACGGAGTTGAGTCAGTCTGACATTCCCTGGGTGTGTTACATTGACAGAGTGGGGTCAGTCTGCTCTTCCATGGGTGTGTTACATTGACAGAGTGGGGTCAGTCTGCTCTTCCATGGGTGTGTTACATTGACAGAGTGGGGTCAGTCTGCTCTTCCCTGGGTGGGTTTCTTTGACAGAGTGGGATCATTCTGACATTCCCTGGGTGTGTTACATTGACAGAGTTGGTACAGTCTGACATTCCCTGGGTGTGTTGCATTGACAGAGTGGGGTCAGTCTGCTCTTCCATGGGTGTGTTACATTGACAGAGTGGTGTCAGTCTGCTCTTCCATGGGTGTGTTACATTGACAGATTGGGGTCAGTCTGCTCTTCCCTGGGTGGGTTTCTTTGACAGAGTGGGATCATTCTGACATTCCCTGGGTGTTTTACATTGACAGAGTGGTCAGTCTGCTCTTCCCTGTGTGTGTCTCATTGACAGAGTGAGATCATTCTGCGATTCCCTGGTTGGCTTACATTAACATAGTTGGGTCAGTCTGCTCTTCGCTGGGTGTGTTACATTGACAGAGTGGGGTCAGTCTGATCGTCCGTGGGTGAGTTACAGTGACAGAGTAGGGTCAGTCTGCTCTTCCCTGCAAGTGTTACATTGACAGAGTGGGGTCAGTCTGCTCTTCCCTGTGTGTGTCACATTGACAGAGTGTGGTCATTCTGCGATTCCATGGTTGGGTTACATTGACAGAGTGGGGTCAGCCTGCTCTTCCCTGGGTGTGCTACATTGACAGAATGGGGTCAGTCAGCTCTTGTCTTGGTGTGTTACATTGACAGAGTGGTGTCAGTCTACTCTTCCCTGGGTGGATTACATTGACAGAGTGGGGTCAGTCTGCTCTTCACTGGGTGTGTTACATTGACAGAGCTGAGTCAGTCTGCTCTTCCCTGTGTGTGTCACATTGACAGAGTGTGGTCATTCTGCGATTCCATGGTTGGGTTACATTAACAGATGTGGGTGATTCTGCTCTTCCCTGGGTGTGTTACATTTACAGAGTGGGGTCAGTCTGCTCTTCCCTGGGAGTGTTACATTGACAGAGTTGAGTCAGTCTGCTCTTCCATGGGTGTGTCACATTGACAGAGTGAGGTCATTCCGCGATTCCCTGGTTGGATTACATGAACAGAGTTGGCTCAGTCTGCTCTTCCCTGGGTGTGTTACATTGACAGTGTGGGGTGAGTCTACTTTTCCCTGGGTGGGTTACATTGACAGAGTGGGGTGATTATGCCCTTCCTGGGTGTGTTACAATGACAGAGTCGTGTCAGTCTGATCGTCCCTGTGTGAGTTACATTGACAGAGTAGGGTCAGACTAAACTTCCCTGGGTGTGTTAAATTGACAGAGTGGGGTCAGTCTGCTCTTCCCTGGGTGTGTTACATTGACAGAGTGGGTTCAGTCTGCTCTTCCCTGGGTGTGTTACATTGACAGAGTGGGGTCAGTCTGCTCTTCCCTGGGTGGGTTTCTTTGAGAGAGTGGGATCATTCTGACATTCCCTGGGTGTGTTACATTGACAGATTGTGTTCAGTCTGACATTCCCTGGGTGTGTTGCATTGACAGAGTGGGGTCAGTCTGCTCTTCCATGAGTGTGTTACATTGACAGAGTGGGGTCAGTCTGCTCTTCCCTGGGTGTGTTACATTGACAGAGTGGGGTCAGTCTGCTCTTCCCTGGGTGGGTTTCTTTGACAGAGTGGGATCATTCTGACATTCCCTGGGTGTGTTACATTGACAGAGTGGGGTCAGTCTGACATTCCCTGGGTATTTTACATTGACAGAGTCGGGTCATTCTGCTCTTCCCTGTGTGTGTCTCATTGACAGAGTGAGATCATTCTGTGATTCCCTGTTTGGGTTACATTAACAGAGTTGGGTCAGTCTGCTCTTCCCTGGGTGTGTTACATTGACAGAGTGGGGTCAGTCTGATCGTCCGTGGGTGAGTTACAGTGACAGAGTAGGGTCAGTCTGCTCTTCCCTGTGTGTGTCACATTGACAGAGTATGGTCATTCTTCGATTCCCTAGTTGGGTTACATTAATAGGGTTGGGTCAGTCTGCTCTTCCCTGGGTGTGTTACACTGACAGAGTGGGGTCAGTCTGGTCTTCCCTGGGTGTGTTACATTGGCAGAGTGGGGTAAGTCTGCTCTTCCCTGGGAGTGTAACTTTGACAAAGTGTGGTCATTCCGCGATTCCCTGGTTGGATTACATGAACAGAGTTGGGTCAGTCTTCTCTTCCCTGGGTTTGTTACATTGACAGAGTGGGGTCAGTCTGCTCTTCCCTGATTGTGTTACATTGACAGAGTGGGGTCAGTCTGCTCTACCCTGCTTGTGTTACATTGACAGAGTGGGGTCAGTCGGCTCTTCACTGATTGTGTTACATTGTCAGAGTGGGGTCAGTCTACTTTTCCCTGTGTGTGTTACAATGACAGAGTGGGGTCAGACTGATCGTCCCTGGGTGAGTTACAGTGACAGAGTAGGGTCAGTCTGCTCTTCCCTGCAAGTGTTACATTGACAGAGTGGGGTCAGTCTGCTCTTCCCTGGGTGTGTTACATTGACAGAGTGGGTTCAGCCTGCTCTTCCCTGGGTGTGTTACATTGACAGAATGGAGTCAGTCAGCTCTTCTCCGGGTGTGTTACATTGACAGAGTGGTGTCAGTCTGCTCTTCCCTGGGTGGATTACATTGACAGAGTGGGGTCAGTCTGCTCTTCACTGGGTGTGTTACATTGACAGAGTTGAGTCAGTCTGCTCTTCCCTGTGTGTGTCACATTGACAGAGTGTGGTCATTCTGCGATTCCATGGTTGGGTTACATTAACAGAGTTGGTTGATTCTGCTCTTCCATGGGTGTGTTACATTTACAGAGTGGGGTCAGTCTGCTCTTCCCTGGGTGTGTCACATTGACAGAGTGAGGACATTCGGCGATTCCCTGGTTAGGATATATTAACAGATTTGGATCAGTCTGCTCTTCCCTGGGCGTGTTACATTGACAGAGTGGGGTCAGCCTGCTCTTCCCTGAGTGTGTTACCTTGACAAAGTGAGGTCATTCCGCGATTCCCTGGTTGGATTACATAAACAGAGTTGGCTCAGTCTGATCTTCACTGGGTGTGTTACATTGACAGGGTGGGGTGAGTCTACTTTTCCCTGGGTGCGTTACATTGACAGAGTGGGGTGAGTATGCCCTTCCTGAGTGTGTTACAATGACAGAGTCGTGTCAGTCTGATCGACCCTGTGTGAGTTACATTGACAGAGTAGCGTCAGACTAAACTTCCCTGGGTGTGTTAAATTGAAAGAGTGGGGTCAGTCTGCTCTTCCCTGGGTGTGTTACATTGACAGAGTGGGGTCAGTCTGCTCTTCCCTGGGTGTGTTACATTGACAGAGTGGGGTCAGTCTGCTCTTCCATGGGTGTGTTACATTGACAGAGTGGTGTCAGTCTGCTCTTCCCTGGGTGTGTTACATTGACAGAGTGGGGTCAGTCTGCTCTTCCCTGGTTGGGTTTCTTTGACAGAGTGGGATCATTCTGACATTCCCTGGGTGTGTTACATTGACGGAGTTGGGTCAGTCTGACATTCCCTGGGTGTGTTACATTGACAGAGTGGGGTCAGTCTGCTCTTCCATGGGTGTGTTACATTGACAGAGTGGGGTCAGTCTGCTATTCCCTGAGTGTGTTACATTGACAGAGTGGGGTCAGTCTGCTCTTTCCTGGGTGGGTTACTTTGACAGAGTGGGATCATTCTGACATTCCCTGGGTGTGTTACATTGACAGAGTTGGTTCATTCTGACATTCCCTGGGTGTTTTACATTGACAGAGTGGGGTCAGTCTGATCGTCCGTGGGTGAGTTACAGTGACAGAGTAGGGTCAGTCTGCTCTTCCCTGCAAGTGTTACATTGACAGAGTGGGGTCAGTCTGCTCTTCCCTGTGTGTGTCACATTGACAGAGTGTGGTCATTCTGCGATTCCATGGTTGGGTTACATTGACAGAGTGGGTTTAGCCTGCTCTTCCCTGGGTGTGTTACATTGACAGAATGGGGTCAGTCAGCTCTTCTCTTGGTGTGTTACATTGACAGAGTGGTGTCAGTCTGCTCTTCCCTGGGTGGATTACATTGACAGAGTGGGGTCAGTCTGCTCTTCACTGGGTGTGTTACATTGACAGAGTTGAGTCAGTCTGCTCTTCCCCGTGTGTGTCACATTGACAGAGTGTGGTCATTCTGCGATTCCATGGTTGGGTTACATTAACAGAGTTGGGTGATTCTGCTCTTCCCTGGGTGTGTTACATTTACAGAGTGGGGTCAGTCTGCTCTTCCCTGGGAGTTTTACATTGACAGAGTTGAGTCAGTCTGCTCTTCCCTGGGTTTGTCACATTGACAGAGTGAGGTCATTCCGCGATTCCCTGGTTGGATTACATGAACAGAGTTGGCTCAGTCTGCTCTTCCCTGGGTGTGTTACATTGACAGAGTGGTGTGAGTCCACTTGTCCCTGGGTGGGTTACATTGACAGAGTGGGGTGAGTATGCCCTTCCTGCGTGTATTACAACGACAGAGTCGTGTCAGTCTGATCGTCCCTGTGTGAGTTACATTGACAGAGTAGGGTCAGACTAAACTTCCCTGGGTGTGTTAAATTGACAGAGTGGGGTCAGTCTGCTCTTCCCTGGGTGTGTTACATTGATAGAGTGGGTTCAGTCTGCTCTTCCCTGCGTGTGTTACATTGACAGATTGGGGTCAGTCTGCTCTTCCCTGGGTGTGTTACATTGACAGAGTGGGGTCAGTCTGCTCTTCCCTGGGTGTGTTACATTGACAGAGTGGGGTCAGTCTGCTCTTCCATGGGTGTGTTACATTGACAGAGTGGGGTCAGTCTGCACCTCCCTGGGTGTGTTACATTGACAGAGTGGGGTCAGTCTGCTCTTCCCTGGGTGGGTTTCTTTGACAGAATGGGATCATTCTGACATTCCCTGGGTGTGTTACATTGACGGAGTTGGGTCAGTCTTACATTCCCTGGGTGTGTTGCATGAACAGAGTGGGGTCAGTCTGCTCTTCAATGGGTGTGTTACATTGACAGAGTGGGGTCAGTCTGCTCTTCCCTGGGTGTGTTACATTGACAGAGTGGGGTCAGTCTGCTCTTCCCTGGGTGGGTTTCTTTGACAGAGTGAGATCCTTCTGACATTCCCTGGGTGTGTTACATTGACAGAGTGGGGTCAGTCTGACATTCCCTGGGTGTTTTACATTGACAGAGTGGGGTCAGTCTGCTCTTCCCTGTGTGTGTCTCATTGACAGAGTGAGATCATTCTGCGATTCCCTGGTTGGCTTACATTAGCAGAGTTGGGTCAGTCTGCTCTTCCCTGGGTGTGTTACATTGACAGAGTGGGGTCAGTCTGATCGTCCGTGGGTGAGTTACAGTGACAGAGTAGGGTCAGTCTGCTCTTCCCTGCAAGTGTTACATTGACAGAGTGGGGTCAGCCTGCTCTTCCCTGTGTGTGTCACATTGACAGAGTGTGGTCATTCTGCGATTCCATGGTTGGGTTACATTAACAGAGTTGGGTGATTCTGCTCTTCCCTGGGTGGATTACATTGACAGAGTGGGGTCAGTCTGCTCTTCACTGGGTGTGTTACATTGACAGAGTTGAGTCAGTCTGCTCTTCCCTGTGTGTGTCACATTGACAGAGTGTGGTCATTCTGCGATTCCATGGTTGGGTTACATTAACAGAGTTGGGTGATTCTGCTCTTCCCTTGGTGTGTTACATTTACAGAGTGGGGTCAGTCTGCTCTTCCCTGGGAGTGTTACATTGACAGAGTTGAGTCAGTCTGCTCTTCCATGGGTTTGTCACATTGACAGAGTGAGGTCATTCCGCGATTCCCTGGTTGGATTAAATGAACAGAGTTGGCTCAGTCTGCTCTTCCCTGGGTGTGTTACATTGACAGGGTGGGGTGAGTCTACCTTTCCCTGGGTGGGTTACATTGACAGAGTGGGGTGAGTATGCCCTTCCTGGGTGTGTTACAATGACAGAGTCGTGTCAGTCTGATCGTCCCTGTGTGAGTTACATTGACAGAGCAGGGTCAGACTAAACCTCCCTGGGTGTGTTATATTGATAGAGTGGGTTCAGTCTGCTCTTCCCTGGGTGTGTTACATTGACAGATTGGGGTCAGTCTGCTCTTCCCTGGGTGTGTTACATTGACAGAGTGAGGTCATTCTTCGATTCCCTAGTTGGGTTACATTAACAGGGTTGTGTCAGTCTGCTCTTCCCTGGGTGTGTTACACTGACAGAGTGGGGTCAGTTTGGTCTTCCCTGCTTGGCTTACATTGACAGAGTGGGATCAGTCTGCTCTTCCCTGTGTGTGTCACATTGACAGAGTGAGGTCATTCTGCGATTCGCTGGTTGGGTTACATTAACAGAGTTGGGTCAGTGTGCTCTTCCCTGGTTGTGTCCCATTGACAGAGTGAGGTCATTCGGCGATTCCCGGGTCGGGATATATTAAGAGTTGGGTCAGTCTGCTCTTCCCAGGGTGTGTTACATTGGCAGAGTGGGGTCAGTCTGCTCTTCCCTGGGTGTGTTACATTGACAGAGTGGGGTCAGTCTGATCGTCCGTGGGTGAGTTACAGTGACAGAGTAGGGTCAGTCTGCTCTTCCCTGCAAGTGTTACATTGACAGAGTGGGGTCAGTCTGCTCTTCCCTGTGTGTGTCACATTGACAGAGTGTGGTCATTCTTCGATTCCCTAGTTGTGTTACATTAACAGGGTTGGGTCAGTCTGCTCTTCCCTGGGTGTGTTACACTGACAGAGTGGGGTCAGTCTGGTCTTCCCTGGGTGTGTTACATTGGCAGAGTGGGGTCAGTCTGCTCTTCCCTGGGAGTGTAACTTTGGCAAAGTGTGGTCATTCCGCGATTCCCTGGTTGGATTACATGAACAGAGTTGGGTCAGTCTTCTCTTCCCTGGGTTTGTTACATTGACAGAGTGGGGTCACTCTGCTCTTCCCTGATTGTGTTACATTGACAGAGTGGGGTCAGTCTGCTCTTCACTGCGTGTGTTAAATTGACAGAGTGGGGTCAGTCGGCTCTTCACTGATTGTGTTACATTGTCAGAGTGGGGTCAGTCTACTTTTCCCTGGTTGTGTTACATTGACAGAGTGGGGTCAGTCTACTTTTCCCTGTGTGTGTTACAATGACAGAGTGGGGTCAGACTGATCGTCCCTGGGTGAGTTACAGTGACAGAGTAGGGTCAGTCTGCTCTTCCCTGGGTGTGTTACATTGACAGGGTGGGGTCAGCCTGCTCTTCCCTGGGTGTGTTACATTGACAGAATGGAGTCAGTCAGCTCTTCTCCGGGTGTGTTACATTGACAGAGTGGTGTCAGTCTGCTCTTCCCTGGGTGGTTTACATTGACAGAGTGGGGTCAGTCTGCTCTTCACTGGGTGTGTTACATTGACAGAGTTGAGTCAGTCTGCTCTTCCCTGTGCGTGTCACATTGACAGAGTGTGGTCATTCTGCGATTCCATGGTTAGGATATATTAACAGATTTGGATCAGTCTGCTCTTCCCTGGGTGTGTTACATTGACAGAGTAGGGTCAGTCTGCTCTTCCCTGAGTGTGTTACTTTGACAAAGTGAGGTCATTCCGCGATTCCCTGGTTGGATTACATGAACAGAGTTGGCTCAGTCTGCTCTTCACTGGGTGTGTTACATTGACAGGGTGGGGTGAGTCTACTTTTCCCTGGGTGGGTTACATTGACAGAGTGGGGTGAGTATGCCCTTCCTGAGTGTGTTACAATGACAGAGTCGTGTCAGTCTGATCGTCCCTGTGTGAGTTACATTGACAGAGTAGCGTCAGACTAAACTTCCCTGGGTGTGTTAAATTGACAGAGTGGGGTCAGTCTGCACTTCCCTGGGTGTGTTACATTGACAGAGTGGGGTCAGTCTGACATTCCCTGGGTGTGTTACATTGACAGAGTGGGTTCAGTCTGCTCTTCCATGGGTGTGTTACATTGACAGAGTGGGGTCAGTCTGACATTCCCTGGGTGTGTTACATTGACAGAGTGGGGTCAGTCTGCACTTCCCTGGGTGTGTTACATTGACAGAGTGGGGTCAGTCTGTTCTTTCCGGGGTGGGTTTCTTTGACAGAGTGGGATCATTCTGACATTCCATGGGTGTGTTACATTGACGGAGTTGAGTCAGTCTGACATTCCCTGGGTGTGTTACATTGACAGAGTGGGGTCAGTCTGCTCTTCCATGGGTGTGTTACATTGACAGAGTGGGGTCAGTCTGCTCTTCCCTGGGTGTGTTACATTGACAGAGTGGGGTCAGTCTGCTCTTCCCTGGGTGGGTTTCTTTGACAGAGTGGGATCATTCTGACATTCCCTGGGTGTGTTACATTGACAGAGTTGGTACAGTCTGACATTCCCTGGGTGTGTTGCATTGACAGAGTGGGGTCAGTCTGCTCTTCCATGGGTGTGTTACATTGACAGAGTGGTGTCAGTCTGCTCTTCCCTGGGTGTTTTACATTGACAGATTGGGGTCAGTCTGCTCTTCCCTGGGTGGGTTTCTTTGACAGAGTGGGATCATTCTGACATTCCCTGGGTGTTTTACATTGACAGAGTGGGGTCAGTCTGCTCTTCCCTGTGTGTGTCTCATTGACAGAGTGAGATCATTCTGCGATTCCCTGGTTGGCTTACATTAACATAGTTGGCTCAGTCTGCTCTTCCCTGCAAGTGTTACATTGACAGAGTGGGGTCAGTCTGCTCTTCCCTGTGTGTGTCACATTGACAGAGTGTGGTCATTCTGCGATTCCATGGTTGGGTTACATTGACAGAGTGGGGTCAGCCTGCTCTTCCCTGGGTGTGTTACATTGACAGAATGGGGTCAGTCAGCTCTTGTCTTGGTGTGTTACATTGACAGAGTGGTGTCAGTCTACTCTTCCCTGGGTGGATTACATTGACAGAGTGGGGTCAGTCTGCTCTTCACTGGGTGTGTTACATTGACAGAGCTGAGTCAGTCTGCTCTTCCCTGTGTGTGTCACATTGACAGAGTGTGGTCATTCTGCGATTCCATGGTTGGGTTACATTAACAGATGTGGGTGATTCTGCTCTTCCCTGGGTGTGTTATATTTACAGAGTGGGGTCAGTCTGCTCTTCCCTGGGAGTGTTACATTGACAGAGTTGAGTCAGTCTGCTCTTCCATGGGTGTGTCACATTGACACAGTGAGGTCATTACGCGATTCCCTGGTTGGATTACATGAACAGAGTTGGCTCAGTCTGCTCTTCCCTGGGTGTGTTACATTGACAGGGTGGGGTGAGTCTACTTTTCCCTGGGTGGGTTACATTGACAGAGTGGGGTGAGTATGCCCTTCCTGGGTGTGTTACAATGACAGAGTCGTGTCAGTCTGATCGTCCCTGTGTGAGTTACATTGACAGATTAGGGTCAGACTAAACTTCCCTGGGTGTGTTAAATTGACAGAGTGGGGTCAGTCTGCTCTTCCCTGGGTGTGTTACATTGACAGAGTGGGTTCAGTCTGCTCTTCCCTGGGTGTGTTACATTGACAGAGTGGGGTCAGTCTGCTCTTCCCTGGGTGGGTTTCTTTGAGAGAGTGGGATCATTCTGACATTCCCTGGGTGTGTTACATTGACAGATTGGGTTCAGTCTGACATTCCCTGGGTGTGTTGCATTGACAGAGTGGGGTCAGTCTGCTCTTCCATGAGTGTGTTACATTGACAGAGTGGGGTCAGTCTGCTCTTCCCTGGGTGTGTTACATTGACAGAGTGGGGTCAGTCTGCTCTTCCCTGGGTGGGTTTCTTTGACAGAGTGGGATCATTCTGACATTCCCTGGGTGTGTTACATTGACAGAGTGGGGTCAGTCTGACATTCCCTGGGTATTTTACATTGACAGAGTCGGGTCATTCTGCTCTTCCCTGTGTGTGTCTCATTGACAGAGTGAGATCATTCTGTGATTCCCTGTTTGGGTTACATTAACAGAGTTGGGTCAGTCTGCTCTTCCCTGGATGTGTTACATTGACAGAGTGGGGTCAGTCTGATCGTCCGTGGGTGAGTTACAGTGACAGAGTAGGGTCAGTCTGCTCTTCCCTGCAAGTGTTACCTTGACAGAGTGGGGTCAGTCTGCTCTTCCCTGTGTGTGTCACATTGACAGAGTGTGGTCATTCTTCGATTCCCTAGTTGGGTTACATTAACAGGGTTGGGTCAGTCTGCTCTTCCCTGGGTGTGTTACACTGACAGAGTGGGGTCAGTCTGGTCTTCCCTGGGTGTGTTACATTGGCAGAGTGGGGTCAGTCTGCTCTTCCCTGGGAGTGTAACTTTGACAAAGTGTGGTCATTCCGCGATTCCCTGGTTGGATTACATGAACAGAGTTGGGTCAGTCTTCTCTTCCCTGGGTTTGTTACATTGACAGAGTGGGGTCAGTCTGCTCTTCCCTGCTTGTGTTACATTGACAGAGTGGGGTCAGTCGGCTCTTCACTGATTGTGTTACATTGTCAGAGTGGGGTCAGTCTACTTTTCCCTGTGTGTGTTACAATGACAGAGTGGGGTCAGACTGATCGTCCCTGGGTGAGTTACAGTGACAGAGTAGGGTCAGTCTGCTCTTCCCTGCAAGTGTTACATTGACAGAGTGGGGTCAGTCTGCTCTTCCCTGGGTGTGTTACATTGACAGAGTGGGTTCAGCCTGCTCTTCCCTGGGTGTGTTACATTGACAGAATGGAGTCAGTCAGCTCTTCTCCGGGTGTGTTACATTGACAGAGTGGTGTCAGTCTGCTCTTCCCTGGGTGGATTACACTGACAGAGTGGGGTCAGTCTGCTCTTCACTGGGTGTGTTACATTGACAGAGTTGAGTCAGTCTGCTCTTCCCTGTGTGTGTCACATTGACAGAGTGTGGTCATTCTGCGATTCCATGGTTGGGTTACATTAACAGAGTTGGGTGATTCTGCTCTTCCCTGGGTGTGTTACATTTACAGAGTGGGGTCAGTCTGCTCTTCCCTGGGTGTGTCACATTGACAGAGTGAGGACATTCGGCGATTCCCTGGTTAGGATATATTAACAGATTTGGATCAGTCTGCTCTTCCCTGGGCGTGTTACATTGACAGAGTGGGGTCAGCCTGCTCTTCCCTGAGTGTGTTACTTTGACAAAGTGAGGTCATTCCGCGATTCCCTGGTTGGATTACATGAACAGAGTTGGCTCAGTCTGCTCTTCACTGGGTGTGTTACATTGACAGGGTGGGGTGAGTCTACTTTTCCCTGGGTGGGTTACATTGACAGAGTGGGATGAGTATGCCCTTCCTGAGTGTGTTACAATGACAGAGTCGTGTCAGTCTGATCGTCCCTGTGTGAGTTACATTGACAGAGTAGCGTCAGACTAAACTTCCCTGGGTGTGTTAAATTGACAGAGTGGGGTCAGTCTGCACTTCCCTGGGTGTGTTACATTGACAGAGTGGGGTCAGTCTGACATTCCCTGGGTGTGTTACATTGACAGAGTGGGTTCAGTCTGCTCTTCCATGGGTGTGTTACATTGACAGAGTGGGGTCAGTCTGACATTCCCTGGGTGTGTTACATTGACAGAGTGGGGTCAGTCTGCACTTCCCTGGGTGTGTTACATTGACAGAGTGGGGTCAGTCTGTTCTTCCCGGGGTGGGTTTCTTTGACAGAGTGGGATCATTCTGACATTCCATGGGTGTGTTACATTGACGGAGTTGAGTCAGTCTGACATTCCCTGGGTGTGTTACATTGACAGAGTGGGGTCAGTCTGCTCTTCCATGGGTGTGTTACATTGACAGAGTGGGGTCAGTCTGCTCTTCCCTGGGTGTGTTACATTGACAGAGTGGGGTCAGTCTGCTCTTCCCTGGGTGGGTTTCTTTGACAGAGTGGGATCATTCTGACATTCCCTGGGTGTGTTACATTGACAGAGTTGGTACAGTCTGACATTCCCTGGGTGTGTTGCATTGACAGAGTGGGGTCAGTCTGCTCTTCCATGGGTGTGTTACATTGACAGAGTGGTTTCAGTCTGCTCTTCCCTGGGTGTTTTACATTGACAGATTGGGGTCAGTCTGCTCGTCCCTGGGTGGGTTTCTTTGACAGAGTGGGATCATTCTGACATTCCCTGGGTGTTTTACATTGACAGAGTGGGGTCAGTCTGCTCTTCCCTGTGTGTGTCTCATTGACAGAGTGAGATCATTCTGCGATTCCCTGGTTGGCTTACATTAACATAGTTGGGTCAGTCTGCTCTTCCCTGGGTGTGTTACATTGACAGAGTGGGGTCAGTCTGATCGTCCGTGGGTGAGTTACAGTGACAGAGTAGGGTCAGTCTGCTCTTCCCTGCAAGTGTTACATTGACAGAGTGGGGTCAGTCTGCTCTTCCCTGTGTGTGTCACATTGACAGAGTGTGGTCATTCTGCGATTCCATGGTTGGGTTACATTGACAGAGTGGGGTCAGCCTGCTCTTCCCTGGGTGTGTTACATTGACAGAATGGGGTCAGTCAGCTCTTGTCTTGGTGTGTTACATTGACAGAGTGGTGTCAGTCTACTCTTCCCTGGGTGGATTACATTGACAGAGTGGGGTCAGTCTGCTCTTCACTGGGTGTGTTACATTGACAGAGCTGAGTCAGTCTGCTCTTCCCTGTGTGTGTCACATTGACAGAGTGTGGTCATTCTGCGATTCCATGGTTGGGTTACATTAACAGATGTGGGTGATTCTGCTCTTCCCTGGGTGTGTTATATTTACAGAGTGGGGTCAGTCTGCTCTTCCCTGGGAGTGTTACATTGACAGAGTTGAGTCAGTCTGCTCTTCCATGGGTGTGTCACATTGACAGAGTGAAGTCATTACGCGATTCCCTGGTTGGATTACATGAACAGAGTTGGCTCAGTCTGCTCTTCCCTGGGTGTGTTACATTGACAGGGTGGGGTGAGTCTACTTTTCCCTGGGTGGGTTACATTGACAGAGTGGGGTGAGTATGCCCTTCCTGGGTGTGTTACAATGACAGAGTCGTGTCAGTCTGATCGTCCCTGTGTGTTACATTGACAGAGTAGGGTCAGACTAAACTTCCCTGGGTGTGTTAAATTGACAGAGTGGGGTCAGTCTGCTCTTCCCTGGGTGTGTTACATTGACAGAGTGGGTTCAGTCTGCTCTTCCCTGGGTGTGTTACATTGACAGAGTGGGGTCAGTCTGCTCTTCCCTGGGTGGGTTTCTTTGAGAGAGTGGGATCATTCTGACATTCCCTGGGTGTGTTACATTGACAGATTGGGTTCAGTCTGACATTCCCTGGGTGTGTTGCATTGACAGAGTGGGGTCAGTCTGCTCTTCCATGAGTGTGTTACATTGACAGAGTGGGGTCAGTCTGCTCTTCCCTGGGTGTGTTACATTGACAGAGTGGGGTCAGTCTGCTCTTCCCTGGGTGGGTTTCTTTGACAGAGTGGGATCATTCTGACATTCCCTGCGTGTGTTACATTGACAGAGTGGGGTCAGTCTGACATTCCCTGGGTATTTTACATTGACAGAGTCGGGTCATTCTGCTCTTCCCTGTGTGTGTCTCATTGACAGAGTGAGATCATTCTGTGATTCCCTGTTTGGGTTACATTAACAGAGTTGGGTCAGTCTGCTCTTCCCTGGATGTGTTACATTGACAGAGTGGGGTCAGTCTGATCGTCCGTGGGTGAGTTACAGTGACAGAGTAGGGTCAGTCTGCTCTTCCCTGCAAGTGTTACCTTGACAGAGTGGGGTCAGTCTGCTCTTCCCTGTGTGTGTCACATTGACAGAGTGTGGTCATTCTTCGATTCCCTAGTTGGTTTCATTAACAGGGTTGGGTCAGTCTGCTCTTCCCTGGGTGTGTTACACTGACAGAGTGGGGTCAGTCTGGTCTTCCCTGGGTGTGTTACATTGGCAGAGTGGGGTCAGTCTGCTCTTCCCTGGGAGTGTAACTTTGACAAAGTGTGGTCATTCCGCGATTCCCTGGTTGGATTACATGAACAGAGTTGGGTCAGTCTTCTCTTCCCTGGGTTTGTTACATTGACAGAGTGGGGTCAGTCTGCTCTTCCCTGATTGTGTTACATTGACAGAGTGGGGTCAGTCTGCTCTACCCTGCTTGTGTTACATTGACAGAGTGGGGTCAGTCGGCTCTTCACTGATTGTGTTACATTGTCAGAGTGGGGTCAGTCTACTTTTCCCTGTGTGTGTTACAATGACAGAGTGGGGTCAGACTGATCGTCCCTGGGTGAGTTACAGTGACAGAGTAGGGTCAGTCTGCTCTTCCCTGCAAGTGTTACATTGACAGAGTGGGGTCAGTCTGCTCTTCCCTGGGTGTGTTACATTGACAGAGTGGGTTCAGCCTGCTCTTCCCTGGGTGTGTTACATTGACAGAATGGAGTCAGTCAGCTCTTCTCCGGGTGTGTTACATTGACAGAGTGGTGTCAGTCTGCTCTTCCCTGGGTGGATTACATTGACAGAGTGGGGTCAGTCTGCTCTTCACTGGGTGTATTACATTGACAGAGTTGAGTCAGTCTACTCTTCCCTGTGTGTGTCACATTGACAGACTGTGGTCATTCTGCGATTCCATGGTTGGGTTACATTAACAGAGTTGGGTGATTCTGCTCTTCCCTGGGTGTGTTACATTTACAGAGTGGGGTCAGTCTGCTCTTCCCTGGGTGTGTCACATTGACAGAGTGAGGACATTCGGCGATTCCCTGGTTAGGATATATTAACAGATTTGGATCAGTCTGCTCTTCCCTGGGCGTGTTACATTGACAGAGTGGGGTCAGCCTGCTCTTCCCTGAGTGTGTTACTTTGACAAAGTGAGGTCATTCCGCGATTCCCTGGTTGGATTACATAAACAGAGTTGGCTCAGTCTGCTCTTCACTGGGTGTGTTACATTGACAGGGTGGGGTGAGTCTACTTTTCCCTGGGTGCGTTACATTGACAGAGTGGGGTGAGTATGCCCTTCCTGAGTGTGTTACAATGACAGAGTCGTGTCAGTCTGATCGACCCTGTGTGAGTTACATTGACAGAGTAGCGTCAGACCATACTTCCCTGGGTGTGTTAAATTGAAAGAGTGGGGTCAGTCTGCTCTTCCCTGGGTGTGTTACATTGACAGAGTGGGGTCAGTCTGCTCTTCCCTGGGTGTGTTACATTGACAGAGTGGGGTCAGTCTGCTCTTCCATGGGTGTGTAACATTGACAGAGTGGTGTCAGTCTGCTCTTCCCTGGGTGTGTTACATTGACAGAGTGGGGTCAGTCTGCTCTTCCCTGGTTGGGTTTCTTTGACAGAGTGGGATCATTCTGACATTCCCTGGGTGTGTTACATTGACGGAGTTGGGTCAGTCTGACATTCCCTGGGTGTGTTACATTGACAGAGTGGGGTCAGTCTGCTCTTCCATGGGTGTGTTACATTGACAGAGTGGGGTCAGTCTGCTATTCCCTGAGTGTGTTACATTGACAGAGTGGGGTCAGTCTGCTCTTTCCTGGGTGGGTTACTTTGACAGAGTGGGATCATTCTGACATTCCCTGGGTGTGTTACATTGACAGAGTTGGTTCATTCTGACATTCCCTGGGTGTTTTACATTGACAGAGTGGGGTCAGTCTGATCGTCCGTGGGTGAGTTACAGTGACAGAGTAGGGTCAGTCTGCTCTTCCCTGCAAGTGTTACATTGACAGAGTGGGGTCAGTCTGCTCTTCCCTGTGTGTGTCACATTGACAGAGTGTGGTCATTCTGCGATTCCATGGTTGGGTTACATTGACAGAGTGGGTTTAGCCTGCTCTTCCCTGGGTGTGTTCCATTGACAGAATGGGGTCAGTCAGCTCTTCTCTTGGTGTGTTGCATTGACAGAGTGGTGTCAGTCTGCTCTTGCCTGGGTGGATTACATTGACAGAGTGGGGTCAGTCTGCTCTTCACTGGGTGTGTTACATTGACAGAGTTGAGTCAGTCTGCTCTTCCCCGTGTGTGTCACATTGACAGAGTGTGGTCATTCTGCGATTCCATGGTTGGGTTACATTAACAGAGTTGGGTGATTCTGCTCTTCCCTGGGTGTGTTACATTTACAGAGTGGGGTCAGTCTGCTCTTCCCTGGGAGTGTTACATTGACAGAGTAGGGTCAGACTAAACTTCCCTGGGTGTGTTAAATTGACAGAGTGGGGTCAGTCTGCTCTTCCCTGGGTGTGTTACATTGTTAGAGTGGGTTCAGTCTGCTCTTCCATGCGTGTGTTACATTGACAGATTGGGGTCAGTCTGCTCTTCCCTGGGTGTGTTACATTGACAGAGTGGGGTCAGTCTGCTCTTCCCTGGGTGTGTTACATTGACAGAGTGGGGTCAGTCTGCTCTTCCATGGGTGTGTTACATTGACAGAGTGGGGTCAGTCTGCACCTCCCTGGGTGTGTTACATTGACAGAGTGGGGTCAGTCTGCTCTTCCCTGGGTGGGTTTCTTTGACAGAGTGGGATCATTCTGACATTCCCTGGGTGTGTTACATTGACGGAGTTGGGTCAGTCTTACATTCCCTGGGTGTGTTGCATGAACAGAGTGGGGTCAGTCTGCTCTTCCATGGGTGTGTTACATTGACAGAGTGGGGTCAGTCTGCTCTTCCCTGGGTGTGTTACATTGACAGAGTGGGGTCAGTCTGCTCTTCCCTGGGTGGGTTTCTTTGACAGAGTGAGATCCTTCTGACATTCCCTGGGTGTGTTACATTGACAGAGTGGGGTCAGTCTGACATTCCCTGGGTGTTTTACATTGACAGAGTGGGGTCAGTCTGCTCTTCCCTGAATGTGTGTCTCATTGACAGAGTGAGATCATTCTGCGATTCCCTGGTTGGCTTACATTAGCAGAGTTGGGTCAGTCTGTTCTTCCCTGGGTGTGTTACATTGACAGAGTGGGGTCAGTCTGATCGTCCGTGGGTGAGTTACAGTGACAGAGTAGGGTCAGTCTGCTCTTCCCTGCAAGTGTTACATTGACAGAGTGGGGTCAGTCTGCTCTTCCCTGTGTGTGTCACATTGACAGAGTGTGGTCATTCTGCGATTCCATGGTTGGGTTACATTGACAGAGTGGGGTCAGCCTGCTCTTCCCTGGGTGTGTTACATTGACAGAATGGGGTCAGTCAGCTCTTCTCTGGGTGTGTTACATTGACAGAGTGGTGTCAGTCTGCTCTTCCCTGGGTGTGTTACATTTACAGAGTGGGGTAAGTCTGCTCTTCCCTGGGAGTGTTACATTGACAGAGTTGAGTCAGTCTGCTCTTCCATGGGTTTGTCACATTGACAGAGTGAGGTCATTCCGCGATTCCCTGGTTGGATTAAATGAACAGAGTTGGCTCAGTCTGCTCTTCCCTGGGTGTGTTACATTGACAGGGTGGGGTGAGTCTACCTTTCCCTGGGTGGGTTACATTGACAGAGTGGGGTGAGTATGCCCTTCCTGGGTGTGTTACAATGACAGAGTCGTGTCAGTCTGATCGTCCCTGTGTGAGTTACATTGACAGAGCAGGGTCAGACTAAACTTCCCTGGGTGTGTTATATTGATAGAGTGGGTTCAGTCTGCTCTTCCCTGGGTGTGTTACATTGACAGATTGGGGTCAGTCTGCTCTTCCCTGGGTGTGTTACATTGACAGAGTGAGGTCATTCTTCGATTCCCTAGTTGGGTTACATTAACAGGGTTGTGTCAGTCTGCTCTTCCCTGGGTGTGTTACACTGACAGAGTGGGGTCAGTCTGGTCTTCCCTGGTTGGCTTACATTGACAGAGTGGGGTCAGTCTGCTCTTCCCTGTGTGTGTCACATTGACAGAGTGAGGTCATTCTGCGATTCGCTGGTTGGGTTACATTAACAGAGTTGGGTCAGTGTGCTCTTCCCTGGTTGTGTCCCATTGACAGAGTGAGGTCATTCGGCGATTCCCGGGTCGGGATATATTAAGAGTTGGGTCAGTCTGCTCTTCCCAGGGTGTGTTACATTGGCAGAGTGGGGTCAGTCTGCTCTTCCCTGGGTGTGTAACTTTGACAGAGTGGGGTCAGTCGGCTCTTCACTGAGTGTGTTACATTGACAGAGTGGGGTCAGTCGGCTCTTCACTGAGTGTGTGACATTGACGGAATGGGGTCAGTGTGCTCTTGGATGTATGAGTTACATTGACAGAGTGGGGTCAGTCTGCTCTTCCCTGCGTGTGTTACATTGACAGAGTGGGGTCAGTCGGCTCTTCACTGAGTGTGTGACATTGACAGAATGGGGTCAGTGTGCTCTTGGATGTATGAGTTACATTGACAGAGTGGGGTCAGTCTACTTTTCCCTGGGTGTGTTACATTGACAGAGTGGGGTCAGTCTACTTTTCCCTGGGTGTGATACAATGACAGAGTGGGGTCAGTCTGATCGTCCCTGGGTGAGTTACAGTGACAGAGTAGGGTCAGTCTGCTCTTCCCTGCAAGTGTTACATTGACCGAGTGGGGTCAGTCTGCTCCTCCCTGGGTGGGTTACATTGACAGAGTGGGGTCTGCCTGCTCTTCCCTGGGTGTGTTACATTGACAGAATGGGGTCAGTCAGCTCTTCTCTGGGTGTGTTACATTGGCAGAGTGGTGTCAGTCTGCTCTTCCCTGGGTGGATTACATTGACAGAGTGGGGTCAGTCTGCTCTTCACTGGGTGTGTTACATTGACAGAGTTGAGTCAGTCTGCTCTTCCCTGTGTGTGTCACATTGACAGAGTGTGGTCATTCTGCGATTCCATGTTTGGGATATATTAACAGAGTTGGGTCAGTCTGCTCTTCCCTGGGTGTGTTACATTGACAGAGTTGAGTCAGTCTGCTATTCCCTGGGTGTGTCACATTGACAGAGTGACGTCATTCTGCGATTCCCTGGTTGGGATATATTAACAGAGTTGGGTCAGTCTGCTCTTCCCTGGGCGTGTTACATTGACAGAGTGGGGTCAGTCTGCTCTTCCCTGAGTGTGTTACTTTGACAAAGTGAGGTCATTCCGCGATTCCCTGGTTGGATTACATGAACAGAGTTGGCTCAGTCTGCTCTTCCCTGCGTGTGTTACATTGACAGGGTGGGGTGAGTCTACTTTTCACTGGGTGGGTTACATTGACAGAGTGGGGTGAGTATGCCCTTCCTGGCTGTGTTACAATGACAGAGTCGTGTCAGTCTGATCGTCCCTGTGTGAGTTACATTGACAGAGTAGGGTCAGACTAAACTTCCCTGGGTGTGTTAAATTGACAGAGTGGGGTCAGTCTGCTCTTCCCTGGGTGTGTTACATTGACAGAGCGGGTTCAGTCTGCTCTTCCCTGTGTTTGTCACATTGACAGAGTGTGGTCATTCTTCGATTCCCTAGTTGGGTTACATGAACAGAGTTGGGTCAGTCTTCTCTTCCCTGGGTTTGTTACATTGACAGAGTGGGGTCAGTCTGCTCTTCCCTGATTGTGTTACATTGACAGAGTGGGGTCAGTCTGCTCTACCCTGCGTGTGTTACATTGACAGAGTGGGGTCAGTCGGCTCTTCACTGATTGTGTTACATTGTCAGAGTGGGGTCAGTCTACTTTTACCTGGGTGTGTTACATTAACAGAGTGGGGTCAGTCTACTTTTCCCTGTGTGTGTTACAATGACAGAGTGGGGTCAGACTGATCGTCCCTGGGTCAGTTACAGTGACAGAGTAGGGTCAGTCTGCTCTTCCCTGGGTGTGTTACATTGACAGGGTGGGGTCAGCCTGCTCTTCCCTGGGTGTGTTACATTGACAGAGTGGGTTCATCCTGCTCTTCCCTGGGTGTGTTACATTGACAGAATGGAGTCAGTCAGCTCTTCTCCGGGTGTGTTACATTGGCAGAGTGGTGTCAGTCTGCTCTTCCCTGGGTGGATTACATTGACAGAGTGGGGTCAGTCTGCTCTTCACTGGGTGTGTTACATTGACAGAGTTGAGTCAGTCTGCTCTTCCCTGTGTGTGTCACATTGACAGAGTGTGGTCATTCTGCGATTCCATGGTTGGGTTACATTAACAGAGTTGGGTGATTCTGCTCTTCCCTGGGTGTGTTACATTTACAGAGTGGGGTCAGTCTGCTCTTCCCTGGGTGTGTCACATTGACAGAGTGAGGACATTCGGCGATTCCCTGGTTAGGATATATTAACAGATTTGGATCAGTCTGCTCTTCCCTGGGCGTGTTACATTGACAGAGTGGGGTCAGTCTGCTCTTCCCTGAGTGTGTTACTTTGACAAAGTGAGGTCATTCCGCGATTCCCTGGTTGGATTACATGAACAGAGTTGGCTCAGTCTGCTCTTCACTGGGTGTGTTACATTGACAGGGTGGGGTGAGTCTACTTTTCCCTGGGTGGGTTACATTGACAGAGTGGGGTGAGTATGCCCTTCCTGAGTGTGTTACAATGACAGAGTCGTGTCAGTCTGATCGTCCCTGTGTGAGTTACATTGACAGAGTAGCGTCAGACTAAACTTCCCTGGGTGTGTTAAATTGAAAGAGTGGGGTCAGTCTGCTCTTCCCTGGGTGTGTTACATTGACAGAGTGGGGTCAGTCTGCTCTTCCCTGGGTGTGTTACATTGACAGGGTGGGGTGAGTCTACTTTTCCCTGCGTGGGTTACATTGACAGAGTGGGGTGAGTATGCCCTTCCTGGGTGTGTTACATTGACAGAGTGGGGTCAGTCTGCTCTTCCCTGGGGGTGTTACATTGACAGAGTGGGGTCAGTCTGCTCTTCCCTGGGTGTGTTACATTGACAGTGTGGGGTCAATCTGCTCTTCCCTGGGTGTGTAACATTGACAGAGTGAGGTCATTCTGCGATTCCCTTGTTGGGTTACATTAACAGAGTTGCGTCAGTCTGCTCTTCCCCGGGTGTGTTACATTGACAGAGTGGGGTCAGTCTGCTCTTCCCTGGGTGGGTTACTTTGACAGAGTGGGATCATTCTGACATTCCCTGGGTGTGTTACATTGACAGAGTTGGTTCATTCTGACATTCCCTGGGTGTGTTGCATTGACAGAGTGGGGTAAGTCTGCTCTTCCATGGGTGTGTTACATTGACAGAGTGGGGTCAGTCTGCTCTTCCCTGGGTGGGTTTCTTTGACAGAGTGGGATCATTCTGACATTCCCTGGGTGTGTTACATTGACAGAGTGGGGTCAGTCTGACATTCCCTGGGTGTTTTACATTGACAGAGTGGGGTCAGTCTGATCGTCCGTGGGTGAGTTACAGTGACAGAGTAGGGTCAGTCTGCTCTTCCCTGCAAGTGTTACATTGACAGAGTGGGGTCAGTCTGCTCTTCCCTGTGTGTGTCACATTGACAGAGTGTGGTCATTCTGCGATTCCATGGTTGGGTTACATTAACAGAGTGGGGTCAGCCTGCTCTTCCCTGGGTGTGTTACATTGACAGAATGGGGGCAGTCAGCTCTTCTCTTGGTGTGTTACATTGACAGAGTTGTGTCAGTCTGCTCTTCCCTGGGTGGATTACATTGACAGAGTGGGGTCAGTCTGCTCTTCACTGGGTGTGTTACATTGACAGAGTTGAGTCAGTCTGCTCTTCCCTGTGTGTGTCACATTGACAGAGTGTGGTCATTCTGCGATTCCATGGTTGGGTTACATTAACAGAGTTCGGTGATTCTGCTCTTCCCTGGGTGTGTTACATTTACAGAGTGGGGTCAGTCTGCTCTTCCCTGGGTGTGTCACATTGACAGAGTGAGGTCATTCCGCGATTCCCTGGTTGGATTACATGAACAGAGTTGGCTCAGTCTGCTCTTCCCTGGGTGTGTTACATTGACAGGGTGGGGTGAGTCCACTTGTCCCTGGGTGGGTTACATTGACAGAGTGGGGTGAGTATGCCCTTCCTGCGTGTATTACAATGACAGAGTCGTGTCAGTCTGATCGTCCCTGTGTGAGTTACATTGACAGAGTAGGGTCAGACTAAACTTCCCTGGGTGTGTTAAATTGACAGAGTGGGGTCAGTCTGCTCTTCCCTGGGTGTGTTACATTGATAGAGTGGGTTCAGTCTGCTCTTCCCTGCGTGTGTTACATTGACAGAGTGGGGTCAGTCTGCTCTTCCCTGGGTGTGTTACATTGACAGAGTGGGGTCAGTCCGCTCTTCCATGGGTGTGTTACATTGACAGAGTGGGGTCAGTCTGCACCTCCCTGGGTGTGTTACATTGACAGAGTGGGGTCAGTCTGCTCTTCCCTGGGTGGGTTTCTTTGACAGAGTGGGATCATTCTGACATTCCCTGGGTGTGTTACATTGACGGAGTTGGGTCAGTCTTACATTCCCTGGGTGTGTTACATTGACAGAGTGGGGACAGTCTGACATTCCCTGGGTGTGTTACATTGACAGAGTGGGGTCAGTCTGCTCTTCCCTGGGTGGGTTTCTTTGACAGAGTGGGATCATTCTGCATTCCCTGGGTGTGTTACATTGACAGAGTTGGTTCAGTCTGACATTCCCTGGGTGTGTTGCATGAACAGAGTGGGGTCAGTCTGCTCTTCCCTGTCTGTGTCACATTGACAGAGTGTGGTTATTCTGCGATTCCATGGTTGGGTTACATTAACAGAGTTGGGTGATTCTGCTCTTCCCTGGGTGTGTTACATTTACAGAGTGGGGTCAGTCTGCTCTTCCCTGGGTGTGTCACATTGACAGAGTGAGGACATTCGGCGATTCCCTGGTTAGGATATATTAACAGATTTGGATCAGTCTGCTCTACCCTGGGCGTGTTACATTGACAGAGTGGGGTCAGCCTGCTCTTCCCTGAATGTGTTACTTTGACAAAGTGATGTCATTCCGCGATTCCCTGGTTGGATTACATAAACAGAGTTGGCTCAGTCTGCTCTTCACTGGGTGTGTTACATTGACAGGGTGGGGTGAGTCTACTTTTCCCTGGGTGGGTTACATTGACAGAGTGGGGTGAGTATGCCCTTCCTGAGTGTGTTACAATGACAGAGTCGTGTCAGTCTGATCGACCCTGTGTGAGTTACATTGACAGAGTAGCGTCAGACCATACTTCCCTGGGTGTGTTAAATTGAAAGAGTGGGGTCAGTCTGCTCTTCCCTGGGTGTGTTACATTGACAGAGTGGGGTCAGTCTGCTCTTCCCTGGGTGTGTTACATTGACAGAGTGGGGTCAGTCTGCTCTTCCATGGGTGTGTTACATTGACAGAGTGGTGTCAGTCTGCTCTTCCCTGGGTGTGTTACATTGACAGAGTGGGGTCAGTCTGCTCTTCCCTGGTTGGGTTTCTTTGACAGAGTGGGATCATTCTGACATTCCCTGGGTGTGTTACATTGACGGAGTTGGGTCAGTCTGACATTCCCTGGGTGTGTTACATTGACAGAGTGGGGTCAGTCTGCTCTTCCATGGGTGTGTTACATTGACAGAGTGGGGTCAGTCTGCTATTCCCTGAGTGTGTTACATTGACAGAGTGGGGTCAGTCTGCTCTTTCCTGGGTGGGTTACTTTGACAGAGTGGGATCATTCTGACATTCCCTGGGTGTGTTACATTGACAGAGTTGGTTCATTCTGACATTCCCTGGGTGTTTTACATTGACAGAGTGGGGTCAGTCTGATCGTCCGTGGGTGAGTTACAGTGACAGAGTAGGGTCAGTCTGCTCTTCCCTGCAAGTGTTACATTGACAGAGTGGGGTCAGTCTGCTCTTCCCTGTGTGTGTCACATTGACAGAGTAGGGTCAGTCTGCTCTTCCCTGCAAGTGTTACATTGACAGAGTGGGGTCAGCCTGCTCTTCCCTGGGTGTGTTACATTGACAGAATGGGGTCAGTCAGCTCTTCTCTTGGTGTGTTACATTGACAGAGTGGTGTCAGTCTGCTCTTCCCTGGGTGGATTACATTGACAGAGTGGGGTCAGTCTGCTCTTCACTGGGTGTGTTACATTGACAGAGTTGAGTCAGTCTGCTCTTCCCCGTGTGTGTCACATTGACAGAGTGTGGTCATTCTGCGATTCCATGGTTGGGTTACATTAACAGAGTTGGGTGATTCTGCTCTTCCCTGGGTGTGTTACATTTACAGAGTGGGGTCAGTCTGCTCTTCCCTGGGAGTGTTACATTGACAGAGTTGAGTCAGTCTGCTCTTCCCTTTGTTTGTCACATTGACAGAGTGAGGTCATTCCGCGATTCCCTGGTTGGATTACATGAACAGAGTTGGCTCAGTCTGCTCTTCCCTGGGTGTGTTACATTGACAGAGTGGTGTGAGTCCACTTGTCCCTGGGTGGGTTACATTGACAGAGTGGGGTGAGTATGCCCTTCCTGCGTGTATTACAATGACAGAGTCGTGTCAGTCTGATCGTCCCTGTGTGAGTTACATTGACAGAGTAGGGTCAGACTAAACTTCCCTGGGTGTGTTAAATTGACAGAGTGGGGTCAGTCTGCTCTTCCCTGGGTGTGTTACATTGATAGAGTGGGTTCAGTCTGCACTTCCATGCGTGTGTTACATTGACAGATTGGGGTCAGTCTGCACTTCCCTGGGTGTGTTACATTGACAGAGTGGGGTCAGTCTGCTCTTCCCTGGGTGTGTTACATTGACAGAGTGGGGTCAGTCTGCTCTTCCATGGGTGTGTTACATTGACAGAGTGGGGTCAGTCTGCACCTCCCTGGGTGTGTTACATTGACAGAGTGGGGTCAGTCTGCTCTTCCCTGGGTGGGTTTCTTTGACAGAGTGGGATCATTCTGACATTCCCTGGGTGTGTTACATTGACGGAGTTGGGTCAGTCTTACATTCCCTGGGTGTGTTGCATGAACAGAGTGGGGTCAGTCTGCTCTTCCATGGGTGTGTTACATTGACAGAGTGGGGTCAGTCTGCTCTTCCCTGGGTGTGTTACATTGACAGAGTGGGGTCAGTCTGCTCGTCCCTGGGTGGGTTTCTTTGACAGAGTGAGATCCTTCTGACATTCCCTTGGTGTGTTACATTGACAGAGTGGGGTCAGTCTGACATTCCCTGGGTGTTTTACATTGACAGAGTGGGGTCAGTCTGCTCTTCCCTGAATGTGTGTCTCATTGACAGAGTGAGATCATTCTGCGATTCCCTGGTTGGCTTACATTAGCAGAGTTGGGTCAGTGTGCTCTTCCCTGGGTGTGTTACATTGACAGAGTGGGGTCAGTCTGATCGTCCGTGGGTGAGTTACAGTGACAGAGTAGGGTCAGTCTGCTCTTCCCTGCAGGTGTTACATTGACAGAGTGGGGTCAGTCTGCTCTTCCCTGTGTGTGTCACATTGACAGAGTGTGGTCATTCTGCGATTCCATGGTTGGGTTACATTGACAGAGTGGGGTCAGCCTGCTCTTCCCTGGGTGAGTTACAGTGACAGAGTAGGGTCAGTCTGCTCTTCCCTGCAGGTGTTACATTGACAGAGTGGGGTCAGTCTGCTCTTCCCTGTGTGTGTCACATTGACAGAGTGTGGTCATTCTGCGATTCCATGGTTGGGTTACATTGACAGAGTGGGGTCAGCCTGCTCTTCCCTGGGTGTGTTACATTGACAGAATGGGGTCAGTCAGCTCTTCTCTGGGTGTGTTACATTGACAGAGTGTTGTCAGTCTGCTCTTCCCTGGGTGTGTTACATTTACAGAGTGGGGTATGTCTGCTCTTCCCTGGGAGTGTTACATTGACAGAGTTGAGTCAGTCTGCTCTTCCATGGGTTTGTCACATTGACAGAGTGAGGTCATTCCGCGATTCCCTGGTTGGATTAAATGAACAGAGTTGGCTCAGTCTGCTCTTCCCTGGGTGTGTTACATTGACAGGGTGGGGTGAGTCTACCTTTCCCTGGGTGGGTTACATTGACAGAGTGGGGTGAGTATGCCCTTCCTGGGTGTGTTACAATGACAGAGTCGTGTCAGTCTGATCGTCCCTGTGTGAGTTACATTGACAGAGCAGGGTCAGACTAAACTTCCCTGGGTGTGTTATATTGATAGAGTGGGTTCAGTCTGCTCTTCCCTGGGTGTGTTACATTGACAGATTGGGGTCAGTCTGCTCTTCCCTGGGTGTGTTACATTGACAGAGTGAGGTCATTCTTCGATTCCCTAGTTGGGTTACATTAACAGGGTTGTGTCAGTCTGCTCTTCCCTGGGTGTGTTACACTGACAGAGTGGGGTCAGTCTGGTCTTCCCTGGTTGGCTTACATTGACAGAGTGGGGTCAGTCTGCTCTTCCCTGTGTGTGTCACATTGACAGAGTGAGGTCATTCTGCGATTCGCTGGTTGGGTTACATTAACAGAGTTGGGTCAGTGTGCTCTTCCCTGGTTGTGTCCCATTGACAGAGTGAGGTCATTCGGCGATTCCCGGGTCGGGATATATTAAGAGTTGGGTCAGTCTGCTCTTCCCAGGGTGTGTTACATTGGCAGAGTGGGGTCAGTCTGCTGTTCCCTGGGTGTGTAACTTTGACAGAGTGGGGTCAGTCGGCTCTTCACTGAGTGTGTTACATTGACAGAGTGGGGTCAGTCTGATCGTCCCTGTGTGCGTTACATTGACAGAATATGGTCAGACTGCACTTCCCTTGGTGTGTTACATTGACAGAATGGGGACAGTATGCTCTTCCCTGGGTGTGTTACATTGACAGAGCGGGGTCAGTCTGCTCTTTTCTGGGTTGTTACATTGACAGAATGGGGATAGTCTGCACTTCCCTCGGTGTGTTACATTGACTGATTGGGGTCAATCTGCTCTTCCCCGGGTGTGTTACATTGACAGAGTCGGGTCAGTCTGCTCTTCCCAGGGTGTGTAATATTGACAGAGTGGGATCAGTCTGCTCTTCCATGGGTGTGTTACATTGACTGAGTTTCGTCAGTCTACTCTTCCCTGGGTGGGTTACTTTGATAGCGTGGGATCAGTCTGCTCTTCCCTGGGTGTGTTACATTGACAGAGTGGGGTCAGTCTGCTCTTCCCTGGGTGAGTTACATTGATAGAGTGGGGTCAGTCTGCTCATCCCTGGTTGGGTTACATTGACATAGTGGGGTCAGTCTGCCCTTCCCTGGAGGTGTCACATTGACAGAGTCAGTTCAGTCTGCTCTTCCCTGGGACTGTCACATTGACAGAGTGAGTTCAGTCTGCTCTTCCCTGGGTATGTTACATTGACAGAGTGAGTTCAGTCTGCTCTTCCCTGGGTGTGTCACATTGACAGAGTCAGTTAAGTCTGCTTTTCCCTGGGTATGTTACATTGACAGAGTGGGTTCAGTCTGCTCTTCCCTGCGTGTGTAACATTGACAGAGTGGGATCAGTCTGCTCTTCCCTGGGTGTGTTACATTGACAGAGTGGGGTCAGTCTGCTCTTCCCTGGGTGGGTTACTTTGACAGAGTGGGATCAGTCTGCTCTTCCCTGGGGGTGTTACATTGACAGAGTGGTGTCAGTCTGCTCTTCCCTGGGTGTGTTACATTGACAGAGTGGGGTCAGTCTGCTCTTCCCTGGGTGTGGTAAATTGACAGAGTGGGGACAGTCTGCTCTTCCCTGGGTGTGTTACATTGTCAGTGTGGGGTAAGTCTAATCATCCCTGGGTGTGTTACATTGACAGAGTGTTGTAAGTCTGCTCTTCGCTGTGTGTTTTACATTGACAGATTGGGGTCAAGTTGCTCTTCCCTGGATGGGTTACATTGACAGAGTGGGATCAGTCTGCTCTTCCCTGGGTGTGTTACATAGACAGATTGGGGTGAGTCTGCTCTTCCATGGGTGGTTTACTTTGACAGAGTGGGATCAGTCTGCTCTTCCCTGGGGGTGTTACATTGACAGAGTGGGGTCAGTCTGCTCTTCTCTGGGTGTTATACATTGACAGAGTGGTGACAGTCTGCTCTTCCTTGGGTGGATTACATTGACAGAGTGGGGTCAGTCTCTCTTCACTGGGTGTGTTACATCGACAGAGTTGAGTCAGTCTGCTCTTCCCTGTGTGTGTTACATTGGCAGATTGGGGTCAGTCGGCTCTTCCCTGGGTGAGCAACTTTGACAAAGTAAGGTCATTCTGCGATTCCCTAGTTGGGTTACATTAACAGGGTTGGGTCAGTCTGCTCTTCCCTGGGTGTGTTACATTGACAGAGTGGGGTCAGTCTGCTCTTCCCTGGGTGTTTTACATTGACAGAGTGGGGTCAGTCTGCTCTTCCCTGTGTGTGTCACATTGACAGAGTGAGATCATTCTGCGATCCCTGGTTGGGTTACATAACAGAGTTGGGTCAGTCTGCTCTTCCCTGGGTGTGTTACATTGGCAGAGTGGGGTCAGTCTGCTCTTCCCTGGGTGTTTTACATTGACAGAGTGGGGTCAGTCTGTTCTTCCCTGGGTGTGTTACATTGACAGAATGGGGTCAGTCTGCTCTTCCCTGGGTGTGTTACATTGACAGATTGAGGTCATTCTTCGATTCCGTAGTTGGGTTACATTAACAGGGTTGAGTCAGTCTGCTCTTCCCTGGGTTTGTTACGTTGAGAGAGTGGGTTCAGTCTGCTCTTCCCTGCGTGTGTTACATTGACAGAGTGGGGTCAGTCTGCTCTTCCCTGGGTGTGTTACATTGACAGAGTGAGGTCATTCTTCGATTCCGTAGTTGGGTTACATTAATAGGGTTGGGTCAGTCTGCTCTTCCCTGGGTGTGTTACATTGACGGAGTGGGGTCAGTCTGCTCTTCCCTGGGTGGGTTACATTGACAGAGTGTGGTCAGTCTGCTCTTCCCTGGGTTTGTTACATTGACAGAGAGGGGTCAGTCTGCTCTTGCCTGGGTGTGTTACATTGACAGAGTGAGGCCATTCTGTGATTCCCTGGTATGGTTACATTAACAGAATTGGGTCAGTCTGCTCTTCCCTGGGGGTGTTACATTGACGCAGTGGGGTCAGTCTGCTCGTCCCTGTGTGTTTTACATTGACAGAGTTGAGTCAGTCTGCTCTTCCCTGGGTGTGTCACATTGACAGAGTGAGGTCATTCTGCGATTCCCTGGTTGGGTTACATTAACAGAGTTGTTTCAGTCTGCTCTTCCCTGGGTGTGTTTCATTGACAGAGTTGAGTCAGTCTGCTCTTCCCTGACTGTGTCACATTGACAGAGTGAGGTCATTCTGCGATTCCCTGGTTGGGTTACATTAACAGAGTTGTTTAAGTCTGCTCTTCCCTGGGTGTGTTACATTAACAGATTGGGGTCAGTCTGATCGTCCCTGTGTGCGTTACATTGACAGAGTAGGGTCAGACTGCACTTCCCTTGGTGTGTTACATTGACAGAATGGGGACAGTTTGCTCTTCCCTGGGTGTGTTACATTGACAGAGCGGGGTCAGTCTGCTCTTTTCTGGGTTGATACATTGACAGAATGGGGACAGTCTGCACTTCCCTCGGTGTGTTACATCGACTGATTGGGGTCAATCTGCTCTTCCCCGGGTGTGTTACATTGACAGATTCGGGTCAGTCTGCTCATCCCTGGGTGGGTTACATTGACATAGTGGGGTCAGTCTGCTCTTCCCTGGAGGTGTCACATTGACAGAGTCAGTTCAGTCTGCTCTTCCCTGGGTCTGTCACATTGACAGAGTGAGTTCAGTCTGCTCTTCCCTGAGTATGTTACATTGACAGAGTGAGTTAAGTCTGCTCTTCCCTGGGTGTGTCACATTGACAGAGTCAGTTAAGTCTGCTTTTCCTTGGGTATGTTACATTGACAGAGTGGGTTCAGTCTGCTCTTCCCTGCGTGTGTAACATTGACAGAGTGGGATCATTCTGCTCTTCCCTGGGTGTGTTACATTGACAGAGTGGGGTCAGTCTGCTCTTCCCTGGGCGGGTTACTTTGACAGAGTGGGATCAGTCTGCTCTACCCTGGGGGTGTTACATTGACAGAGTGGTGTCAGTCTGCTCTTCCCTGGGTGTGTTACATTGACAGAGTGGGGTCAGTCTGCTCTTCCCTGGGTGTGGTAAATTGATAGAGTGGGGACAGTCTGCTCTTCCCTGGGTGTGTTACATTGACAGTGTGGGGTCAGTCTAATCTTCCCTGGGTGTGTTACATTGATAGAGTGTTGTCAGTCTGCTCTTCCCTGGGTGTTTCATTGACAGAGTCGGGTCAGTCTGCTCTTCCCTGGGTGGGTTACTTTGACAGAGTGGGATCAGTCTGCTCTTCCCTGGCGGTGTGACATTGACGGAGTGGGTCAGTCTGTTCTTCCCTGGGTGTGTTACATTGACAGAATGGGGTCAGTCTGCACTTCCCTGGGTCTGTTACATTGACAGAGTTGAGTCAGTCTGTTCTTCCCTGTGTTTGTCACATTGACAGTGTGAGGTCATTCTGCGATTCCTTGGTTGGGTTACATTAACAGAGTTGCGTCAGTCTGCTCTTCCCCGGGTGTGTTTCATTGTCAGAGTGGGGTCAGTCTGCTCTTCCCCGGGTGTGTAACATTGACAGAGTGGGATCAGTCTGCTCTTCCCTGGGTGTGTTACATTGACAGAGTGGGGTCAGTCTGCTCTTCCCTGGGTGGGTTACTTTGACAGAGTGGGATCAGTCTGCTCTTCCCTGGGGGTGTTACATTGACAGAGTGGTGTCAGTCTGCTCTTCCCTGGATGTGTTACATTGACAGAGTGGGGTCAGTCTGCTCTTCCCTGGGTGTGTTACATTGTCAGTGTGGGGTAAGTCTAATCATCCCTGGGTGTGTTACATTGACAGAGTGTTGTAAGTCTGCTCTTCCCTGGGTGTTTTACATTGACAGATTGGGGTCAAGTTGCTCTTCCCTGGATGGGTTACATAGAACATAGAACATAGAACAATACAGCGCAGTACAGGCCCTTCGGCCCTCGATGTTGCGCCGATCAAAGCCCACCTAACCTACACTAACCCACTATCCTCCATATACCTATCCAATGCCCGCTTAAATACCCATATAGAGGGAGAGTCCACTACTGCTACTGGCAGGGCATTCCATGATCTTACGACTCGCTGAGTGAAGAACCTACCCCTAACATCAGTCCTATATCTACCCCCCCTTAATTTAAAGCTATGCCCCCTTGTAATAGCTGACTCCATACGCGGAAAAAGGTTCTCACTGTCAACCCTATCTAACCCCCTAATCATCTTGTACACCTCTATCAAATCACCCCTAAACCTTCTTTTCTCCAAAGAAAACAACCCCAAGTGCCTCAGCCTTTCCTCATAGGATCTTCCTACCATACCAGGCAACATCCTGGTAAACCTCCTCTGCACCCGTTCCAGTGCCTCCACATCCTTCCTATAGTATGGCGACCAAAACTGCACACAATATTCCAGAAGCGGCCGCACCAGAGTCTTATACAACTGCAGCATGACCTCAGGACTCCGGAACTCAATTCCTCTACCAATAAAAGCCAGTACGCCATATGCCTTCTTCACTGCACTATTTACCTGGGTGGCAACTTTCAGAGATCTGTGTACATGGACACCAAGATCCCTCTGCTCTTCCACACTACCAAGTAGTCTACCATTAGCCCAGTAATCCATCTTTTTATTACTCTTACCAAAGTGAATCACTTCACACTTAGCTACATTGAACTCCATTTGCCACCTTTCTGCCCAGCTCTGCAGCTTCTCTATATCCCGCTGTAACCTGCCATATCCTTCCTCACCGTCTACAACTCCTCCGACTTTCGTATCATCCGCAAACTTGCTCACCCAACCTTCTAACCCTTCCTCCAGGTCATTTATAAAAATGACAAACAGCAATGGTCCCAAAACAGATCCTTGCGGAACACCACTAGTGACGGCACTCCAAGATGAATCTTTGCCATCAACTACTACCCTCTGTCTTCTTCCAGAGAGCCAATTCCTAATCCAAACCTCCAACTCACCCTCAATGCCATATCTCTGTATTTTCTGCAGTAGCCTACCATGGGGGACCTTATCAAACGCCTTACTAAAATCCATATATACTACATCTACCGCTTTCCCCTCATCTACCTCCTTCGTCACCTTCTCAAAGAATTCAATAAGGTTTGTGAGGCACGACCTGCCCTTCACAAAACCATGCTGTTACATTGACAGAGTGGGATCAGTCTGCTCTTCCCTGGGTGTGTTACATTGACAGATTGGGGTGAGTCTGCTCTTCCATGGGTGGTTTACTTTGACAGAGTGGGATCAGTCTGCGCGTCCCTGGGGGTGTTACATTGACAGAGTGGGGTCAGTCTGTTGTTCCCTGGGTGTGTTACATTGACAGAGTGAGGTCAGCCTGCTCTTCCCTGGGTGTGTTACATTGACAGATTGGGGTCAGTCTGCTCTTCCCTGGGTGTGTTACATTGACAGCGTGGGATCAGTCTGCTCCTCCCTGGGTGTGTTACATTGACAGAGTGGGGTCAGTCTGCTCTTTTCGGGGAGTTTTACTTTGAAAGAGTGGGGTCAGTCTGCTCTTGTCTTGGAGTGACACATTGATAGAGTGGGGTCAGTCTGCTCTTCCCTGGGAGTGTTACATTGACAGAGTGGGGTCAGTCTGCTCTTCCCTGGGTGTGTTACATTGTCAGGGTGGGATCAGTCTGCTCTTCCCTGGGTGTGTTACATTGACAGAGTGTGGTCATTCTGCGATTCCATGGTTGGGTTACATGAACAGAGTTGGGTCATTCTGCTCTTCTCTGGGTGAGTTACATTGACAGAGTGGTGTCAGTCTGCTCTTCCCTGGATGGATTACATTGACAGAGTGGGGTCAGTCTGCTCTTCACTGGGTGTGTTACATTGACAGTGTTGAGTCAGTCTGCTCTTCCCTGTGTGTGTCACATTGACAGAGTGTTGTCATTCTGCGATTCCATGGTTGGGTTACTTTAACAGAGTTGGGTCATTCTGCTCTTCCCTGGGTGTGTTACATTTACAGTGTGGGGTCAGTCTGCTCTTCCCTGGGAGTGTTACATTGACAGAGTTGAGTCAGTCTGCTCTTCCCTGGGTGTGTCACATTGACAGAGTGAGGACATTCGGCGATTCCCTGCTTGGGATATATTAACAGAGTTGGGTCAGTCTGCTCTTCCCTGGGCGTGTTACATTGACAGAGTGGGGTCAGTCTGCTCTTCCCTGAGTGTGTTACTTTGACAAAGTGAGGACATTCCGCGATTCCCTGATTGGATTACACGAACAGAGTGTGCTCAGTCTGCTCTTCCCTGGGTGTGTTACATTGATAGGGTGGGGTGAGTCTACCTTTCCCTGGGTGGGTTACATTGACAGAGTGGGGTGTGTATACCCTTCCTGGCTGTGTTACAATGACAGAGTCGTGTCAGTCTGATCGTCCCTGTGTGAGTTACATTGACAGAGTAGGGTCAGACTAAACTTCCCTGGGTGTGTTACATTGACAGAGTGGGGACAGACTGCTCTTCCCTGGTTGTGTTACATTGACATTGTGGGGTCAGTCTAATCATCCCTGGCTGTGTTACATTGACAGATTGGGGTCAGTCTGCCCTACCCTGGGTGGGTTTCTTTGACAGAGTGGGATCATTCTGACATTCCCTGGGTGTGTTACATTGACAGAGTGGGGTCAGTCTGCTCTTCCCTGGGTGTGTCACATTGACAGAATGAGGACATTCAGCGATTCCCTGGTTGGGATATATTAACAGAGTTGGGTCAGTTTGCTCTTCCCTGGGCGTGTTACATTGACAGAGTGGGCTCAGTCTGCTCTTCCCTGGGTGTGTTACATTGACAGGGTGGGGTGAGTCGACTTTTCCCTGGGTGAGTTACATTGACAGAGTGGGGTGAGTATGCCCTTCCTGGGTGTGTTACAATGACAGAGTCGTGTCAGTCTGCTCTTCCCTGGGTGTGTTACATTGACAGAGTGGGGTCAGTCTGCTCTTCCCTGGGTGTGTTACATTGACAGGGTGGGGTGAGTCTACTTTTCCCTGCGTGGGTTACATTGACAGAGTGGGGTGAGTATGCCCTTCCTGGATGTGTTACATTGACAGAGTGGGGTCAGTCTGATATTCCCTGGGTGTGTCACATTGACAGAATGAGGACATTCAGCGATTCCCTGGGTGTGTTACATTGACAGAGTGGGGTCAGTCTGCTCTTCCATGGGTGTGTTACATTGACAGAGTGGGGTCAGTCTGCTCTTCCATGGGTGTGTTACATTGACAGAGTGGCGTCAGTCTGCCCTTCCCTGGGTGGGTTTCTTTGACAGAGTGGGATCATTCTGACATTCCCTGGGTGTGTTACATTGACAGAGTGGGGTCAGTCTGATATTCCCTGGGTGTTTTACATTGACAGAGTGGGGTCAGTCTGCTCTTCCCTGGGTGTGTTACATTGACAGAGTGGGGTCAGTCTCCTCTTCCCTGTGTGTTTAACATTGACAGAGTTGGGTCAGTCTACTCTTCCCTTTGTGTGTTACATTGACAGAGTGGGGTCAGTCTGCTCTTCCTTGGGTGTGTAACATTGAGAGAGTGGGATCAGTCTGCTCTTCCCTGGGTGTGTTACATTGACAGAGTGGGGTCAGTCTGCTCTTCCCTGGGTGGGTTACTTTGACAGAGTTGGATCAGTCTGCTCTTCCCTGGGGGTGTTACATTGATGGAGTGGGTCAATCTGCTCTTCCTTGGGTGTGTTACGTTGACAGAATGGGGTCAGTCTGCTCTTCCCTGGGTCTGTTACATTGACAGAGTTGAGTCAGTCTGCTCTTCCCTGTGCGTGTCACATTGACAGAGTGAGGTCATTCTGCGAATCCCTGGTTGGGTTACATTAACAGAGTTGCGTCAGTCTGCTCTTCCCTGGGTGTGTTACATTGACAGGGTGGGGTGAGTCTACTTTTCCCTGCGTGGGTTACATTGACAGAGTGGGGTGAGTATGCCCTTCCTGGGTGTGTTACATTGACAGAGTGGGGTCAGTCTGATATTCCCTGGGTGTGTCACATTGACAGAATGAGGACATTCAGCGATTCCCTGGGTGTGTTACATTGACAGAGTGGGGTCAATCTGCTCTTCCCTGGGTGTGTAACATTGACAGAGTGGGGTCAGTCTGCTCTTCCATGGGTGTGTTACATTGACAGAGTGGGGTCAGTCTGCTCTTCCATGGGTGTGTTACATTGACAGAGTGGGGTCAGTCTGCCCTTCCCTGGGTGGGTTTCTTTGACAGAGTGGGATCATTCTGACATTCCCTGGGTGTGTTACATTGACAGAGTGGGGTCAGTCTGATATTCCCTGGGTGTTTTACATTGACAGAGTGGGGTCAGTCTGCTCTTCCCTGGGTGTGTTACATTGACAGAGTGGGGTCAGTCTCCTCTTCCCTGTGTGTTTAACATTGACAGAGTGGGGTCAGTCTACTCTTCCCTTTGTGTGTTACATTGACAGAGTGGGGTCAGTCTGCTCTTCCTTGGGTGTGAAACATTGAGAGAGTGGGATCAGTCTGCTCTTCCCTGGGTGTGTTACATTGACAGAGTGGGGTCAGTCTGCTCTTCCCTGGGTGGGTTACTTTGACAGAGTGGGATCAGTCTGCTCTTCCCTGGGGGTGTTACATTGATGGAGTGGGTCAATCTGCTCTTCCTTGGGTGTGTTACGTTGACAGAATGGGGTCAGTCTGCTCTTCCCTGGGTCTGTTACATTGACAGAGTTGAGTCAGTCTGCTCTTCCCTGTGCGTGTCACATTGACAGAGTGAGGTCATTCTGCGATTCCCTGGTTGGGTTACATTAACAGAGTTGCGTCAGTCTGCTCTTCCCCGGGTGTGTTACATTGTCAGAGAGGGGTCAGTCTGCTCTTCCCTGCGTGTGTAACATTGACAGAGTGGGATCAGACTGCTCTTCCCTGGGTGTGTTACAATGACAGAGTGGGGTCAGTCTGCTCTTCCCTGGGTGGTTTACTTTGACAGAGTGGGATCAGTCTGCTCTTCCCTGGGGGTGTTACATTGACAGAGTGGTGTCAGTCTTCTCTTCCCTGGGTGTGTTACATTGACAGTGTGGGGTCAGTCTAATCTTCCCTGGGTGTGTTACATTGACAGAGTGTTGTCAGTCTGCTCTTCCCTGGGTGCGTTACATTGACAGAGTGGGGTCAGTCTGCTCTTCCCTGGGTGGGTTACTTTGACAGAGTGGGATCAGTCTGCTCTTCCCTGGGTGTGTTACATTGACAGAGTGTGGTCATTCTGCGATTCCATGGTTGGGTTACATGAACAGAGTTGGGTCATTCTGCTCTTCTCTGGGTGTGTTACATTGCCAGAGTGGTGTCAGTCTGCTCTTCCCTGGGTGGATTACATTGACAGAGTGGGGTCAGTCTGCTCTTCACTGGGTGTGTTACATTGACAGAGTGGAGTCAGTCTGCTCTTCCCAGTGTGTGTCACATTGACAGAGTGTGGTCATTCAGCGATTCCATGGTTGGGTTACATTAATAGAGTTGGGTGATTCTGCTCTTCCCTGGGTGTGTTACATTTACAGAGTGGGGTCAGTCTGCTCTTCCCTGGGAGTGTTACATGGACAGAGTTGAGTCAGTCTGCTCTTCACTGGGTGTGTCACATTGAGAAAATGAGGACATTCGGCGATTCCCTGGTTGGGATATATTAACAGAGTTGGGTCAGTCTGCTCTTCCCTGGGCGTGTTACATTGACAGAGTGGGGTCAGTCTGCTCTTCCCTGAGTGTGTTTCTTTGACAAAGTGAGGTCATTCTGCGATTCCCTGATTGGATTACATGAACAGAGTTGGCTCAGTCTGCTCTTCCCTGGGTGTGTTACATTGACAGTGTGGGGTGAGTCTACTTTTCCCTGGGTGGGTTACATTGACAGAGTGGGGTGAGTATGCCCTTCCTGGGTGTGTTACAATGACAGAGTCGTGTCAGTCTGATCGTCCCTGTGTGAGTTACATTGACAGAGCAGGGTCAGACTAAACTTCCCTGGGTGTGTTACATTGACAGAGTGGGGTCAGTCTGCTCTTCCCTGGGTGTGTTACATTGACAGAGTGGGGTCAGTCTGCTCTTCCCTGGGTGTGTTACATTGACAGGGTGGGGTGAGTCTACTTTTCCCTGCGTGGGTTACATTGACAGAGTGGGGTGAGTATGCCCTTCCTGGGTGTGTTACATTGACAGAGTGGGGTCAGTCTGCTCTTCCCTGGGGGTGTTACATTGACAGAGTGGGGTCAGTCTGCTCTTCCCTGGGTGTGTTACATTGACAGAGTGGGGTCAATCTGCTCTTCCCTGGGTGTGTAACATTGACAGAGTGAGGTCATTCTGCGATTCCCTTGTTGGGTTACATTAACAGAGTTGCGTCAGTCTGCTCTTCCCCGGGTGTGTTACATTGACAGAATGGGGTCAGTCTGCTCTTCCCTGGGTGTGTAACTTTGACAGAGTGAGGTCATTCCGCGATTCCCTGGTTCGATTACATGAACAGAGTTGGGTCAGTCTGCTCTTCCTTGGGTTTGTTACATTGATAGAGTGGGTTCAGTCTGCTCTTCCCTGCGTGTGTTACATTGACAGAGGGGGTCAGTCTGCTCTTCCCTGGATGTGTTACATTGACAGAGTGAGGTCATTCTTCGAATCCCGAGTTGGGTTACATTAACAGGGTTGGGTCAGTCTGCTCTTCCCTGGGTATGTTACATTGACTGAGTGGGGTCAGTCTGACACTCCCTGGGTTTGTTACATTGACAGAGTGGGGTCAGTCTGCTCTTCCATGGGTGTGTTACATTGATAGAGTGGGGTCAGTCTTCTCTTCCCTTGGTGTGTTACATTGACAGAGTGGGGTCAGTCTGCTCTTCCCTGGGTGGGTTTCTTTGACAGAGTGGGAACATTCTGACATTCCCTGGCTGTGTTACATTGACAGAGTGGGGCCAGTCTGACATTCCCTGGGTGTGTTACATTGACAGAATGGGGTCAGTCTGCTCTTCCCTGGGTGTGAAACTTTGACAGAGTGAGGTCATTCCGCGATTCCCTGGTTGGATTACATGAACAGAGTTGGGTCAGTCTGCTCTTCCCTGGGTTTGTTACATTGATAGAGTGGGTTCAGTCTGCTCTTCCCTGCGTGTGTTACATTGACAGAGTGGGGTCAGTCTGCTCTTCCCTGGATGTGTTACATTGACAGAGTGAGGTCATTCTTCGATTCCCTAGTTGGGTTACATTACCAGGGTTGGGTCAGTCTGCTCTTCCCTGGGTGTGTTACACTGACAGTGTGGGGCCAGTCTGGTCTTCCCTGGGTGTGTTACATTGGCAGAGTGGAGTCAGTCTGCTCTTCCCTGGGTGTGTAACTTTGACAGAGTGAGGTCATTCCGCGATTCCCTGGTTGGATTACATGAACAGAGTTGTGTCAGTCTGCTCTTCCCTGGGTTTGTTACATTGATAGAGTGGGTTCAGTCTGCTCTTCCCTGCGTGTGTTACATTGACAGAGTGGAGTCAGTCTGCTCTTCCCTGGATGTGTTACATTGACAGAGTGAGGTCATTCTTCGATTCCCTAGTTGGGTTACATTAACAGGGTTGGGTCAGTCTGCTCTTCCCTGGGTGTGTTACACTGACAGAGTGGGGTCAGTCTGCTGTTCCCTGAATGCGTTACATTGACAGAGTGGGGTCTGTCTGCTCTTCCCTGCGTGTGTTACATTGATAGAGTGGGGTCAGTCGGCTCTTCACTGAGTGTGTGACATTGACAGAATGGGGTCAGTGTGCTCTTGGATGTATGAGTTACATTGACAGAGTGGGGTCAGTCTGCTCTTCCCTGCGTGTGTTACATTGACAGAGTGGGGTCAGTCGGCTCTTCACTGAGTGTGTGACATTGACAGAATGGGGTCAGTGTGCTCTTGGATGTATGAGTTACATTGACAGAGTGGGGTCAGTCTACTTTTCCCTGGGTGTGATACAATGACAGAGTGGGGTCAGTCTGATCGTCCCGGGGTGTGTTACATTGACAGAATGGAGTCAGTCAGCTCTTCTCCGGGTGTGTTACATTGACAGAGTGCTGTCAGTCTGCTCTTCCCTGGGTGGATTACATTGACAGAGTGGGGTCAGTCTACTCTTCACTGGGTGTGTTACATTGACAGAGTTGAGTCAGTCTGCTCTTCCCTGTGTGTGTCACATTGACAGAGTGTGGTCATTCTGCGATTCCATGGTTGGGTTACATTAACAGAGTTGGGTGATTCTGCTCTTCCCTGGGTGTGTTACATTTACAGAGTGGGGTCAGTCTGCTCTTCCCTGGGTGTGTCAAATTGACAGATTGAGGACATTCGGCGTTTTCCTGGTTAGGATATATTAACAGAGTTGGGTCAGTCTGCTCTTCCCTGGGCGTGTTACATTGACAGAGTGGGGTCAGTCTGCTCTTCCCTGAGTGTGTAACTTTGACAAAGTGAGGTCATTCCGCGATTCCCTGGTTGGATTACATGAACAGAGTTGGCTCAGTCTGCTCTTCACTGGGTGTGTTACATTGACAGGGTGGGGTGAGTCTACTTTTCCCTGGGTGGGTTACATTGACAGAGTTGGGTGAGTATGCCCTTCCTGGGTGTTTTACAATGAAAGAGTCGTGTCAGTCTGATCGTCCCTGTGTGAGTTACATTGACAGAGTAGCGTCAGACTAAACTTCCCTGGGTGTGTTAAATTGACAGAGTGGGATCAGTCTGCTCTTCCCTGGGTGTGTTACATTGACAGAGTGGGGTCAGTCTGCTCTTCCCTGGGTGTGTTACATTGACAGAGTGGGGTCAGTCTGCTCTTCCATGGGTGTGTTACATTGACAGAGTGGGGTCAGTCTGCTCTTCCCTGGGTGGGTTACATTGACAGAGTGGGGTCAGTCTGCTCTTCCATGGGTGTGTTACATTGACAGAGTGGGGTCAGTCTACTTTTCCCTGGGTGTGTTACAATGACAGAGTGGGGTCAGTCTGCTCTTCCCTGGGTGGGTTACATTGACAGAGTGGGGTCAGCCTGCTCTTCCCTGGGTGTGTTACATTGACAGAATTGGGTCAGTCAGCTCTTCTCTGGGTGTGTTACATTGACAGAGTGGTGTCAGTCTGCTCTTCCCTGGGTGGATTACATTGACAGAGTGGGGTCAGTCTGCTCTTCACTGGGTGTGTTACATTGACAGAGTGAGGTCAGTCTGCTCTTCCCTGTGTGTGTCACATTGACAGAGTGTGGTCATTCTGTGATTCCATGGTTGGATTACATTAACAGAGTTGGGTGATTCTGCTCTTCCATGGGTGTGTTACATTTACAGAGTGGGGTCAGTCTGCTCTTCCCTGGGAGTGTTACATTGACAGAGTTGAGTCAGTCTGCTCTTCCCTGGGCGTGTTACATTGACAGGGTGGGGTCATTCCGCGATTCCCTGGTTGGATTACATGAACAGAGTTGGCTCAGTCTGCTCTTTCCTGGGCGTGTTACATTGAAAGAGTGGGCTCAGTCTGCTCTTCCCTGGGTGTGTTACATTGACAGGGTGGGGTGAGTCTACTTTTACCTGGGTGGGTTAAATTGACAGAGTGGGGTGAGTATGCCCTTCCTGGGTGTGTTACAATGACAGAGTCGTGTCAGTCTGATCGTCCCTGTGTGAGTTACATTGACAGAGTAGGGTCAGACAAAACTTTCCTTGGTGTGTTAAATTGACAGAGTGGGGTCCGTCTGCTCTTCCCTGGGTGTGTTACATTGACAGAGTGTGGTCAGTCTGCTCTTCCCTGGGTGGGTTTCTTTGACAGAGTGGGATCATTCTGACATTCCCTGGCTGTGTTACATTGACAGAGTGGGGCCAGTCTGACATTCCCTGGGTGGTTTACATTGACAGAGTTGGGTCAGTCTGCTCTTCCCTGTGTTTGTCACATTGACAGAGTGAGATCATTCTGCGATTCCCTGGTTGGGTTACATTAACAGAGTTGGGTCAGTCTGCTCTTCCCTGGGTGTGTTACGTTGACAGAATGGGGTCAGTCTGCTCTTCCCTGGGTGTGTAACTTTGACAGAGTGAGGACATTCCGCGATTCCCTGGTTGGATTACATGAACAGAGTTGGGTCAGTCTGCTCTTCCCTGGGTTTGTTACATTGATAGAGTGGGTTCAGTCTGCTCTTCCCTGCGTGTGTTACATTGACAGAGGGGGTCAGTCTGCTCTTCCCTGGATGTGTTACATTGACAGAGTGAGGTCATTCTTCGAATCCCTAGTTGGGTTACATTAACAGGGTTGGGTCAGTCTGCTCTTCCCTGGGTGTGTTACACTGACAGAGTGGGGTCAGTCTGCTCTTCCCTGGGTGTGTTACATTGACAGAGTGGGGTCAGTCTGCTCTTCCATGGGTGTGTTACATTGACAGAGTGGGGTCAGTCTGCTCTTCCCTGGGTGGGTTTCTTTGACAGAGTGGGATCATTCTGACATTCCCTGGGTGTGTTACATTGACAGAGTGGGGTCAGTCTGACATTCCCTGGGTGTGTTACATTGACAGAGTGGGGTCAGTCTGCTCTTCCATGGGTGTGTTACATTGATAGAGTGGGGTCAGTCTGCTCTTCCCTTGGTGTGTTACATTGACAGAGTGAGGTCAGTCTGCTCTTCCCTGGGTGGGTTTCTTTGACAGAGTGGGATCATTCTGACATTCCCTGGCTGTGTTACATTGACAGAGAGGGGCCAGTCTGACATTCCCTGGGTGGTTTACATTGACAGAGTTGGGTCAGTCTGCTCTTCCCTGTGTGTGTCACATTGACAGAGTGAGATCATTCTGCGATTCCCTGGTTGGGTTACATTAACAGAGTTGGGTGATTCTGCTCTTCCCTGGGTGTGTTACATTGACAGAATGGGGTCAGTCTGCTCTTCACTGGGTGTGTAACTTTGACAGAGTGAGGTCATTCCGCGATTCCCTGGTTGGATTACATGAACAGAGTTGGGTCAGTCTGCTCTTCCCTGGGTTTGTTACATTGATAGAGTGGGTTCAGTCTGCTCTTCCCTGCGTGTGTTACATTGACAGAGTGGGGTCAGTCTGCTCTTCCCTGGATGTGTTACATTGACAGAGTGAGGTCATTCTTCGATTCCCTAGTTGGGTTACATTAACAGGGTTGGGTCAGTCTGCTCTTCCCTGGGTGTGTTACACTGACAGTGTGGGGTCAGTCTGGTCTTCCCTGGGTGTGTTACATTGGCAGAGTGGAGTCAGTCTGCTCTTCCCTGGGTGTGTAACTTTGACAGAGTGAGGTCATTCCGCGATTCCCTGGTTGGATTACATGAACAGAGTTGTGTCAGTCTGCTCTTCCCTGGGTTTGTTACATTGATAGAGTGGGTTCAGTCTGCTCTTCCCTGCGTGTGTTACATTGACAGAGTGGGGTCAGTCTGCTCTTCCCTGGATGTGTTACATTGACAGAGTGAGGTCATTCTTCGATTCCCTAGTTGGGTTACATTAACAGGGTTGGGTCAGTCTGCTCTTCCCTGGGTGTGTTACACTGACAGAGTGGGGTCAGTCTGCTGTTCCCTGATTGTGTTACATTGACAGAGTGGGGTCTGTCTGCTCTTCCCTGCGTGTGTTACATTGATAGAGTGGGGTCAGTCGGCTCTTCACTGAGTGTGTGACATTGACAGAATGGGGTCAGTGTGCTCTTGGATGTATGAGTTACATTGACAGAGTGCGGTCAGTCTACTTTTCCCTGGGTGTGATACAATGACAGAGTGGGGTCAGTCTGATCGTCCCGGGGTGTGTTACATTGACAGAATGGAGTCAGTCAGCTCTTCTCCGGGTGTGTTACATTGACAGAGTGCTGTCAGTCTGCTCTTCCCTGGGTGGATTACATTGACAGAGTGGGGTCAGTCTACTCTTCACTGGGTGTGTTACATTGACAGAGTTGAGTCAGTCTGCTCTTCCCTGTGTGTGTCACATTGACAGAGTGTGGTCATTCTGCGATTCCATGGTTGGGTTACATTAACAGAGTTGGGTGATTCTGCTCTTCCCTGGGTGTGTTACATTTACAGAGTGGGGTCAGTCTGCTCTTCCCTGGGTGTGTCACATTGACAGATTGAGGACATTCGGCGTTTTCCTGGTTAGGATATATTAACAGAGTTGGGTCAGTCTGCTCTTCCCTGGGCGTGTTACATTGACAGAGTGGGGTCAGTCTGCTCTTCCCTGAGTGTGTAACTTTGACAAAGTGAGGTCATTCCGCGATTCCCTGGTTGGATTACATGAACAGAGTTGGCTCAGTCTGCTCTTCACTGGGTGTGTTACATTGACAGGGTGGGGTGAGTCTACTTTTCCCTGGGTGTGTTACATTGACAGAGTGGGGTGAGTATGCCCTTCCTGGGTGTTTTACAATGAAAGAGTCGTGTCAGTCTGATCGTCCCTGTGTGAGTTACATTGACAGAGTAGCGTCAGACTAAACTTCCCTGGGTGTGTTAAATTGACAGAGTGGGATCAGTCTGCTCTTCCCTGGGTGTGTTACATTGACAGAGTGGGGTCAGTCTGCTCTTCCCTGGGTGAGTTACATTGACAGAGTGGGGTCAGTCTGCTCTTCCATGGGTGTGTTACATTGACAGAGTGGGGTCAGTCTGCTCTTCCCTGGGTGGGTTACATTGACAGAGTGGGGTCAGTCTGCTCTTCCATGGGTGTGTTACATTGACAGAGTGGGGTCAGTCTACTTTTCCCTGGGTGTGTTACAATGACAGAGTGGGGTCAGTCTGCTCTTCCCTGGGTGGGTTACATTGACAGAGTGGGGTCAGCCTGCTCTTCCCTGGGTGTGTTACATTGACAGAATTGGGTCAGTCAGCTCTTCTCTGGGTGTGTTACATTGACAGAGTGGTGTCAGTCTGCTCTTCCCTGGGTGGATTACATTGACAGAGTGGGGTCAGTCTGCTCTTCACTGGGTGTGTTACATTGACAGAGTGGGGTCAGTCTGCTCTTCCCTGTGTGTGTCACATTGACAGAGTGTGGTCATTCTGTGATTCCATGGTTGGATTACATTAACAGAGTTGGGTGATTCTGCTCTTCCCTGGGTGTGTTACATTTACAGAGTGGGGTCAGTCTGCTCTTCCCTGGGAGTGTTACATTGACAGAGTTGAGTCAGTCTGCTCTTCCCTGGGCGTGTTACATTGACAGGGTGGGGTCATTCCGCGATTCCCTGGTTGGATTACATGAACAGAGTTGGCTCAGTCTGCTCTTTCCTGGGCGTGATACATTGACAGAGTGGGCTCAGTCTGCTCTTCCCTGGGTGTGTTACATTGACAGGGTGGGGTGTGTCTACTTTTACCTGGGTGGGTTAAATTGACAGAGTGGGGTGAGTATGCCCTTCCTGGGTGTGTTACAATGACAGAGTCGTGTCAGTCTGATCGTCCCTGTGTGAGTTACATTGACAGAGTAGGGTCAGACTAAACTTCCCTGGGTGTGTTAAATTGACAGAGTGGGGTCCGTCTGCTCTTCCCTGGGTGTGTTACATTGACAGAGTGTGGTCAGTCTGCTCTTCCCTGGGTGGGTTTCTTTGACAGAGTGGGATCATTCTGACATTCCCTGGCTGTGTTACATTGACAGAGTGGGGCCAGTCTGACATTCCCTGGGTGTGTTACATTGACAGAATGGGGTCAGTCTGCTCTTCCCTGGGTGTGTAACTTTGACAGAGTGAGGACATTCCGCGATTCCCTGGTTGGATTACATGAACAGAGTTGGGTCAGTCTGCTCTTCCCTGGGTTTGTTACATTGATAGAGTGGGTTCAGTCTGCTCTTCCCTGCGTGTGTTACATTGACAGAGGGGGTCAGTCTGCTCTTCCCTGGATGTGTTACATTGACAGAGTGAGGTCATTCTTCGAATCCCCAGTTGGGTTACATTAACAGGGTTGGGTCAGTCTGCTCTTCCCTGGGTGTGTTACACTGACAGAGTGGGGTCAGTCTGCTCTTCCCTGGGTGTGTTACATTGACAGAGTGGGGTCAGTCTGCTCTTCCATGGGTGTGTTACATTGATAGAGTGGGGTCAGTCTGCTCTTCCCTTGGTGTGTTACATTGACAGAGTGGGGTCAGTCTGCTCTTCCCTGGGTGGGTTTCTTTGACAGAGTGGGATCATTCTGACATTCCCTGGCTGTGTTACATTGACAGAGAGGGGCCAGTCTGACATTCCCTGGGTGGTTTACATTGACAGAGTTGGGTCAGTCTGCTCTTCCCTGTGTGTATCACATTGACAGAGTGAGATCATTCTGCGATTCCCTGGTTAGGTTACATTAACAGAGTTGGGTGATTCTGCTCTTCCCTGGGTGTGTTACATTGACAGAATGGGGTCAGTCTGCTCTTCACTGGGTGTGTAACTTTGACAGAGTGAGGTCATTCCGCGATTCCCTGGTTGGATTACATGAACAGAGTTGGGTCAGTCTGCTCTTCCCTGGGTTTGTTACATTGATAGAGTGGGTTCAGTCTGCTCTTCCCTGCGTGTGTTACATTGACAGAGTGGGGTCCGTCTGCTCTTCCCTGGATGTGTTACATTGACAGAGTGAGGTCATTCTTCGATTCCCTAGTTGGGTTACATTAACAGGGTTGGGTCAGTCTGCTCTTTCCTGGGTGTGTTACACTGACAGAGTGGGGTCAGTCTGCTGTTCCCTGATTGTGTTACATTGACAGAGTGGGGTCTGTCTGCTCTTCCCTGCGTGTGTTACATTGATAGAGTGGGGTCAGTCGGCTCTTCACTGAGTGTGTGACATTGACAGAATGGGGTCAGTGTGCTCTTGGATGTATGAGTTACATTGACAGAGTGGGGTCAGTCTGCTCTTCCCTGCGTGTGTTACATTGACAGAGTGGGGTCAGTCGGCTCTTCACTGAGTGTGTGACATTGACAGAATGGGGTCAGTGTGCTCTTGGATGTATGAGTTACATTGACAGAGTGGGGTCAGTCTACTTTTCCCTGGTGTGTTACATTGACAGAGTGGGGTCAGTCTACTTTTCCCTGGGTGTTATACAATGACAGAGTGGGGTCAGTCTGATCGTCCCTGGGTGTGTTACATTGACAGAATGGCGTCAGTCAGCTCTTCCCTGTGTGTGTCACATTGACAGAGTGTGGTCATTCTGCGATTCCATGGTTGGGTTACATTAACAGAGTTGGGTGATTCTGCTCTTCCCTGGGTGTGTTACAATTACAGAGTGGGGTCAGTCTGCTCTTCCCTGGGTGTGTCACATTGACAGAGTGAGGACATTCGGCGTTTTCCTGGTTAGGATATATTAACAGAGTTGGGTCAGTCTGCTCTTCCCTGGGCGTGTTACATTGACAGAGTGGGGTCAGTCTGCTCTTCCCTGAGTGTGTAACTTTGACAAAGTGAGGTCATTCCGCGATTCCCTGGTTGGATTACATGAACAGAGTTGGCTCAGTCTGCTCTTCCCTGGGTGTGTTACATTGACAGGGTGGGGTGAGTCTACTTTTCCCTGGGTGGGTTACATTGACAGAGTGGGGTGAGTATGCCCTTCCTGGGTGTTTTACAATGAAAGAGTCGTGTCAGTCTGATCGTCCCTGTGTGAGTTACATTGACAGAGTAGCGTCTGACTAAACTTCCCTGGGTGTGTTAAATTGACAGAGTGGGGTCAGTCTGCTCTTCCCTGGGTGTGTTACATTGACAGAGTGGGGTCAGTCTGCTCTTCCCTGGGTGTGGTACATTGACAGAGTGGGGTCAGTCTGCTCTTCCATGGGTGTGTTACATTGACAGAGTGGGGTCAGTCTGCTCTTCCCTGGGTGGGTTACATTGACAGAGTGGGGTCAGTCTGCTCTTCCATGGGTGTGTTACATTGACAGAGTGGGGTCAGTCTACTTTTCCCTGGGTGTGTTACAATGACAGAGTGGGGTCAGTCTGCTCTTCCCTGGGTGGGTTACATTGACAGAGTGGGGTCAGCCTGCTCTTCCCTGGGTGTGTTACATTGACAGAATGGGGTCAGTCAGCTCTTCTCTGGGTGTGTTACATTGACAGAGTGGTGTCAGTCTGCTCTTCCCTGGGTGGATTACATTGACAGAGTGGGGTCAGTCTGCTCTTCACTGGGTGTGTTACATTGACAGAGTGGGGTCAGTCTGCTCTTCCCTGTGTGTGTCACATTGACAGAGTGTGGTCATTCTGTGATTCCATGGTTGGATTACATTAACAGAGTTGGGTGATTCTGCTCTTCCCTGGGTGTGTTACATTTACAGAGTGGGGTCAGTCTGCTCTTCCCTGGGAGTGTTACATTGACAGAGTTGAGTCAGTCTGCTCTTCCCTGGGCGTGTTACATTGACAGGGTGGGGTCATTCCGCGATTCCCTGGTTGGATTACATGAACAGAGTTGGCTCAGTCTGCTCTTTCCTGGGCGTGTTACATTGACAGAGTGGGCTCAGTCTGCTCTTCCCTGGGTGTATTACATTGACAGGGTGGGGTGAGTCTACTTTTACCTGGGTGGGTTAAATTGACAGAGTGGGGTGAGTATGCCCTTCCTGGGTGTGTTACAATGACAGAGTCGTGTCAGTCTGATCGTCCCTGTGTGAGTTACATTGACAGAGTAGGGTCAGACTAAACTTCCCTGGGTGTGTTACATTGACAGAGTGGGGTCAGTCTGCTCTTTCCTGGGTGTGGTACATTGACAGAGTGGGGTCAGTCTGCTCTTCCCTGGGTGTGTTACATTGACAGAGTGGGGTCCGTCTGCTCTTCCCTGGGTGTGTTACATTGACAGAGTGGGGTCAGTCTGCTCTTCCCTGGGTGGGTTTCTTTGACAGAGTGGGATCATTCTGACATTCCCTGGCTGTGTTACATTGACAGAGTGGGGCCAGTCTGACATTCCCTGGGTGGTTTACATTGACAGAGTTGGGTCAGTCTGCTCTTCCCTGTGTGTGTCACATTGACAGAGTGAGATCATTCTGCGATTCCCTGGTTGGGTTACATTAACACAGTTGGGTCAGTCTGCTCTTCCCTGGGTGTGTTACATTGACAGAATGGGGTCAGTCTGCTCTTCCCTGGGTGTGTAACTTTGACAGAGTGAGGACATTCCGCGATTCCCTGGTTGGATTACATGAACAGAGTTGGGTCAGTCTGCTCTTCCCTGGGTTTGTTACATTGATAGAGTGGGTTCAGTCTGCTCTTCCCTGCGTGTGTTACATTGACAGAGGGGGTCAGTCTGCTCTTCCCTGGATGTGTTACATTGACAGAGTGAGGTCATTCTTCGATTCCCTAGTTGGGTTACATTAACAGGGTTGGGTCAGTCTGCTCTTCCCTGGGTGTGTTACACTGACAGAGTGGGGTCAGTCTGCTCTTCCCTGGGTGTGTTACATTGACAGAGTGGGGTCAGTCTGCTCTTCCATGGGTGTGTTACATTGGCAGAGTGGGGTCAGTCTACTCTTCACTGGGTGTGTTACATTGACAGAGTGGGGTCAGTCTGCTCTTCACTGGGTGGGTTTCTTTGACAGAGTGGGATCATTCTGACATTCCCTGGGTGTGTTACATTGACAGAGTGGGGTCAGTCTGACATTCCCTGGGTGTGTTACATTGACAGAGTGGGGTCAGTCTGCTCTTCCATGGGTGTGTTAGATTGACAGAGTGTGGTCAGTCTGCTCTTCCCTTGGTGTGTTACATTGACAGAGTGGGGTCAGTCTGCTCTTCCCTGGGTGGGTTTCTTTGACAGAGTGGGATCATTCTGACATTCCCTGGGTGTGTTACATTGACAGAGTGGGGCCAGTCTGAGATTCCCTGGGTGGTTTACATTGACAGAGTTGGGTCAGTCTGCTCTTCCCTGTGTGTGTCACATTGACAGAGTGAGATCATTCTGCGATTCCCTGGTTGGGTTACATTAACAGAGTTGGGTGATTCTGCTCTTCCCTGGGTGTGTTACATTGACAGAATTGGGTCAGTCTGCTCTTCCCTGGGTGTGTAACTTTGACAGAGTGAGGTCATTCCGCGATTCCCTGGTTGGATTACATGAACAGAGTTGGGTCAGTCTGCTCTTCCCTGGGTTTGTTACATTGATAGAGTGGGTTCAGTCTGCTCTTCCCTGCGTGTGTTACATTGACAGAGTGGGGTCAGTCTGCTCTTCCCTGGATGTGTTACATTGACAGAGTGAGGTCATTCTTCGATTCCCTAGTTGGGTTACATTAACAGGGTTGTGTCAGTCTGCTCTTCCCTGGGTGTGTTACACTGACAGAGTGGGGCCAGTCTGGTCTTCCCTGGGTGTGTTACATTGGCAGAGTGGGGTCAGTCTGCTCTTCCCTGGGTGTGTAACTTTGACAGAGAGAGGTCATTCCGCGATTCCCTGGTTGGATTACATGAGCAGAGTTGGGTCAGTCTTCTCTTCCCTTGGTTTGTTACATTGACAGAGTGGGGTCAGTCTGCTCTTCCCTGATTGTGTTACATTGACAGAGTGGGGTCTGTCTGCTCTTCCCTGCGTGTGTTACATTGATAGAGTGGGGTCAGTCGGCTCTTCACTGAGTGTGTGACATTGACAGAATTGGGTCAGTGTGCTCTTGGATGTATGAGTTACATTGTCAGAGTGGGGTCAGTCTACTTTTCCCTGGGTGTGTTACATTGACAGAGTGGGGTCAGTCTACTTTTCCCTGGGTGTGTTACAATGGCAGAGTGGGGTCTGTCTGATCGTCCCTGGGTGAGTTACAGTGACAGAGTAGGGTCAGTCTTCTCTTCCCTGCAAATGTTACATTGACAGAGTGGGGTCAGTCTGCTCTTCCCTGGGTGGGTTAAATTGACAGAGTGGGGTCAGCCTGCTCTTCCCTGGGTGTGTTACATTGACAGAATGGAGTCAGTCAGCTCTTCTCCGGGTGTGTTACATTGACAGAGTGCTGTCAGTCTGCTCTTCCCTGGGTGGATTACATTGACAGAGTGCTGTCAGTCTGCTCTTCACTGGGTGTGTTACATTGACAGAGTTGAGTCAGTCTGCTCTTCCCTGTGTGTGTCACATTGACAGAGTGTGGTCATTCTGCGATTCAATGGTTGGGTTACATTAACAGAGTTGGGTGATTCTGCTCTTCCCTGGGTGTGTTACAATTACAGAGTGGGGTCAGTCTGCTCTTCCCTGGGTGAGTCACATTGACAGAGTGAGGACATTCGGCGATTTCCTGGTTAGGATATATTAACAGAGTTGGGTCAGTCTGCTCTTCCCTGGGCGTGTTACATTGACAGAGTGAGGTCAGTCTGCTCTTCCCTGAGTGTGTTACTTTGACAGAGTGAGGTCATTCCGCGATTCCCTGGTTGGATTACATGAACAGAGTTGGCTCAGTCTGCTCTTCACTGGGTGTGTTACATTGACAGGGTGGGGTGAGTCTACTTTCCCTGGGTGTGTTACATTGACAGTGTGGGGTCAGTCTGCTCTTCCATGGGTGTGTTACATTGACAGAGTGGGGTCAGTCTGCTCTTCCCTGGATGTGTTACATTGACAGAGTGGGGTCAGTCTGCTCTTCCATGGGTGTGTTACATTGACAGAGTTGGGTCAGTCTGCTCTTCCCTGGGTGTGTTACATTGACAGAGTGGGGTCAGTCTGCTCTTCCCTGGGTGGGTTTCTTTGACAGAGTGGGATCATTCTGACATTGCCTCGGTGTGTTACATTGACGGAGTTGGGTCAGTCTGACACTCCCTGGGTGTGTTACATTGACAGAGTGGGGTCAGTCTGCTCTTCCATGGTTGTGTTACATTGACAGAGTGGGGTCAGTCTACCTTTCCCTGGGTGTGTTACAATGACAGAGTGGGGTCAGTCTGCTCTTCCCTGGGTGAGTTGCAGTGACAGAGTGGGGTCAGTCTGCTCTTCCCTCGGTGGGTTACATTGACAGAGTGGGGTCAGCCTGCTCTTCCCTGGGTGTGTTACATTGACAGAATGGGGTCAGTCAGCTCTTCTCTGGGTGTGTTACATTGACAGAGTGGTGTCAGTCTGCTCTTCCCCAAGTCGATTACATTGACAGAGTGGGGTCAGTCTGCTCTTCACTGGGTGTGTTACATTGACAGAGTGGGGTCAGTCTGCTCTTCCCTGTGTGTGTCACATTGACAGAGTGTGGTCATTCTGTGATTCCATGGTTGGATTACATTAACAGAGTTGGGTGATTCTGCTCTTCCCTGGGTGTGTTACATTTACAGAGTGGGGTCAGTCTGCTCTTCCCTGGGAGTGTTACATTGACAGAGTTGAGTCAGTCTGCTCTTCCCTGGGCGTGTTACATTGACAGGGTGGGGTCATTCCGCGATTCCCTGGTTGGATTACATGAACAGAGTTGGCTCAGTCTGCTCTTTCCTGGGCGTGTTACATTGACAGAGTGGGCTCAGTCTGCTCTTCCCTGGGTGTATTACATTGACAGGGTGGGGTGAGTCTACTTTTACCTGGGTGGGTTAAATTGACAGAGTGGGGTGAGTATGCCCTTCCTGGGTGTGGTACATTGACAGAGTGGGGTCAGTCTGCTCTTCCATGGGTGTGTTACATTGACAGAGTAGGGTCAGACTAAACTTCCCTGGGTGTGTTACATTGACAGAGTGGGGTCAGTCTGCTCTTTCCTGGGTGTGGTACATTGACAGAGTGGGGTCAGTCTGCTCTTCCATGGGTGTGTTACATTGACAGAGTGGGGTCCGTCTGCTCTTCCCTGGGTGTGTTACATTGACAGAGTGGGGTCAGTCTGCTCTTCCCTGGGTGGGTTTCTTTGACAGAGTGGGATCATTCTGACATTCCCTGGCTGTGTTACATTGACAGAGTGGGGCCAGTCTGACATTCCCTGGGTGGTTTACATTGACAGAGTTGGGTCAGTCTGCTCTTCCCTGTGTGTGTCACATTGACAGAGTGAGATCATTCTGCGATTCCCTGGTTGGGTTACATTAACACAGTTGGGTCAGTCTGCTCTTCCCTGGGTGTGTTACATTGACAGAATGGGGTCAGTCTGCTCTTCCCTGTGTGTGTAACTTTGACAGAGTGAGGACATTCCGCGATTCCCTGGTTGGATTACATGAACAGAGTTGGGTCAGTCTGCTCTTCCCTGGGTTTGTTACATTGATAGAGTGGGTTCAGTCTGCTCTTCCCTGCGTGTGTTACATTGACAGAGGGGGTCAGTCTGCTCTTCCCTGGATGTGTTACATTGACAGAGTGAGGTCATTCTTCGATTCCCTAGTTGGGTTACATTAACAGGGTTGGGTCAGTCTGCTCTTCCCTGGGTGTGTTACACTGACAGAGTGGGGTCAGTCTGCTCTTCCCTGGGTGTGTTACATTGACAGAGTGGGGTCAGTCTGCTCTTCCATGGGTGTGTTACATTGGCAGAGTGGGGTCAGTCTACTCTTCACTGGGTGTGTTACATTGACAGAGTGGGGTCAGTCTGCTCTTCACTGGGTGGGTTTTTTTGACAGAGTGGGATCATTCTGACATTCCCTGGGTGTGTTACATTGACAGAGTGGGGTCAGTCTGACATTCCCTGGGTGTGTTACATTGACAGAGTGGGGTCAGTCTGCTCTTCCATGGGTGTGTTAGATTGACAGAGTGTGGTCAGTCTGCTCTTCCCTTGGTGTGTTACATTGACAGAGTGGGGTCAGTCTGCTCTTCCCTGGGTGGGTTTCTTTGACAGAGTGGGATCATTCTGACATTCCCTGGGTGTGTTACATTGACAGAGTGGGGCCAGTCTGAGATTCCCTGGGTGGTTTACATTGACAGAGTTGGGTCAGTCTGCTCTTCCCTGTGTGTGTCACATTGACAGAGTGAGATCATTCTGCGATTCCCTGGTTGGGTTACATTAACAGAGTTGGGTGATTCTGCTCTTCCCTGGGTGTGTTACATTGACAGAATTGGGTCAGTCTGCTCTTCCCTGGGTGTGTAACTTTGACAGAGTGAGGTCATTCCGCGATTCCCTGGTTGGATTACATGAACAGAGTTGGGTCAGTCTGCTCTTCCCTGGGTTTGTTACATTGATAGAGTGGGTTCAGTCTGCTCTTCCCTGCGTGTGTTACATTGACAGAGTGGGGTCAGTCTGCTCTTCCCTGGATGTGTTACATTGACAGAGTGAGGTCATTCTTCGATTCCCTAGTTGGGTTACATTAACAGGGTTGTGTCAGTCTGCTCTTCCCTGGGTGTGTTACACTGACAGAGTGGGGCCAGTCTGGTCTTCCCTGGGTGTGTTACATTGGCAGAGTGGGGTCAGTCTGCTCTTCCCTGGGTGTGTAACTTTGACAGAGAGAGGTCATTCCGCGATTCCCTGGTTGGATTACATGAGCAGAGTTGGGTCAGTCTTCTCTTCCCTGGGTTTGTTACATTGACAGAGTGGGGTCAGTCTGCTCTTCCCTGATTGTGTTACATTGACAGAGTGGGGTCTGTCTGCTCTTCCCTGCGTGTGTTACATTGATAGAGTGGGGTCAGTCGGCTCTTCACTGAGTGTGTGACATTGACAGAATTGGGTCAGTGTGCTCTTGGATGTATGAGTTACATTGTCAGAGTGGGGTCAGTCTACTTTTCCCTGGGTGTGTTACATTGACAGAGTGGGGTCAGTCTACTTTTCCCTGGGTGTGTTACAATGGCAGAGTGGGGTCTGTCTGATCGTCCCTGGGTGAGTTACAGTGACAGAGTAGGGTCAGTCTGCTCTTCCCTGCAAGTGTTACATTGACAGAGTGGGGTCAGTCTGCTCTTCCCTGGGTGGGTTAAATTGACAGAGTGGTGTCAGCCTGCTCTTCCCTGGGTGTGTTACATTGACAGAATGGAGTCAGTCAGCTCTTCTCCGGGTGTGTTACATTGACAGAGTGCTGTCAGTCTGCTCTTCCCTGGGTGGATTACATTGACAGAGTGGGGTCAGTCTACTCTTCACTGGGTGTGTTACATTGACAGAGTTGAGTCAGTCTGCTCTTCCCTGTGTGTGTCACATTGACAGAGTGTGGTCATTCTGCGATTCCATGGTTGGGTTACATTAACAGAGTTGGGTGATTCTGCTCTTCCCTGGGTGTGTTACAATTACAGAGTGGTGTCAGTCTGCTCTTCCCTGGGTGAGTCACATTGACAGAGTGAGGACATTCGGCGATTTCCTGGTTAGGATATATTAACAGAGTTGGGTCAGTCTGCTCTTCCCTGGGCGTGTTACATTGACAGAGTGAGGTCAGTCTGCTCTTCCCTGAGTGTGTTACTTTGACAGAGTGAGGTCATTCCGCGATTCCCTGGTTGGATTACATGAACAGAGTTGGCTCAGTCTGCTCTTCACTGGGTGTGTTACATTGACAGGGTGGGGTGAGTCTACTTTCCCTGGGTGTGTTACATTGACAGTGTGGGGTCAGTCTGCTCTTCCATGGGTGTGTTACATTGACAGAGTGGGGTCAGTCTGCTCTTCCCTGGATGTGTTACATTGACAGAGTGGGGTCAGTCTGCTCTTCCATGGGTGTGTTACATTGACAGAGTTGGGTCAGTCTGCTCTTCCCTGGGTGTGTTACATTGACAGAGTGGGGTCAGTCTGCTCTTCCCTGGGTGGGTTTCTTTGACAGAGTGGGATCATTCTGACATTGCCTGGGTGTGTTACATTGACGGAGTTGGGTCAGTCTGACACTCCCTGGGTGTGTTACATTGACAGAGTGGGGTCAGTCTGCTCTTCCATGGTTGTGTTACATTGACAGAGTGGGGTCTGTCTACTTTTCCCTGGGTGTGTTACAATGACAGAGTGGGGTCAGTCTGCTCTTCCCTGGGTGAGTTGCAGTGACAGAGTGGGGTCAGTCTGCTCTTCCCTCGGTGGGTTACATTGACAGAGTGGGGTCAGCCTGCTCTTCCCTGGGTGTGTTACATTGACAGAATGGGGTCAGTCAGCTCTTCTCTGGGTGTGTTACATTGACAGAGTGGTGTCAGTCTGCTCTTCCCCAAGTCGATTACATTGACAGAGTGGGGTCAGTCTGCTCTTCACTGGGTGTGTTACATTGACAGAGTTGAGTCAGTCTGCTCTTCCCCAAGTCGATTACATTGACAGAGTGGGGTCAGTCTGCTCTTCCCTGTGTGTGTCACATTGACAGAGTGTGGTCATTCTGCGATTCCATGGTTGGGTTACATTAACAGAGTTGGTTGATTCTGCTCTTCCATGGGTGTGTTACATTGACAGAGTGGGGTCAGTCTGCTCTTCCCTGGGTGTGTTACATTGACAGAGTGGGGTCAGTCTGCTCTTCCCTGGGTGGGTTTATTTGACAGAGTGGGATCATTCTGACATTCCCTGGGTGTGTTACATTGACAGAGTGAGATCATTCTGCGATTCCCTGGTTGGGTTACATTAACAGAGTTGGGTCAGTCTGCTCTTCCCTGGGTGTGTTACATTGACAGAATGGGGTCAGTCTGCTCGTCCCTGGGTGTGTAACTTTGACAGAGTGAGGTCATTCCGCGATTCCCTGGTTGGATTACATGAACAGAGTTGGGTCTGTCTGCTCTTCCCTGCGTGTGTTACATTGATAGAGTGGGGTCAGTCGGCTCTTCACTGAGTGTGTGACATTGACATAATGTGGACAGTGTGCTCTTGGATGTATGAGTTACATTGACAGAGTGGGGTCAGTCTGCTCTTCCCTGCGTGAGTTACATTGACAGAGTGGGGTCAGTCGGCTCTTCACTGAGTGTGTGACATTGACAGAATGGGGTCAGTGTGCTCTTGGATGTATGAGTTACATTGACAGAGTGGGGTCAGTCTGCTCTTCCCTGGGTGAGTTGCAGTGACAGAGTGGGGTCAGTCTGCTCTTCCCTCGGTGGGTTACATAGACAGAGTGGGGTCAGCCTGCTCTTCCCTGGGTGTGTTACATTGACAGAATGGGGTCAGACAGCTCTTCTCTGGGTGTGTTACATTGACAGAGTGGTGTCAGTCTGCTCTTCCCCAAGTCGATTACATTGACAGAGTGGGGTCAGTCTGCTCTTCACTGGGTGTGTTACATTGACAGAGTTGAGTCAGTCTGCTCTTCCCTGTGTGTGTCACATTGACAGAGTGTGGTCATTCTGCGATTCCATGGTTGGGTTACATTAACAGAGTTGGTTGATTCTGCTCTTCCATGGGTGTGTTACATTTACAGAGTGGGGTCAGTCTGCTCTTAACTGGGAGTGTTAAATTGACAGAGTTGAGTCAGTCTGCTCTTCCCTGGGTGTGTCACATTGACAGGGTGAGGACATTCGGCGATTCCCTGGTTGGGATATATTAACAGAGTTGCGTCAGTCTGCTCTTCCCTGGGCGTGTTACATTGACAGAGTGGGCTCAGTTTGCTCTTCCCTGGGTGTGTTACATTGACAGGGTGGGGTCATTCCGTGATTCCCTGGTTGGATTACATGAACAGAGTTGGCTCAGTCTGCTCTTCCCTGGGCGTGTCACATTGACAGAGTGTGGTCATTCTGCGATTCCATGGTTGGGTTACATTAACAGAGTTGGTTGATTCTGCTCTTCCATGGGTGTGTTACATTGACAGAGTGGGGTCAGTCTGCTCTTCCCTGGGTGTGTTACATTGACAGAGTGGGGTCAGTCTGCTCTTCCCTGGGTGGGTTTATTTGACAGAGTGGGATCATTCTGACATTCCCTGGGTGTGTTACATTGACAGAGTGGGGTCAGTCTGACATTCCCTGGGTGGTTTACATTGACTGAGTTGGGTCAGTCTGCTCTTCCCTGTGTGTGTCACATTGACAGAGTGAGATCATTCTGCGATTCCCTGGTTGGGTTACATTAACAGAGTTGGGTCAGTCTGCTCTTCCCTGGGTGTGTTACATTGACAGAATGGGGTCAGTCTGCTCGTCCCTGGGTGTGTAACTTTGACAGAGTGAGGTCATTCCGCGATTCCCTGGTTGGATTACATGAACAGAGTTGGGTCTGTCTGCTCTTCCCTGCGTGTGTTACATTGATAGAGTGGGGTCAGTCGGCTCTTCACTGAGTGTGTGACATTGACATAATGTGGACAGTGTGCTCTTGGATGTATGAGTTACATTGACAGAGTGGGGTCAGTCTGCTCTTCCCTGCGTGAGTTACATTGACAGAGTGGGGTCAGTCGGCTCTTCACTGAGTGTGTGACATTGACAGAATGGGGTCAGTGTGCTCTTGGATGTATGAGTTACATTGACAGAGTGGGGTCAGTCTGCTCTTCCCTGGGTGAGTTGCAGTGACAGAGTGGGGTCAGTCTGCTCTTCCCTCGGTGGGTTACATAGACAGAGTGGGGTCAGCCTGCTCTTCCCTGGGTGTGTTACATTGACAGAATGGGGTCAGACAGCTCTTCTCTGGGTGTGTTACATTGACAGAGTGGTGTCAGTCTGCTCTTCCCCAAGTCGATTACATTGACAGAGTGGGGTCAGTCTGCTCTTCACTGGGTGTGTTACATTGACAGAGTTGAGTCAGTCTGCTCTTCCCTGTGTGTGTCACATTGACAGAGTGTGGTCATTCTGCGATTCCATGGTTGGGTTACATTAACAGAGTTGGTTGATTCTGCTCTTCCATGGGTGTGTTACATTTACAGAGTGGGGTCAGTCTGCTCTTAACTGGGAGTGTTACATTGACAGAGTTGAGTCAGTCTGCTCTTCCCTGGGTGTGTCACATTGACAGGGTGAGGACATTCGGCGATTCCCTGGTTGGGATATATTAACAGAGTTGCGTCAGTCTGCTCTTCCCTGGGCGTGTTACATTGACAGAGTGGGCTCAGTTTGCTCTTCCCTGGGTGTGTTACATTGACAGGGTGGGGTCATTCCGTGATTCCCTGGTTGGATTACATGAACAGAGTTGGCTCAGTCTGCTCTTCCCTGGGCGTGTTACATTGACAGAGTGGGCTCAGTCTGCTCTTCCCTGGGTGTGTTATATTGACAGGATGGGGTGAGTCTACTTTTCCCTGGGTGGGTTACATTGACAGAGTGGGGTGAGTATGCCCTTCCTGGGTGTGTTACAATGACAGAGTCGTGTCAATCTGATCGTCCCTGTGTGAGTTACATTGACAGAGTAGAGTCAGACTAAACTTCCCTGGGTTTGTTAAATTGACAGAGTGGGGTCCGTCTGCTCTTCCCTGGGTGTGTTAAATTGACAGAGTGGTGTCAGTCTGCTCTTCCCTGGGTGTGTTACATTGACAGAGTGGGGTCAGTCTGCTCTTCCATGGGTGTGTTACATTGACAGAGTGGGGTCAGTCTGCTCTTCCCTGGGTGGGTTTCTTTGACAGAGTGGGATCATTCTGACATTCCCTGGGTGTGTTACATTGACAGAGTGGGGTCAGTCTGACATTCCCTGGGTGTGTTACATTGACAGAGTGGGGTCAGACTGCTCTTCCATGGGTGTGTTACATTGACAGAGTGGGGTCAGTCTGCTCTTCCCTGGGTGTGTTACATTGACAGAGTGGGGTCAGTCAGCTCTTCCCTGGGTGGGTTTCTTTGACAGAGTGGAATCATTCTGACATTCCCTGGGTGTGTTACATTGACAGAGTGGGGTCAGTCTGACATTCCCTGGGTGGTTTACATTTACTGAGTTGGGTCAGTCTGCTCTTCCCTGTGTGTGTCACATTGACAGAGTGAGATCATTCTGCGATTCCCTGGTTGGGTTACATTAACAGAGTTGGGTCAGTCTGCTCTTCCCTGGGTGTGTTACATTGACAGCATGGGGTCAGTCTGCTCGTCCCTGGGTGTGTAACTTTGACAGAGTGAGGTCATTCCGCGATTCCCTGGTTGGATTACATGAACAGAGTTGGGTCTGTCTGCTCTTCCCTGCGTGTGTTACATTGATAGAGTGGGGTCAGTCGGCTCTTCACTGAGTGTGTGACATTGACAGAATGGGGACAGTGTGCTCTTGGATGTATGAGTTACATTGACAGAGTGGGGTCAGTCTGTTCTTCCCTGCGTGTGTTACATTGACAGAGTGGGGTCAGTCGGCTCTTCACTGAGTGTGTGACATTGACAGAATTGGGTCAGTGTGCTCTTGGATGTATGAGTTACATTGACAGAGTGGGGTCAGTCTACTTTTCCCTGGGTGTGTTACATTGACAGAGTGGGGTCTGTCTACTTTTCCCTGGGTGTGATACAATGACAGAGTGGGGTCAGTCTGATCGTCCCTGGGTGTGTTACATTGACAGAATGGAGTCAGTCAGCTCTTCTCCGGGTGTGTTACATTGACAGAGTGGTGTCAGTCTGCTCTTCCCTGGGTGGATTACATTGACAGAGTGGGGTCAGTCTACTCTTCACTGGGTGTGTTACATTGACAGAGTTGAGTCAGTCTGCTCTTCCCTGTGTGTGTCACATTGACAGAGTGTGGTCATTCTGCGATTCCATGGTTGGGTTACATTAACAGAGTTGGTTGATTCTGCTCTTCCATGGGTGTGTTACATTTACAGAGTGGGGTCAGTCTGCTCTTAACTGGGAGTGTTACATTGACAGAGTTGAGTCAGTCTGCTCTTCCCTGGGTGTGTCACATTGACAGGGTGAGGACATTCGGCGATTCCCTGGTTGGGATATATTAACAGAGTTGCGTCAGTCTGCTCTTCCCTGGGCGTGTTACATTGACAGAGTGAGCTCAGTTTGCTCTTCCCTGGGTGTGTTACATTGACAGGGTGGGGTCATTCCGCGATTCCCTGGTTGGATTACATGAACAGAGTTGGCTCAGTCTGCTCTTCCCTGGGCGTGTTACATTGACAGAGTGGGCTCAGTCTGCTCTTCCCTGGGTGTGTTATATTGACAGGATGGGGTGAGTCTACTTTTCCCTGGGTGGGTTACATTGACAGAGTGGGGTGAGTATGCCCTTCCTGGGTGTGTTACAATGACAGAGTCGTGTCAATCTGATCGTCCCTGTGTGAGTTACATTGACAGAGTAGAGTCAGACTAAACTTCCCTGGGTTTGTTAAATTGACAGAGTGGGGTCCGTCTGCTCTTCCCTGGGTGTGTTAAATTGACAGAGTGGTGTCAGTCTGCTCTTCCCTGGGTGTGTTACATTGACAGAGTGGGGTCAGTCTGCTCTTCCATGGGTGTGTTACATTGACAGAGTGGGGTCAGTCTGCTCTTCCCTGGGTGGGTTTCTTTGACAGAGTGGGATCATTCTGACATTCCCTGGGTGTGTTACATTGACAGAGTGGGGTCAGTCTGACATTCCCTGGGTGTGTTACATTGACAGAGTGGGGTCAGACTGCTCTTCCATGGGTGTCTTACATTGACAGAGTGGGGTCAGTCTGCTCTTCCCTGGGTGTGTTACATTGACAGAGTGGGGTCAGTCTGCTCTTCCCTGGGTGGGTTTCTTTTACAGAGTGGGATCATTCTGACATTCCCTGGGTGTGTTACATTGACAGAGTGGGGTCAGTCTGACATTCCCTGGGTGGTTTACATTGACTGAGTTGGGTCAGTCTGCTCTTCCCTGTGTGTGTCACATTGACAGAGTGAGATCATTCTGCGATTCCCTGGTTGGGTTACATTAACAGAGTTGGGTCAGTCTGCTCTTCCCTGGGTGTGTTACATTGACAGAATGGGGTCAGTCTGCTCGTCCCTGGGTGTGTAACTTTGACAGAGTGAGGTCATTCCGCGATTCCCTGGTTGGATTACATGAACAGAGTTGGGTCTGTCTGCTCTTCCCTGCGTGTGTTACATTGATAGAGTGGGGTCAGTCGGCTCTTCACTGAGTGTGTGACATTGAAAGAATGGGGACAGTGTGCTCTTGGATGTATGAGTTACATTGACAGAGTGGGGTCAGTCTGCTCTTCCCTGGGTGTGTTACATTGACAGAGTGGGGTCAGTCTACTTTTCCCTGGGTGTGATACAATGACAGAGTGGGGTCAGTCTGATCGTCCCTGGGTGTGTTACATTGACAGAATGGAGTCAGTCAGCTCTTCTCCGGGTGTGTTACATTGACAGAGTGGTGTCAGTCTGCTCTTCCCTGGGTGGATTACATTGACAGAGTGGGGTCAGTCTACTCTTCACTGGGTGTGTTACATTGACAGAGTTGAGTCAGTCTGCTCTTCCCTGTGTGTGTCACATTGACAGAGTGTGGTCATTCTGCGATTCCATGGTTGGGTTACATTAACAGAGTTGGGTGATTCTGCTCTTCCCTGGGTGTGTTACATTTACAGAGTGGGGTCAGTCTGCTCTTCCCTGGGTGTGTCACATTGACAGAGTGAGGACATTCGGCGTTTTCCTGGTTAGGATATATTAACAGAGTTGGGTCAGTCTGCTCTTCCCTGGGCGTGTTACATTGACAGAGTGGGGTCAGTCTGCTCTTCCCTGAGTGTGTAACTTTGACAAAGTGAGGTCATTCCGCGATTCCCTGGTTGGATTACATGAACAGAGTTGGCTCAGTCTGCTCTTCACTGGGTGTGTTACATTGACAGGGTGGGGTGAGTCTACATTTCCCTGGGTGGGTTACATTGACAGAGTGGGGTGAGTATGCCCTTCCTGGGTGTTTTACAATGACAGAGTCGTGTCAGTCTGATCGTCCCTGTGTGAGTTACATTGACAGAGTAGCGTCAGACTAAACTTCCCTGGGTGTGTTAAATTGACAGAGTGGGGTCAGTCTGCTCTTCCCTGTGTGTGTTACATTGACAGAGTGGGGTCAGTCTGCTCTTCCATGGGTGTGTTACATTGACAGAGTGGGGTCAGTCTACTTTTCCCTGGGTGTGTTACAATGACAGAGTGGGGTCAGTCTGCTCTTCCCTGGGTGGGTTACATTGACAGAGTGGGGTCAGCCTGCTCTTCCCTGGGTGTGTTACATTGACAGAATGGGGTCAGTCAGCTCTTCTCTGGGTGTGTTACATTGACAGAGTGGTGTCAGTCTGCTCTTCCCTGGGTGGATTACATTGACAGAGTGGAGTCAGTCTGCTCTTCACTGGGTGTGTTACATTGACAGAGTGGGCTCAGTCTGCTCTTCCCTGTGTGTGTCACATTGACAGAGTGTGGTCATTCTGTGATTCCATGGTTGGATTACATTAACAGAGTTGGGTGATTCTGCTCTTCCATGGGTGTGTTATATTTACAGAGTGGGGTCAGTCTGCTCTTCCCTGGTAGTGTTACATTGACAGAGTTGAGTCAGTCTGCTCTTCCCTGGGCGTGTTACATTGTCAGGGTGGGGTCATTCCGCGATTCCCTGGTTGGATTACATGAACAGAGTTGGCTCAGTCTGCTCTTTCCTGGGCGTGTTACATTGACAGAGTGGGCTCAGTCTGCTCTTCCCTGGGTGTGTTACATTGACAGGGTGGGGTGAGTCTACTTTTACCTGGCTGGGTTAAATTGACAGAGTGGGGTGAGTATGCCCATCCTGGGTGTGTTACAATGACAGAGTCGTGTCAGTCCGATCGTCCCTGTGTGAGTTACATTGACAGAGTAGGATCAGACTAAACTTCCCTGGGTGTGTTAAATTGACAGAGTGGGGTCCGTCTGCTCTTCCCTGGGTGTGTTACATTGACAGAGTGGGGTCAGTCTGCTCTTCCCTGGGTGGGTTTCTTTGACAGAGTGGGATCATTCTGAAATTCCCTGGCTGTGTTACATTGACAGAGTAGGGCCAGTCTGACATTCCCTGGGTGGTTTACATTGACAGAGTTGGGTCAGTCTGCTCTTCCCTGTGTGTGTCACATTGACAGAGTGAGATCATTCTGCGATTCCCTGGTTGGGTTACATTAACAGAGTTGGGTCAGTCTGCTCTTCCCTGGGTGTGTTACATTGACAGAATGGGGTCAGTCTGCTCTTCCCTGGGTGTGTAACTTTGACAGAGTGAGGATATTCCGCGATTCCCTGGTTGGATTACATGAACAGAGTTGGGTCAGTCTGCTCTTCCCTGGGTTTGTTACATTGATAGAGTGGGTTCAGTCTGCTCTTCCCTGCGTGTGTTACATTGACAGAGGGGGTCAGTCTGCTCTTCCCTGGATGTGTTACATTGACAGAGTGAGGTCATTCTTCGATTCCCTAGTTGGGTTACATTAACAGGGTTGGGTCAGTCTGCTCTTCCCTGGGTGTGTTACACTGACAGAGTGGGGTCAGTCTGCTCTTCCCTGGGTGTGTTACATTGACAGAGTGGGGTCAGTCTGCTCTTCCATGGGTGTGTTACATTGGCAGAGTGGGGTCAGTCTGCTCTTCCCTGGGTGTGTTACATTGACAGAGTGGGGTCAGTCTGCTCTTCACTGGGTGGGTTTCTTTGACAGAGTGGGATAATTCTGACATTCCCTGGGTGTGTTACATTGACAGAGTGGGGTCAGTCTGACATTCCCTGGGTGTGTTACATTGACAGAGTGGGGTCAGTCTGCTCTTCCATGGGTGTGTTACATTGACAGAGTGGGGTCAGTCTGCTCTTCCCTTGGTGTGTTACATTGACAGAGTGGGGTCAGTCTGCTCTTCCCTGGGTGGGTTTCTTTGACAGAGTGGGATCATTCTGACATTCCCTGGCTGTGTTACATTGACAGAGTGGGGCCAGTCTGAGATTCCCTGGGTGGTTTACATTGACTGAGTTGGGTCAGTCTGCTCTTCCCTGTGTGTGTCACATTGACAGAGTGAGATCATTCTGCGATTCCCTGGTTGGGTTACATTAACAGAGTTGGGTGATTCTGCTCTTTTTGGGTGTGTTACATTGACAGAATGGGGTCAGTCTGCTCTTCCCTGGGTGTGTAACTTTGACAGAGTGAGGTCATTCCGCGATTCCCTAGTTGGATTACATGAACAGAGTTGGGTCAGTCTGCTCTTCCCTGGGTTTGTTACATTGATAGAGTGGGTTCAGTCTGCTCTTCCCTGCGTGTGTTACATTGACTGAGTGGGGTCAGTCTGCTCTTCCCTGGATGTGTTACATTGACAGAGTGAGGTCATTCTTCGATTCCCTAGTTGGGTTACATTAACAGGGTTGTGTCAGTCTGCTCTTCCCTGGGTGTGTTACACTGACAGAGTGGGGCCAGTCTGGTCGTCCCTGGGTGTGTTACATTGGCAGAGTGGGGTCAGTCTGCTCTTCCCTGGGTGTGTAACTTTGACAGAGAGAGGTCATTCCGCGATTCCCTGGTTGGATTACATGAGCAGAGTTGGGTCAGTCTTCTCTCCCCTGGGTTTGTTACATTGATAGAGTGGGGTCAGTCTGCTCTTCCCTGCGTGTGTTACATTGACAGAGTGGGGTCAGTCTGCTCTTCCCTGATTGTGTTACATTGACAGAGTGGGGTCTGTCTGCTCTTCCCTGCGTGTGTTACATTGATAGAGTGGGGTCAGTCGGCTCTTCACTGAGTGTGTGACATTGACAGAATTGGGTCAGTGTGCTCTTGGATGTATGGGTTACATTGTCAGAGTGGGGTCAATCTACTTTTCCCTGGGTGTGTTACATTGACAGAGTGGGGTCAGTCTACTTTTCCCTGGGTGTGTTACAATGGCAGAGTGGGGTCTGTCTGATCGTCCCTGGGTGAGTTACAGTGACAGAGTAGGGTCAGTCTGCTCTTCCCTGCAAGTGTTACATTGACAGAGTGGGGTCAGTCTGCTCTTCCCTGGGTGGGTTAAATTGACAGAGTGGGGTCAGCCTGCTCTTCCCTGGGTGTGTTACATTGACAGAATGGAGTCAGTCAGCTCTTCTCCGGGTGTGTTACATCGACAGAGTTGAGTCAGTCTGCTCTTCCCTGTGTGTGTCACATTGACAGAGTGTGGTCATTCTGCGATTCCATGGTTGGGTTACATTAACAGAGTTGGGTGATTCTGCTCTTCCCTGGGTGTGTTACATTTACAGAGTGGGGTCAGTCTGCTCTTCCCTGGGTGTGTCACATTGACAGAGTAAGGACATTCGGCGATTTCCTGGTTAGGATATATTAACAGAGTTGGGTCAGTCTGCTCTTCCCTGGGCGTGTTACATTAACAGAGTGGGGTCAGTCTGCTCTTCCCTGAGTGTGTTACTTTGACAGAGTGAGGTCATTACGCGATTCCCTGGTTGGATTACATGAACAGAGTTGGCTCAGTCTGCTCTTCACTGGGTGTGTTACATTGACAGGGTGGGGTGAGTCTACTTTCCCTGGGTGTGTTACATTGACAGTGTGGGGTCAGTCTGCTCTTCCATGGGTGTGTTACATTGACAGAGAGGAGTCAGTCTGCTCTTCCCTGGGTGTGTTACATTGACAGAGTTGGGTCAGTCTGCTCTTCCCTGGGTGTGTTACATTGACAGAGTGGGGTCAGTCTGCTCTTCCATGGGTGTGTTACATTGACAGAGTTGGGTCAGTCTGCTCTTCCCTGGGTGTGTTACATTGACAGAGTGGGGTCAGTCTGCTCTTCCCTGGGTGGGTTTCTTTGACAGAGTGGGATCATTCTGACATTCCCTGGGTGTGTTACATTGACGGAGTTGGGTCAGTCTGACACTCCCTGGGTGTGTTGCATTGACAGAGTGAGGTCAGTCTACTTTTCCCTGGGTGTGTTACAATGACAGAGTGGGGTCAGTCTGCTCTTCCCTGGGTGAGTTGCAGTGACAGAGTGGGGTCAGTCTGCTCTTCCCTCGGTGGGTTACATTGACAGAGTGGGGTCAGCCTGCTCTTCCCTGGGTGTGTTACATTGACAGAATGGTGTCAGTCACCTCTTCTCTGGGTGTGTTACATTGACAGAGTGGAGTCAGTCTGCTCTTCCCCAAGTCGATTACATTGACAGAGTGGGGTCAGTCTGCTCTTCACTGGGTGTGTTACATTGACAGAGTTGAGTCAGTCTGCTCTTCCCTGTGTGTGTCACATTGACAGAGTGTGGTCATTCTGCGATTCCATGGTTGGGTTACATTAACAGAGTTGGTTGATTCTGCTCTTCCCTGGGTGTGTTACATTGACAGAATGGTGTCAGTCACCTCTTCTCTGGGTGTGTTACATTGACAGAGTGGAGTCAGTCTGCTCTTCCCCAAGTCGATTACATTGACAGAGTGGGGTCAGTCTGCTCTTAACTGGGAGTGTTACATTGACAGAGTTGAGTCAGTCTGCTCTTCCCTGGGTGTGTCACATTGACAGAGTGAGGACATTCGGCGATTCCCTGGTTGGGATATATTAACAGAGGTGCGTCCGTCTGCTCTTCCCTGGGCGTGTTACATTGACAGAGTGGGCTCAGTTTGCTCTTCCCTGGGTGTGTTACATTGACAGCGTGGGGTCATTCCGCGATTCCCTGGTTGGATTACATGAACAGAGATGGCTCAGTCTGCTCTTCCCTGGGCGTGTTACATTGACAGAGTGGGCTCAGTCTGCTCTTCCCTGGGTGTGTTATATTGACAGGATGGGGTGAGTCTACTTTTCCCTGGGTGGGTTACATTGACAGACTGGGGTGAGTATGCCCTTCCTGGGTGTGTTACAATGACAGAGTCGTGTCAGTCTGATCGTCCCTGTGTGAGTTACATTGACAGAGTAGAGTCAGACTAAACTTCCTTGGGTTTGTTAAATTGACAGAGTGGGGTCCGTCTGCTCTTCCCTGGGTGTGTTAAATTGACAGAGTGGTGTCAGTCTGCTCTTCCCTGGGTGTGTTACATTGACAGAGTGGGGTCAGTCTGCTCTTCCATGGGTGTGTTACATTGACAGAGTGGGGTCAGTCTGCTCTTCCCTGGGTGGGTTTATTTGACAGAGTGGGATCATTCTGACATTCCCTGGGTGTGTTACATTGACAGAGTGGGGTCAGTCTGACATTCCCTGGGTGTGTTACATTGACAGAGTGGGGTCAGACTGCTGTTCCATGGGTGTGTTACATTGACAGAGTGGGGTCAGTCTGCTCTTCCCTGGGTGTGTTACATTGACAGAGTGGGGTCAGTCTGCTCTTCCCTGGGTGGGTTTCTTTGACAGAGTGGGATCATTCTGACATTCCCTGGGTGTGTTACATTGACAGAGTGGGGTCAGTCTGACATTCACTGGGTGGTTTACATTGACTGAGTTGGGTCAGTCTGCTCTTCCCTGTGTGTGTCACATTGACAGAGTGAGATCATTCTGCGATTCCCTGGTTGGGTTACATTAACAGAGTTGGGTCAGTCTGCTCTTCCCTGGGTGTGTTACATTGACAGAATGGGGTCTGTCTGCTCGTCCCTGGGTGTGTAACTTTGACAGAGTGAGGTCATTCCGCGATTCCCTGGTTGGATTACATGAACAGAGTTGGGTCAGTCTGCTCTTCCCTGGGTTTGTTACATTGATAGAGTGGGTTCAGTCTGCTCTTCCCTGCGTGCGTTACATTGACAGAGGGGGTCAGTCTGCTCTTCCCTGGATGTGTTACATTGACAGAGTGAGGTCATTCTTCGATTCCCTAGTTGGGTTTCATTAACAGGGTTAGGTCAGTCTGCTCTTCCCTGGGTGTGTTTCACTGACAGAGTGGGGTCAGTCTGCTCTTCCCTGGGTGTGTTACATTGACAGAGTGGGGTCAGTCTGCTCTTCCATGGGTGTGTTACATTGACAGAGTGGGGTCAGTCTGCTGTTCCCTGGGTGTGTTACATTGACAGAGTGGGGTCAGTCTGCTCTTCACTGGGTGGGTTTCTTTGACAGAGTGGGATCATTCTGACATTCCCTGGGTGTGTTACATTGACAGAGTGGGGTCAGTCTGACATTCCCTGGGTGTGTTACATTGACAGAGTGGGGTCAGTCTGCTCTTCCATGGGTGTGTTACATTGACAGAGTGGGGTCAGTCTGCTCTTCCCTTGGTGTGTTACATTGACAGAGTGGGGTCAGTCTGCTCTTCCCTGGGTGGGTTTCTTTGACAGAGTGGGATTATTCTTACATTCCCTGCGTGCGTTACATTGACAGAGTGGGGCCAGTCTGAGATTCCCTGGGTGGTTTACATTGACAGAGTTGTGTCAGTCTGCGCTTCCCTGTGTGTGTCACATTGACAGAGTGAGATCATTCTGCGATTCCCTGGTTGGGTTACATTAACAGAGTTGGCTGATTCTGCTCTTCCCTGGGTGTGTTACATTGACAGAATGGGGTCAGTCTGCTCTTCCCTGGGTGTGTAACTTTGACAGAGTGAGGTCATTCCGCGATTCCCTGGTTGGATAACATGAACAGAGTTGGGTCAGTCTGCTCTTCCCTGGGTTTGTTACATTGATAGAGTGGGTTCAGTCTGCTCTTCCCTGCGTGTGTTACATTGACAGAGTGGGGTCAGTCTGCTCTTCCCTGGATGTGTTACATTGACAGAGTGAGGTCATTCTTCGATTCCCTAGTTGGGTTACATTAACAGGGTTGGGTCAGTCTGCTCTTCCCTGCGTGTGTTACATTGACAGAGTGGGGCCAGTCTGGTCTTCCCTGGGTGTGTTACATTGGCAGAGTGGGGTCAGTCTGCTCTTCCCTGGGTGTGTAACTTTGACAGAGTGAGGTCATTCCGCGATTTCCTGGTTGGATTACATGAGCAGAGTTGGGTCAGTCTTCTCTTCCCTGGGTTTGTTACATTGACACAGTGGGGTCAGTCTGCTCTTCCCTGATTGTGTTACATTGACAGAGTGGGGTCTGTCTGCTCTTCCCTGCGTGTGTTACATTGATAGAGTGGGGTCAGTCGGCTCTTCACTGAGTGTGTGACATTGACAGAATTGGGTCAGTGTGCTCTTGGATGTATGTGTTACATTGTCAGAGTGGGGTCAGTCTACTTTTCCCTGGGTGTGTTACATTGACAGAGTGGGGTCAGTCTACTTTTCCCTGGGTGTGTTACAATGACAGAGTGGGGTCTGTCTGATCGTCCCTGGGTGAGTTACAGTGACAGAGTAGTGTCAGTCTGCTCTTCCCTGCAAGTGTTACATTGACAGAGTGGGGTCAGTCTGCTCTTCCCTGGGTGGGTTACATTGACAGAGTGGGGTCAGCCTGCTCTTCCCTGGGTGTGTTACATTGACAGAATGGAGTCAGTCAGCTCTTCTCCGGGTGTGTTACATTGACAGAGTGGTGTCAGTCTGCTCTTCCCCTGGTGGATTACATTGACAGAGTGGGGTCAGTCTACTCTTCACTGGGTGTGTTACATTGACAGAGTTGAGTCAGTCTGCTCTTCCCTGTGTGTGTCACATTGACAGAGTGTGGTCATTCTGCGATTCCATGGTTGGGTTACATTAACAGAGTTGGGTGATTCTGCTCTTCCCTGGGTGTGTTACATTTACAGAGTGGTGTCAGTCTGCTCTTCCCTGGGTGTGTCACATTGACAGAGTGAGGACATTCGGCGATTTCCTGGTTAGGATATATTAACAGAGTTGGGTCAGTCTGCTCTTCCCTGGGCGTGTTACATTGACAGAGTGGGGTCAGTCTGCTCTTCCCTGAGTGTGTTACTTTGACAAAGTGAGGTCATTCCGCGATTCCCTGGTTGGATAACATGAACAGAGTTGGCTCAGTCTGCTCTTCACTGGGTGTGTTACATTGACAGGGTGGGGTGAGTCTACTTTTCCCTGGGTGGGTTACATTGACAGAGTGGGGTGAGTATGCCCTTCCTGGGTGTTTTACAATGACAGAGTCGTGTCAGTCTGATCGTCCCTGTGTGAGTAACATTGACAGAGTAACGTCAGACTAAACTTCCCTGGGTGTGTTAAATTGACAGAGTGGGGTCAGTCTGCTCTTCCCTGGGTGTGTTACATTGACAGAGTGGGGTCAGTCTGCTCTTCCCTGGGTGTGTTACATTGACAGAGTGGGGTCAGTCTGCTCTTCCATGGGTGTGTTACATTGACAGAGTGGGGTCAGTCTGCTCTTCCCTGGGTGTGTTACATTGACAGAGTGGGGTCAGTCTGCTCTTCCCTGGTGTGTAATTTTGACAGAGTGAGGTCATTCCGCGATTCCCTGGTTGGATAACATGAACAGAGTTGGGTCAGTTTGCTCTTCCCTGGGTTTGTTACATTGATAGAGTGGGTTCAGTCGGCTCTTCCCTGCGTGTGTTACATTGACAGAGTGGGGTCAGTCTGCTCTTCCCTGGATGTGTTACATTGACAGAGTGAGGTCATTCTTCGATTCCCTAGTTGGGTTACATTTACAGGGTTGGGTCAGTCTGCTCTTCCCTGGGTGTGTTACACTGACAGAGTGGGGCCAGTCTGGTCTTCCCTGGGTTTGTTACATTGATAGAGTGGGTTCAGTCGGCTCTTCCCTGCGTGTGTTACATTGACAGAGTGGGGTCAGTCTGCTCTTCCCTGTGTGTGTCACATTGACAGAGTGAAATCATTCTGCGATTCCCTGCGTGAGTTACATTAACAGGGTTGGGTCAGTCTGCTCTTCCCTGGGTGTGTTACACTGACAGAGTGGGGCCAGTCTGGTCTTCCCTGGGTGTGTTACATTGGCAGAGTGGGGTCAGTCTGCTCTTCCCTGGGTGTGTAACTTTGACAGAGTGAGGTCATTCCGCGATTTCCTGTTTGGATTACATGAGCAGAGTTGGGTCAGTCTTCTCTTCCCTGGGTTTGTTACATTGACAGAGTGGGGTCAGTCTGCTCTTCCCTGATTGTGTTACATTGACAGAGTGGGGTCTGTCTGCTCTTCCCTGCGTGTGTTACATTGATAGAGTGGGGTCAGTCGGCTCTTCACTGAGTGTGTGACATTGACAGAATTGGGTCAGTGTGCTCTTGGATGTATGTGTTACATTGTCAGAGTGGGGTCAGTCTACTTTTCCCTGGGTGTGTTACATTGACAGAGTGGGGTCAGTCTACTTTTCCCTGGGTGTGTTATAATGACAGAGTGGGGTCTGTCTGATCGTCCCTGGGTGAGTTACAGTGACAGAGTAGGGTCAGTCTGCTCTTCCCTGGGTGGATTACATTGACAGAGTGGGGTCAGTCTATTCTTCACTGGGTGTGTTACATTGACAGAGTTGAGTCAGTCTGCTCTTCCCTGTGTGTGTCACATTGACAGAGTGTGGTCATTCTGCGATTCCATGGGTGGGTTACATTAACAGAGTTGGGTGATTCTGCTCTTCCCTGGGTGTGTTACATTTACAGAGTGGTGTCAGTCTGCTCTTCCCTGGGTGTGTCACATTGACAGAGTGAGGACATTCGGCGATTTCCTGGTTAGGATATATTAACAGAGTTGTGTCAGTCTGCTCATCCCTGGGCGTGTTACATTGACAGAGTGGGGTCAGTCTGCTCTTCCCTGAGTGTGTTACTTTGACAAAGTGAGGTCATTCCGCGATTCCCTGGTTGGATTACATGAACAGAGTTGGCTCAGTCTGCTCTTCACTGGGTGTGTTACATTGACAGGGTGGGGTGAGTCTACTTTTCCCTGGGTGGGTTACATTGACAGAGTGGGGTGAGTATGCCCTTCCTGGGTGTTTTACAATGACAGAGTCGTGTCAGTCTGATCGTCCCTGTGTGAGTAACATTGACAGAGTAACGTCAGACTAAACTTCCCTGGGTTTGTTAAATTGACAGAGTGGGGTCAGTCTGCTCTTCCCTGGGTATGTTACATTGACAGAGTGGGGTCAGTCTGCTCTTCCCTGGGTGTGTTACATTGACAGAGTGGGGTCAGTCTGCTCTTCCATGGGTGTGTTACATTGACAGAGTGGGGTCAGTCTGCTCTTCCCTGGGTGTGTTACATTGACAGAGTGGGGTCAGTCTGCTCTTCCCTGGGTGGGTTACATTGACAGAGTGGGGTCAGCCTGCTATTCCCTGGGTGTGTTACATTGACAGAATGGGGTCAGTTACCTCTTCTCTGGGTGTGTTACATTGACAGAGTGGTGTCAGTCTGCTCTTACCCAAGTCGATTACATTGACAGAGTGGGATCATTCTGACATTCCCTGGGTGTGTTACATTGACGGAGTTGGGTCAGTCTGACACTCCCTGGGTGTGTTACATTGACAGAGCGGGGTCAGTCTGCTCTTCCATGGGTGTGTTACAATGACAGAGTGGGGTCAGTCTGCTCTTCCCTGGGTGAGTTGCAGTGACAGAGTGGGGTCAGTCTGCTCTTCCCTGGGTGGGTTACATTGACAGAGTGGGGTCAGCCTGCTCTTCCCTGGGTGTGTTACATTGACAGAATGGGGTCAGTCAGCTCTTCTCTGGGTGTGTTACATTGACAGAGTGGTGTCAGTCTGCTCTTCCCCAAGTCGATTACATTGACAGAGTGGGGTCAGTCTGCTCTTCACTGGGTGTGTTACATTGAAAGAGTGGGGTCAACCTGCTCTTCCCTGGGTGTGTTACATTGACAGAATGGGGTCAGTCAGCTCTTCTCTGGGTGTGTTACATTGACAGAGTGGTGTCAGTCTGCTCTTCCCCAAGTCGATTACATTGACAGAGTGGGGTCAGTCTGCTCTTCCCTGTGTGTGTCACATTGACAGAGTGTGGTCATTCTGCGATTCCATGGTTGAGTTACATTAACAGAGTTGGTTGATTCTGCTCTTCCATGGGTGTGTTACATTTACAGAGTGGGGTCAGTCTGCTCGTAACTGGGAGTGTTACATTGACAGAGTTGAGTCAGTCTGCTCTTCCTTGGGTGTGTCACATTGACAGAGTGAGGACATTCGGCGATTCCCTGGTTGGGATATATTAACAGAGTTGGGTCAGTCTGCTCTTCCCTGGGCGTGTTACATTGACAGAGTGGGCTCAGTTTGCTCTTCCCTGGGTGTGTTACATTGACAGGGTGGGGTCATTCCGCGATTCCCTGGTTGGATTACATGAACAGAGTTGGCTCAGTCTGCTCTTCCCTGGGCGTGTTACATTGACAGAGTGGGCTCAGTCTGCTCTTCCCTGGGTGTGTTATATTGACAGGATGGGGTGAGTCTACTTTTCCCTGGGTGGGTTACATTGACAGAGTGGGGTGAGTATGCCCTTCCTGGGTGTGTTACAATGACAGAGTCGTGTCAGTCTGATCGTCCCTGTGTGAGTTACATTGACAGAGAAGAGTCAGACTAAACTTCCCTGGGTGTGTTAAATTGACAGAGTGGGGTCCGTCTGCTCTTCCCTGGGTGTGTTACATTGACAGAGTGGTGTCAGTTTGCTCTTCCCTGGGTGTGTTACATTGACAGAGTGGGGTCAGTCTGCTCTTCCATGGGTGTGTTACATTGACAGAGTGGGGTCAGTCTGCTCTTCCCTGGGTGGGTTTCTTTGAGAGAGTGGGATCATTCTGACATTCCCTGGGTGTGTTACATTGACAGAGTGGGGTCAGTCTGACATTCCTTGGGTGTGTTACATTGACAGAGTGGGGTCAGTCTGCTCTTCCATGGGTGTGTTACATTGACAGAGTGGGGTCAGTCTGCTCTTCCCTGGGTGTGTTACATTGACAGAGTGGGGTCAGTCTGCACTTCCCTGGGTGGGTTTCTTTGACAGAGTGGGATCATTCTGACATTCCCTGGGTGTGTTACATTGACAGAGTGCGGTCAGTCTGACATTCCCTGGGTGGTTTACATTGACTGAGTTGTGTCAGTCTGCTCTTCCCTGTGTGTGTCACATTGACAGAGTGAGATCATTCTGCGATTCCCTGGTTGGGTTACATTAACAGAGTTGGGTCAGTCTGCTCTTCCCTGGGTGTGTTACATTGACAGAATGGGGTCAGTCTGCTCGTCCCTGGGTGTGTAACTTTGACAGAGTGAGGTCATTCCGCGATTCCCTGGTTGGATTACATGAACAGAGTTGGGTCAGTCTGCTCTTCCCTGGGTTTGTTACATTGATAGAGTGGGTTCAGTCTGCTCTTCCCTGCGTGTGTTACATTGACAGAGGGGCTCAGTCTGCTCTTCCCTGGATGTGTTACATTGACAGAGTGAGGTCATTCTTCGATTCCCTAGTTGGGTTACATTAACAGGGTTGGGTCAGTCTGCTCTTCCCTGGGTGTGTTACACTGACAGTGTGGGGTCAGTCTGGTCTTCCCTGGGTGTGTTAGATTGGCAGAGTGGGGTCAGTCTGCTCTTCCCTGGGTGGGTAACTTTGACAAAGTGTGATCATTCCGCGATTCCCTGGTTGGATTACATGAACAGAGTTGGGTCAGTCTTCTCATCCCTGGGTTTGTTACATTGACAGAGTGGGGTCAGTCTGCCCTTCCCTGATTGTGTTACATTGACAGAGTGGGGTCACTCTGCTCTTCCCTGCGTGTGTTACATTGACAGAGTGGGGTCAGTCGGCTCTTCACTGAGTGTGTGACATTGACAGAATGGGGTCAGTGTGCTCTTGGATGTATGAGTTACATTGTCAGAGTGGGGTCAGTCTACTTTTCCCTGGGTGTGTTACATTGACAGAGTGGGGTCAGTCTACTTTTCCCTGGGTGTGTTACAATGACAGAGTGGGGTCAGTCTGATCGTCTCTGGGTGAGTTACAGTGACAGAGTAGGGTCAGTCTGCTCTTCCCTGCAAGTGTTACATTGAGAGAGTGGGGTCAGTCTGCTCTTCCCTGGGTGGGTTACATTGACAGAGTGGGGTCAGCCTGCTCTTCCCTGGGTGTGTTACATTGACAGAATGGAGTCAGTCAGCTCTTCTCCCGGTGTGTTACATTGACAGAGTGGTGTCAGTCTGCTGTTCCCTGGGTGGATTACATTGACAGAGTGGGGTCAGTCTACCCTTCACTGGGTGTTTTACATTGACAGAGTTGAGTCAGTCTGCTCTTCCCTGTGTGTGTCACATTGACCGAGTGTGGTCATTCTGCGATTCCATGGTTGGGTTACATTAACAGATTTGGGTGATTCTGCTCTTCCCTGGGTGTGTTACATTTACAGAGTGGGGTCAGTCTGCTCTTCCTTGGGTGTGTCACATTGACAGAGTGAGGACATTCGGCGATTCCGTGGTTAGGATATATTAACAGAGTTGGGTCAGTCTGCTCTTCCGTGGGCTTGTTACATTGACAGAGTGAGGTCAGTCTGCTCTTCCCTGAGTGTGTTACTTTGACAAACTGAGGTCATTCCGCGATTCCCTGGTTGGATTACATGAACAGAGTTGGCTCAGTCTGCTCTTCACTGGGTGTGTTACATTGACAGGGTGGGGTGAGTCTACTTTTCCCTGGGTGGGTTACATTGACAGAGTGGGGTGAGTATGCCCTTCCTGGGTGTGTTATAATGACAGAGTCGTGTCAGTCTGATCGTCCCTGTGTGAGTTACATTGACAGAGTAGCGTCAGACTAAACTTCCCTGGGTGTGTTAAATTGACAGAGTGGGGTCAGTCTGCTCTTCCCTGGGTGTGTTACATTGACAGAGTGGGGTCAGTCTGCTCTTCCCTGGGTGTGTTACATTGACAGAGTGGGGTCAGTCTGCTCTTCCATGGGTGTGTTACATTGACAGAGTGGGGTCAGTCTGCTCTTCCCTGGGTGTGTTACATTGACAGAGTGGGGTCAGTCTGCTCTTCCCTGGGTGGGTTTCTTTGACAGAGTTGGATCATTCTGACATTCCCTGGGTGTGTTACGTTGACGGAGTTGGGTCAGTCTAACATTCCCTGGGTGTGTTACGTTGACAGAGTGGGGTCAGTCTGCTCTTCCATGGGTGTGTTACATTGACAGAGTGGGGTCAGTCTGCTCTTCCATGGGTGCGTTACATTGACAGAGTGGGGTCAGTCTGCTCTTCCCTGGGTGTGTTACATTGACAGAGTGGGGTCAGTCTGCTCTTCCCTGGGTGGGTTTCTTTGACAGAGTGGGATCATTCTGACATTCCCTGGGTGTGTTACGTTGACAGAGTGGGGTTAGTCTGCTCTTCCATGGGTGTGTTACATTGACAGAGTGCGGTCAGTCTGCTCTTCCATGGGTGGGTTACATTGACAGAGTGGGGTCAGCCTGCTCTTCCCTGGGTGTGTTACATTGACAGAATGGGGTCAGTCAGCTCTTCTCTGGGTGTGTTACATTGACAGAGTCGTGTCAGTCTGCTCTTCCCCAAGTCGATTCCTTTGACAGAGTGGGGTCCGTCTGCTCTTCCCTGTGTGTGTCACATTGACAGAGTGTGGTCATTCTGCGATTCCATGGTTGGGTTACATGAACAGAGTTGGGTGATTCTGCTCTTCCATGGGTGTGTTACATTTACAGAGTGGGGTCAGTCTGCTCTTCCCTGGGAGTGTTACATTGACAGAGTTGAGTCAGTCTACTCTTTCCTGGGCGTGTTACATTGACAGGGTGGGGTCATTCCGCGATTCCCTGGTTGGATTACATGAATAGAGTTGGCTCAGTCTGCTCTTCCCTGGGCGTGTTACATTGACAGAGTGGGCTCAGTCTGCTCTTCCCTGTGTGTGTTACATTGACAGGGTGGGGTGAGTCTACTTTTACCTGGGTGGGTTACATTGACAGAGTGGGGTGAGTATGCCCTTCCTGGGTGTGTTACAATGACAGATTCGTGTCAGTCTGATCGTCCCTGTGTGAGTTACATTGACAGAGTAGGGTCAGACTAAACTTCCCTGGGTGTGTTAAATTGACAGAGTGGCGTCCGTCTGCTCTTCCCTGGGTGCGTTACATTGACAGAGTGGGGTCAGTCTGCTCTTCCCTGGGTGGGTTTCTTTGACAGAGTGGGATCATTCTGACATTCCCTGGCTGTGTTACATTGACAGAGTGGGTCCAGTCTGACATTCCCTGGGTGGTTTACATTGACAGAGTTGGGTCAGTCTGCTCTTCCCTGTGTGTGTCACATTGACAGAGTGAGATCATTCTGCGATTCCCTGGTTGGGTTACATTAACAGAGTTGGGTCAGTCTGCTCTTCCCTGGGTGTGTTACATTGACAGAATGGGGTCAGTCTGCTCTTCCCTGGGTGTGTAACTTTGACAGAGTGAGGTCATTCCGCGATTCCCTGGTTGGATTACATGAACAGAGTTGGGTCAGTCTGCTCTTCCCTGGGTTTGTTACATTGATAGAGTGGGTTCAGTCTGCTCTTCCCTGCGTGTGTTACATTGACAGAGGGGGTCAGTCTGATCTTCCCTGGATGTGTTACATTGACAGAGTGAGGTCATTCTTCGATTCCCTAGTTGGGTTACATTAACAGGGTTGTGTCAGTCTGCTCTTCCCTGGGTGTGTTACACTGACAGAGTGGGGTCAGTCTGCTCTTCCCTGGGTGTGTTACATTGACAGAGTGGGGTCATTCTGCTCTTCCATGGGTGTCTTACATTGACAGAGTGGGGTCAGTCTGCTCTTCCCTGGGTGTGTTACATTGACAGAGTGGGGTCAGTCTGCTCTTCCCTGGGTGGGTTTCTTTGACAGAGTGGGATCATTCTGACATTCCCTGGGTGTGTTACATTGACAGAGTGGTGTCAGTCTGACATTGCCTGGGTGTGTTACATTGACAGAGTGTGGTCAGTGTGCTCTTCCATGGGTGTGTTACATTGACAGAGTGGGGTCAGTCTGCTCTTCCCTTGGTGTGTTACATTGACAGAGTGGGTTCAGTCTGCTCTTCCCTGGGTGGGTTTCTTTGACAGAGTGGGATCATTCTGACATTCCCTGGGTGTGTTACTTTGACAGAGTGGGGCCAGTCTGACATTCCCTGGGTGGTTTACATTGACTGAGTTGTGTCAGTCTGCTCTTCCCTGTGTGTGTCACATTGACAGAGTGAAATCATTCTGCGATTCCCTGCGTGAGTTACATTAACAGGGTTGGGTCAGTCTGCTCTTCCCTGGGTGTGTTACACTGACAGAGTGGGGCCAGTCTGGTCTTCCCTGGGTGTGTTACATTGGCAGAGTGGGGTCAGTCTGCTCTTCCCTGGGTGTGTAACTTTGACAGAGTGAGGTCATTCCGCGATTCCCTGGTTGGATTACATGAACAGAGTTGGGTCAGTCTTCTCTTCCCTGGGTTTGTTACATTGACAGAGTGGGGTCAGTCTGCTCTTCCCTGATTGTGTTACATTGACAGAGTGGGGTCTGTCTGCTCTTCCCTGCGTGTGTTACATTGATAGAGTGGTGTCAGTCGACTCTTCACTGAGTGTGTGACATTGACAGAATGGGGTCAGTGTGCTCTTGGATGTATGAGTTACATTGTCAGAGTGGGGTCAGTCTACTTTTCCCTGGGTGTGTTACATTGACAGAGTGGGGTCAGTCTGCTCTTCCCTGGGTGAGTTACAGTGACAGAGTAGGGTCAGTCTGCTCTTCCCTGCAAGTGTTACATTGACAGAGTGGGGTCAGTCTGCTCTTCCCTGGGTGGGTTACATTGACAGAGTGGGGTCAGCCTTCTCTTTCCTGGGTGTGTTACATTGACAGAAGGGAGTCAGTCAGCTCTTCTCCGGGTGTGTTACATTGACAGAGTGGTGTCAGTCTGCTCTTCCCTGGGTGGATTACATTGACAGAGTGGGGTCAGTCTACTCTTCACAGGGTGTGTTACATTGACAGAGTTGAGTCAGTCTGCTCTTCCCTGTGTGTGTCACATTGACAGAGTGTGGTCATTCTGCGATTCCATGGTTGGGTTACATTAACAGAGTTGGGTGATTCTGCTCTTCCCTGGGTGTGTTACATTTACAGAGTGGGGTCAGTCTGCTCTTCCCTGGGTGTGTCACATTGACAGAGTGAGGACATTCGGCGATTTCCTGGTTAGGATATATTAACAGAGTTGGGTCAGTCTGCTCTTCCCTGGGCGTGTTACATTGACAGAGTGGGGTCAGTCTGCTCTTCCCTGATTGTGTTACATTGACAGAGTGGGGTCAGTCTGCTCTTCCCTGCGTGTGTTACATTGACAGAGTGGGGTCAGTCGGCTCTTCACTGAGTGTGTGACATTGACAGAATGGGGTCAGTGTGCTCTTGGATGTATGAGTTACATTGTCAGAGTGGGGTCAGTCTACTTTTCCCTGGGAGTGTTACAATGACAGAGTGGGGTCAGTCTGATCGTCCCTGGGTGAGTTACAGTGACAGAGTAGGGTCAGTCTGCTCTTCCCTGCAAGTGTTACATTGACAGAGTGGGGTCAGTCTGCTCTTCCCTGGGTGCGTTACATTGACAGAGTGGGGTCAGCCTGCTCTTCCCTGGGTGTGTTACATTGACAGAATGGAGTCAGTCAGCTCTTCTCCGGGTGTGTTACATTGACAGAGTGGGGTCAGTCTGCTCTTTCCTGGGTGGCTTACATTGGCCGAGTGGGGTCAGTCTGCTCTTCCCTGGGTGTGTTACACTGACAGAGTGGGGTCAGTCTGCTCTTCCCTGTGTGTGTCACATTGACAGAGTGAGATCATTCTGCGATTCCCTGGCTGGGTTACATTAACAGAGTTGGGTCAGTCTGCTCTTCCCTGGGTGTGTTACATTGACAGAATGGGGTCAGTCTGATATTCTCTGGGTGTGTAACTATGACAAAGTGAGGTCATTCCGCGATTCCCTGGTCGGAGTACATGAACAGAGTTGGGTCGGTCTGCTCTTCCCTGGGTTTGTCACATTGACAGAGTGGGGTCAGTCTGCTCTTCCCTGGGTGTGTTACATTGACAGAGTGAGGTCATTCTGCGATTCCCTAGTTGGGTTACATTAACTGGGTTGGGTCAGTCTGCTCTTCCCTGGGTGTGTTATATTGACGGAGTGGGGTCAGTCTGCTCTTCCCTTGGTGGGTAACATTGACAGAGTGGGGTCAGTCTGCTCTTCCCTGGGTTTGTTACATTGACAGAGTGGGCTCAGTCTGCTCTTGCCTGGGTGTTTTACATTGACAGAGTGAGGTCATTCTGTGATTCCCTGGTATGATTACATTAACAGAGTTGGGTCAGTCTGCTCTTCCCTGGGTGGGTTACATTGACAGAGAGGGGTCCGTCTGCTCTTGCCTGCGTGTGTTACATTGACAGAGTGAGGTCATTCTGTGATTCCCTGGTATGGTTACATTCACAGAATTGGCTCAGTCTGCTCTTCCCTGGGGGGTGTTACATTGACGCAGTGGGGTCAGTCTGCTCGTCCCTGTGTGTTTTACATTGACAGAGTTGAGTCAGTCTGCTCTTCCCTGGGTGTGTCACATTGACAGAGTGAGGTCATTCTGCGATTCCCTGGTTGGATTACATTAACAGAGTTGTTTCAGTCTGCTCTTCCCTGGGTGTGTTTCATTGACAGAGTTGAGTCAGTCTGCTCTTCCCTGGCTGTGTCACATTGACAGAGTGAGGTCATTCTGCGATTCCCTGGTTGGGTTACATTAACAGAGTTGTTTCAGTCTGCTCTTCCCTGGGTGTGTTACATTGACAGAGTGGGGTCAAATTGATCGTCCCTGTGTGAGTTACATTGACAGAGTAGGGTCAGACTGCTCTTCCCTGGTTGTGTTACATTGACAGAGCGGGGTCAGTCTGCTCTTTTCTGGGTTTTTACATTGAGAGAATGGGGACAGTCTGCACTTCCCTCGGTGTGTTACATTGACTGATTGGGGTCAATCTGCTCTTCCCCGGGTGTGTGACATTGACAGAGTCGGGTCAGTCTGCTCTTCCCAGGGTGTGTTATATTGACAGAGTGGGATCAGTCTGTTCTTCCCTGGGTGTGTTACATTGACAGAGTGGGGTCAGTCTGCTCTTTCCTGGGTGTGTTATATTGACAGAGTGGGATCAGTCTGCTCTTCCATGGGTGTGTTACATTGACGGAGTTTCGTCAGTCTGCTCTTCCCTGGGTGGGTTACTTTGATAGAGTGGGATCAGTCTGCTCTTCCCTGGGTGTGTTACATTGATGGATTGTGTTCCGTCTGCTCTTCCCTGGGTGAGTTTCATTGATAGATTGGGGTCAGTCTGCTCATCCCTGGGTGGGTTACATTGACAGAGTGGGGTCAGTCTGCTCTTCCCTGGAGGTGTCACATTGACAGAGTGAGTTCAGTCTGCTCTTCCCTGGGTCTGTCACATTGACAGAGTGAGTTCAATCTGCTCTTCCCTGGGTATGTTACATTGACAGAGTGAGTTCAGTCTGCTCTTCCCTGGGAGTGTCACATTGACAGAGTCAGTTCAGTCTGCTCTTCCCTGGGTGTGTCACATTGACAGAGTCAGTTCAGTCTGCTCTTCCCTGGGTATGTTACATTGACAGAGTGGGTTCAGTCTGCTCTTCCCTGGGTGGTTAGATTGACAGAGTGGGGACAGTCTGCTCTTCCCTGGGTGTGTAACATTGACAGAGTTGGGTCAGTTTCCTCTTCCCTGGGTGTGTTACATTGACAGAGTGAGGTCATTCTGCGATTCCCTAGTTGGGTTACATTAACAGGGTTGGGTCAGTCTGCTCTTCCCTGGGTGTGTTACATTGACGGAGTGGGGTCAGTCTGCTCTTCCCTGGGTGTATTACATTGACAGAGTGGGTCTGTCTGCTCTTCCCTGCGTGTGTTACATTGACAGAGTGGGGTCAGTGTGCTGTTCTCTGGGTGTGTTACATTGACAGGTTGTGGTCCGTCTGCTCATCCCTGGGTGTTTTACATTGACAGAATGGGGTCAGTTTGCTATTCACTGGGTGTGTCACATTGACAGAGTGGGGTCAGTCTGCTCTTCCCTGCGTGTGTTACGTTGACAGAGTGAGGTCATTCTGTGATTCCCTGGTATGGTTACATTAATAGAGTTGGGTCAGTCTGCTCTTCCCTGGGTGTGTTACATTGACAGAGTGTGGTCAGTCTGATCTTCCCTGGGTGTTTTACATTGACAGATTGTGGTCAATCTGCTCTTTCCTGGGTCGGTTTCATTGACAGAGTGGGGTCAGTCTGCTCTTCCCTGTGTGTGTCACATTGACAGAGTGAGATCATTCTGCAATTCCCTGGTTTGGGTTACATGAACAGAGTTGGGTCAGTCTGCTCTTCCCCGGGTGTGTTACATTGTCAGAGTGGGGTCAGTCTGCTCTTCCCTGGGTGTGTAACATTGACAGAGTGGGATCAGTCTGCTCTTCCCTGGGTGGGTGACTTTGACAGAGTGGGATCAGTCTGCTCTTCCCTGGGGGTGATACATTGACGGAGTGGGTCAGTCTGCTATTCAGTGGGTGTGTCACATTGACAGAGTGGGGTCAGTCTGCTCTTCCCTGCGTGTGTTACGTTGACAGAGTGAGGTCATTCTGTGATTCCCTGGTATGGTTACATTAATAGTGTTGGGTCAGTCTGCCCTTCCCTGGGAATGTTACATTGACAGATTGGGGTCAGTCTGCTCTTTCCTGGGTGGCTTACATTGACAGAGTGGGGTCAGTCTGCTCTTCCCTGGGTGTGTTACACTGACAGAGTGGGGTCAGTCTGCTCTTCCCTGTGTGTGTTACATTGACAGAGTGAGATCGTTCTGCGATTCCCTGGTTGGGTTACATTAGCAGAGTTGGGTCAGTCTGCTCTTCCCTGGGTGGCTTACATTGACAGAGTGGGGTCAGTCTACTCTTCCCTGGGTGTGTTACACTGACAGAGTTGGGTCGGTCTGCTCTTCCCTGGGTGTGTTACATTGACAGAGTGAGGTCATTCTGCGATTCCCTAGTTGGGTTACATTAACAGGGTTGGGTCAGTCTGCTCTTCCCTGGGTGTGTTACATTGACGGAGTGGGGTCAGTCTGCTCTTCTCTTGGTGGATTACATTGACAGAGTGGGGTCAGTCTGCTCTTCCCTGGGTGTGTTACATTGACAGAGTGGGCTCAGTCTGCTCTTGCCTGGGTGTGTTACATTGACAGAGTGAGGTAATTCTGTGATTCCCTGGTATGGTTCCATTAACAGAGTTGGGTCAGTCTGCTCTTCCCTAGGTTTGTCACATTGACAGAGTTGGGTCAGTCTGCTCTTCTTTGAGTCTGTGACATTGACAGAATGGGGTCAGTCTGCTCTTGCATGTATGAATTACATTGACAGGCTGGGGTCAGTCTACTATTCCCTGGGTGGGTGACATTGTCAGAGTGGAATGAGTCTGCCCTTCCTTGGGTGTGTTACGATGACAGAGTGGGGTCAGTCTGATCGTCCCTGTGTGAGTTTCATTGACAGAGTAGGGTCAGAAAGCACTTCCCTGGGTGGGTTACATTGACAGAGTGCCGTCGGTCTGCTCTTCCCTGGGTGTGTTACATTGACAGAATGGGGTCAATCTGCTCTTCCCTGGGTCTGTTACATTGACAGAGTGGTGTCAGTCTGCTCTTCCCTGGGTGTGTAACATTGACAGAGTGGGGTCAGTCTACTCTTCCTTGGGTGTGTTACATTGACAGAATGGGGTCAGTCTTCTCTTTCCCTGGGTCTGTTACATTGACAGAGTGGTGTCAGTCTGCTCTTTCCTGGGTGTGTTACATTGACAGAGTGGGGTCAGATATCTCTTCCCTGGGTTTGTTACATTGATAGTATGGGTTCAGTCTACTCTTCCCTGGGTGTTTTACATTGACAGATTGGGGTCAGTCTACTCTTCCCTGGGTGTGTTACATTGACGGAGTGGGGTCATCTGCTCTTCCCTGGGTGTGTTTCATTGACAGAGTGAGGTCATTCTGCGATTCCCTAGTTGGGTTACATTAACAGAGTTGTTTCAGTCTGCTCTTCCCTGGGTGTGTTACATTGACAGAGTGTGTTCAGATTGATCGTCCCTGTGTGAGTTACAATGACAGAGTAGGGTCAGACTGCACTTACCTGGGTGTGTTACATTGACAGAATGGGGACAGTATGCTCTTCCCTGGTTGTGTTACATTGACAGAATGGGGTCAGTGTCCTCTTGGATGTATGAGTTACATTGACAGAGTGGGGTCAGTCTACATTTCCCTGGGTGTGTTACAATGACAGAGTGGGGTCAGTCTGATCGTCCCTGGGTGAGTTACAGTGACAGAGTAGGGTCAGTCTGCTCTTCCCTGCAAGTGTTACATTGACAGAGTGGGGTCAGACTGCTCTTCCCTGGGTGTGTTACATTGACAGAATGGGGTCAGTCTGTTCTTCCCTGCGTGTGTTACATTGACAGAGTGGGCTCAGTCTGCTCTTCCCTGGGTGTGTTACATTGACAGAGTGAGGTCATTCTTTGTTTCCGTAGTTGGGTTACATTAACAGGGTTGGGTCAGTCTGCTCTTCCCTTGGTGTGTTACATTGACAGAGTGGGTCAGTCTGCTCTTCCCTGGGTGTGTAACATTGACAGAGTGTGGTCAGTCTGCTCTTCCCTGGGTTTGTTACATTGACAGAGAGGGGTCCGTCTGCTCTTGCCTGCGTGTGTTACATTGACAGAGTGAGGTCATTCTGTGATTCCCTGGTATGGTTAAATTAACAGAATTGGGTCAGTCTGCTCTTCCCTGGGGGGTGTTACATTGACGCAGTGGGGTCAGTCTGCTCGTCCCTGTGTGTTTTACATTGACAGAGTTGAGTCAGTCTGCTCTTCCCTGGGTGTGTCACATTGACAGAGTGAGGTCATTCTGCGATTCCCTGGTTGGGTTACATTAACAGAGTTGTTTCAGTCTGCTCTTCCCTGGGTGTGTTTCATTGACAGAGTTGAGTCAGTCTGCTCTTCCCTGGCTGTGTCACATTGACAGAGTGAGGTCATTCTGCGATTCCCTGGTTGGCTTACATTAACAGAGTTGTTTCAGTCTGCTCTTCCCTGGGTGTGTTACATTGACAGAGTGTGGTCAGATTGATCGTCCCTGTGTGAGTTACAATGACAGAGTAGGGTCAGACTGCACTTCCCTGGGTGTGTTACATTGACAGAATGGGGACAGTATGCTCTTCCCTGGTTGTGTTACATTGACAGAGCGGGGTCAGTCTGCTCTTTTCTGGGTTGTTACATTGACAGAATGGGGACAGTCTGCACTTCCCTCGGTGTGTTACATTGACTGATTGGGGTCAATCTGCTCTTCCCCGGGTGTGTGACATTGACAGAGTCGGGTCAGTCTGCTCTTCCCAGGGTGTGTTATATTGACAGAGTGGGATCAGTCTGTTCTTCCCTGGGTGTGTTACATTGACAGAGTGGGGTCAGTCTGCTCTTTCCTGGGTGTGTTATATTGACAGAGTGGGATCAGTCTGCTCTTCCATGGGTGTGTTACATTGACGGAGTTTCGTCAGTCTGCTCTTCCCTGGGTGGGTTACTTTGATAGAGTGGGATCAGTCTGCTCTTCCCTGGGTGTGTTACATGGATGGATTGTGTTCCGTCTGCTCTTCCCTGGGTGAGTTACATTGATAGAGTGGGGTCAGTCTGCTCATCCCTGGGTGGGTTACATTGACAGAGTGGGGTCAGTCTGCTCTTCCCTGGAGGTGTCACATTGACAGAGTGAGTTCAGTCTGCTCTTCCCTGGGTCTGTCACATTGACAGAGTGAGTTCAGTCTGCTCTTCCCTGGGTATGTTACATTGACAGAGTGAGTTCAGTCTGCTCTTCCCTGGGAGTGTCACATTGACAGAGTCAGTTCAGTCTGCTCTTCCCTGGGTGTGTCACATTGACAGAGTCAGTTCAGTCTGCTCTTCCCTGGGTATGTTACATTGACAGAGTGGGTTCAGACTGCTCTTCCCTGGGTGGGTTAGATTCACAGAGTGGTTACAGTCTGCTCTTCCCTGGGTGTGTAACATTGACAGAGTTGGGTCAGTTTCCTCTTCCCTGGGTGTGTTATATTGGCAGAGTGGGGTCAGACTGCTCTTCCCTGGGTGTATTACATTGACAGAGTGGGTCAGTCTGCTCTTCCCTGCGTGTGTTACATTGACAGAGTGGGTCAGTCTGCTCTTCCCTGCGTGTGTTACATTGACAGAGTGGGGTCAGTGTGCTCTTCTCTGGGTGTGTTACATTGACAGGTTGTGGTCCGTCTGCTCATCCCTGGGTGTTTTACATTGACAGAATGGGGTCAGTTTGCTATTCACTGGGTGTGTCACATTGACAGAGTGGGGTCAGTCTGCTCTTCCCTGCGTGTGTTACGTTGACAGAGTGAGGTCATTCTGTGATTCCCTGGTATGGTTACATTAATAGAGTTGGGTCAGTCTGCTCTTCCCTGGGAGTGTTACATTGACAGATTGGGGTCAGTCTGCTCTTTCCTGGGTGGCTTACATTGACAGTGTGGGGTCAGTCTATTCTTCCCTGGGTGTGTTACATTGACAGAGTGGGGTCAGTCTGATCTTCCCTGGGTGTTTTACATTGACAGATTGTGGTCAATCTGCTCTTTCCTGGGTGGGTTTCATTGACAGAGTGGGGTCAGTCTGCTCTTCCCTGTGTGTGTCACATTGACAGAGTGAGATCATTCTGCAATTCCCTGGTTGGGTTACATGAACAGAGTTGGGTCAGTCTGCTCTTCCCGGGTGTGTTACATTGTCAGAGTGGGGTCAGTCTGCTCTTCCCTGGGTGTGTAACATTGACAGAGTGGGATCAGTCTGCTCTTCCCTGGGGGTGATACATTGACGGAGTGGGTCAGTCTGCTATTCAGTGGGTGTGTCACATTGACAGAGTGGGGTCAGTCTGCTCTTCCCACGTGTGTGTTACGTTGACAGAGTGAGGTCATTCTGTGATTCCCTGGTATGGTTACATTAATAGAGTTGGGTCAGTCTGCTCTTCCCTGGGAGTGTTACATTGACAGATTGGGGTCAGTCTGCTCTTCCCTGGGAGTGTTACATTGACAGATTGGGGTCAGTCTGCTCTTTCCTGGGTGGCTTACATTGACAGAGTGGGGTCAGTCTGCTCTTCCCTGGGTGTGTTACACTGACAGAGTGCGGTCAGTCTGCTCTTCCCTGTGTGTGTCACATTGACAGAGTGAGATCGTTCTGCGATTCCCTGGTTGGGTTAAATTAACAGAGTTGGGTCAGTCTGCTCTTCCCTGGGTGGCTTACATTGACAGAGTGGGGTCAGTCTGCTCTTCCCTGGGTGTGTTACACTGACAGAGTTGGGTCGGTCTGCTCTTCCCTGGGTGTGTTACATTGACAGAGTGAGGTCATTCTGCGATTCCCTAGTTGGGTTACATTAACAGGGTTGGGTCAGTCTGCTCTTCCCTGGGTGTGTTACATTGACGGAGTGGGGTCAGTCTGCTCTTCCCTTGGTGGGTTACATTGACAGAGTGGGCTCAGTCTGCTCTTGCCTGGGTGTGTTACATTGACAGAGTGAGGTAATTCTGTGATTCCCTGGTATGGTTACATTAACAGAGTTGGGTCAGTCTGCTCTTCCCTCGGTTTGTCACATTGACAGAGTTGGGTCAGTCTGCTCTTCTTTGAGTCTGTGACATTGACAGAATGGGGTCAGTCTGCTCTTGCATGTATGAATTACATTGACAGGCTGGGGTCAGTCTACTATTCCCTGGGTGGGTGACATTGTCAGAGTGGAGTGAGTCTGCCCTTCCTTGGGTGTGTTACAATGACAGAGTGGGGTCAGTCTGATCGTCCCTGTGTGAGTTTCATTGACAGAGTAGGGTCAGAAAGCACTTCCCTGGGTGGGTTACATTGACAGAGTGGCGTCAGTCTGCTCTTCCCTGGGTGTGTTACATTGACAGAATGGGGTCATTCTGCTCTTCCCTGGGTCTGTTACATTGAGAGAGTGGTGTCAGTCTGCTCTTCCCTGGGTGTGTAACATTGACAGAGTGGGGTCAGTCTACTCTTCCTTGGGTGTGTTACATTGACAGAATGGGGTCATTCTGCTCTTCCCTGGGTCTGTTACATTGACAGAGTGGTGTCAGTCTGCTCTTCCCTGGGTGTGTAACATTGACGGAGTGGGGTCATCTGCTCTTCCCTGGTGTGTTTCATTGACAGAGTGAGGTCATTCTGCGATTCCCTAGTTGGGTTACATTAACAGAGTTGTTTCAGTCTGCTCTTCCCTGGGTGTGTTACATTGACAGAGTGTGGTCAGATTAATCGTCCCTGTGTGAGTTACAATGACAGAGTAGGGTCAGACTGCACTTCCCTGGGTGTGTTACATTGACAGAATGGGGACAGTATGCTCTTCCCTGGTTGTGTTACATTGACAGAATGGGGTCAGTGTCCTCTTGGATGTATGAGTTACATTGACAGAGTGGGGTCAGTCTACATTTCCCTGGGTGTGTTACAATGACAGAGTGGGGTCAGTCTGATCGTCCCTGGGTGAGTTACAGTGACAGAGTAGGGTCAGTCTGCTCTTCCCTGCAAGTGTTACATTGACAGAGTGGGGTCAGCCTGCTCTTCCCTGGGTGTGTTACATTGACAGAATGGGGTCAGTCTGCTCTTCCCTGCGTGTGTTACATTGACAGAGTGGGCTCAGTCTGCTCTTCCCTGGGTGTGTTACATTGACAGAGTGAGGTCATTCTTCGATTCCGTAGTTGGGTTACATTAACAGGGTTGGGTCAGTCTGCTCTTCCCTTGGTGTGTTACATTGACGGAGTGGGGTCAGTCTGCTCTTCCCTGGGTGGGTTACATTGACAGAGTGTGGTCAGTCTGCTCTTCCCTGGGTTTGTTACATTGACAGAGAGGGGTCCGTCTGCTCTTGCCTGCGTGTGTTACATTGACAGAGTGAGGTCATTCTGTGATTCCCTGGTATGGTTAAATTAACAGAATTGGGTCAGTCTGCTCTTCCCTGGGGGGTGTTACATTGACGCAGTGGGGTCAGTCTGCTCGTCCCTGTGTGTTTTACATTGACAGAGTTGAGTCAGTCTGCTCTTCCCTGGGTGTGTCACATTGACAGAGTGAGGTCATTCTGCGATTCCCTGGTTGGGTTACATTAACAGAGTTGTTTCAGTCTGCTCTTCCCTGGGTGTGTTTCATTGACAGAGTTGAGTCAGTCTGCTCTTCCCTGGCTGTGTCACATTGACAGAGTGAGGTCATTCTGCGATTCCCTGGTTGGGTTACATTAACAGAGTTGTTTCAGTCTGCTCTTCCCTGGGTGTGTTACATTGACAGAGTGTGGTCAGATTGATCGTCCCTGTGTGAGTTACAATAACAGAGTAGGGTCAGACTGCACTTCCCTGGGTGTGTTACATTGACAGAATGGGGACAGTATGCTCTTCCCTGGTTGTGTTACATTGACAGAGCGGGGTCAGTCTGCTCTTTTCTGGGTTGTTACATTGACAGAATGGGGACAGTCTGCACTTCCCTCGGTGTGTTACATTGACTGATTGGGGTCAATCTGCTCTTCCCCGGGTGTGTGACATTGACAGAGTCGGGTCAGTCTGCTCTTCCCAGGGTGTGTTATATTGACAGAGTGGGATCAGTCTGCTCTTCCATGGGTGTGTTACATTGACGGAGTTTCGTCAGTCTGCTCTTCCCTGGGTGGGTTACTTTGATAGAGTGGGATCAGTCTGCTCTTCCCTGGGTGTGTTACATTGATGGATTGTGTTCCGTCTGCTCTTCCCTGGGTGAGTTACATTGATAGAGTGGGGTCAGTCTGCTCATCCCTGGGTGGGTTACATTGACAGAGTGGGGTCAGTCTGCTCTTCCCTGGAGGTGTCACATTGACAGAGTGAGTTCAGTCTGCTCTTCCCTGGGTCTGTCACATTGACAGAGTGAGTTCAGTCTGCTCTTCCCTGGGTATGTTACATTGACAGAGTGAGTTCAGTCTGCTCTTCCCTGGGAGTGTCACATTGACAGAGTCAGTTCAGTCTGCTCTTCCCTGGGTGTGTCACATTGACAGAGTCAGTTCAGTCTGCTCTTCCCTGGGTATGTTACATTGACAGAGTGGGTTCAGACTGCTCTTCCCTGGGTGGGTTAGATTCACAGAGTGGTTACAGTCTGCTCTTCCCTGGGTGTGTAACATTGACAGAGTTGGGTCAGTTTCCTCTTCCCTGGGTGTGTTACATTGGCAGAGTGGGGTCAGACTGCTCTTCCCTGGGTGTATTACATTGACAGAGTGGGTCAGTCTGCTCTTCCCTGCGTGTGTTACATTGACAGAGTGGGTCAGTCTGCTCTTCCCTGCGTGTGTTACATTGACAGAGTGGGGTCAGTGTGCTCTTCTCTGGGTGTGTTACATTGACAGGTTGTGGTCCGTCTGCTCATCCCTGGGTGTTTTACATTGACAGAATGGGGTCAGTTTGCTATTCACTGGGTGTGTCACATTGACAGAGTGGGGTCAGTCTGCTCTTCCCTGCGTGTGTTACGTTGACAGAGTGAGGTCATTCTGTGATTCCCTGGTATGGTTACATTAATAGAGTTGGGTCAGTCTGCTCTTCCCTGGGAGTGTTACATTGACAGATTGGGGTCAGTCTGCTCTTTCCTGGGTGGCTTACATTGACAGTGTGGGGTCAGTCTATTCTTCCCTGGGTGTGTTACATTGACAGAGTGGGGTCAGTCTGATCTTCCCTGGGTGTTTTACATTGACAGATTGTGGTCAATCTGCTCTTTCCTGGGTGGGTTTCATTGACAGAGTGGGGTCAGTCTGCTCTTCCCTGTGTGTGTCACATTGACAGAGTGAGATCATTCTGCAATTCCCTGGTTGGCTTACATGAACAGAGTTGGATCAGTCTGCTCTTCCCGGGTGTGTTACATTGTCAGAGTGGGGTCAGTCTGCTCTTCCCTGGGTGTGTAACATTGACAGAGTGGGATCAGTCTGCTCTTCCTTGGGTGGGTGACTTTGACAGAGTGGGATCAGTCTGCTCTTCCCTGGGGGTGATACATTGACGGAGTGGGTCAGTCTGCTATTCAGTGGGTGTGTCACATTGACAGAGTGGGGTCAGTCTGCTCTTCCCTGCGTGTGTTACGTTGACAGAGTGAGGTCATTCTGTGATTCCCTGGTATGGTTACATTAATAGAGTTGGGTCAGTCTGCTCTTCCCTGGGAGTGTTACATTGACAGATTGGGGTCAGTCTGCTCTTTCCTGGGTGGCTTACATTGACAGAGTGGGGTCAGTCTGCTCTTCCCTGGGTGTGTTACACTGACAGAGTGCGGTCAGTCTGCTCTTCCCTGTGTGTGTCACATTGACAGAGTGAGATCGTTCTGCGATTCCCTGGTTGGGTTAAATTAACAGAGTTGGGTCAGTCTGCTCTTCCCTGGGTGGCTTACATTGACAGAGTGGGGTCAGTCTGCTCTTCCCTGGGTGTGTTACACTGACAGAGTTGGGTCGGTCTGCTCTTCCCTGGGTGTGTTACATTGACAGAGTGAGGTCATTCTGCGATTCCCTAGTTGGGTTACATTAACAGGGTTGGGTCAGTCTGCTCTTCCCTGGGTGTGTTACATTGACGGAGTGGGGTCAGTCTGCTCTTCCCTTGGTGGGTTACATTGACAGAGTGGGCTCAGTCTGCTCTTGCCAGGGTGTGTTACATTGACAGAGTGAGGTAATTCTGTGATTCCCTGGTATGGTTACATTAACAGAGTTGGGTCAGTCTGCTCTTCCCTAGTTTTGTCACATTGACAGAGTTGGGTCAGTCTGCTCTTCTTTGAGTCTGTGACATTGACAGAATGGGGTCAGTCTGCTCTTGCATGTATGAATTACATTGACAGGCTGGGGTCAGTCTACTATTCCCTGGGTGGGTGACATTGTCAGAGTGGAGTGAGTCTGCCCTTCCTTGGGTGTGTTACAATGACAGAGTGGGGTCAGTCTGATCGTCCCTGTGTGAGTTTCATTGACAGAGTAGGGTCAGAAAGCACTTCCCTGGGTGGGTTACATTGACAGAGTGGCGTCAGTCTGCTCTTCCCTGGGTGTGTTACATTGACAGAATGGGGTCATTCTGCTCCTCCCTGGGTCTGTTACATTGACAGAGTGGTGTCAGTCTTCTCTTCCCTGGGTGTGTAACATTGACAGAGTGGGGTCAGTCTACTCTCCTTGGGTGTGTTACATTGACAGAATGGGGTCAGTCTTCTCTTTCCCTGGGTCTGTTACATTGACGGAGTGGTGTCATTCTGCTCTTCCCTGGGTGTGTTACATTGACAGAGTGGGGTCAGACTGCTCTTCCCTGGGTTTGTTACATTGATAGTATGGGTTCAGTCTACTCTTCCCTGGGTGTTTTACATTGACACATTGGGGTCAATCTGCGATTCCTGGTTGGGTTACATTAACAGATTTGGGTCAGTCTGCTCTTCCCTGGGTGTGTTACATTGACGGAGTGGGGTCATCTGCTCTTCCCTGGGTGTGTTTCATTGACAGAGTTGAGTCAGTCTGCTTTTCACTGGGTTTGTGTCACATTGACAGAGTGAGGTCATTCTGCGATTCCCTGGTTGCGTTACATTAACAGAGTTGTGTCAGTCTGCTCTTCCCTGGGTGTGTTACATTGACGGAGTGGTGTCAGTCTGCTCTTCCCTGGGTGGGTTACATTGACAGAGTGTGGTCTGTCTCCTCTTCCCTGGGTGTGTTTCATTGACAGAGTTGAGTCAGTCTGCTCTTCCCAGAGTGTGTTACATTGTCAGAATGGGGTCAGTCTGCTCTTGCATTTATGAGGTACATTGACAGGGTGGGGTCAGTCGACCTTTGCCTGGGTGGGTTACATTGACAGAGTGGGGTCAGTCTGCTCTTCCCTGGGTGGGTTGCATTGACAGAGTAGGGTCAGTCTGCTCTTCCCTGAGTGTGTTACATAAAAAAATTGCGTCAGTCTGCTCTTCCCTGGGTTTGTTACATTGACCGAGTGGGATCCGTCTGCTCTTACCTGGGTGTGTTACATTGACAGAATGGGGTCAGTCTGCTCTTCCCTGGGTGCGTGACAATGACAGAGTGGGGTTAGTCTGCTCTTCCCTGGGTGTGTTACATTGACAGAGTGGGGTCAGTCTGCTCTTCCCTGGGCGTGTTACATTGACAGATTGGGATCAGTCTGCTCTTCCCTGGGTGTGTTACATTGACGGAGTGGGGTCAGTCTGCTCTTCCCTGGGTGGGTTACTTTGTCAGAGTGGGATCAGTCTGCTCTTCCCTGGGTGTGTTACATTGACAGAGTGAGGTCCTTCGGCGATTCCCTGGTTGGGTTACATTAACAGAGTTGGGTCAGTCTGCTCTTCCCTTGGGTGTGTTACATTGATGGAGTTGCGTCAGTCTGCTCTTCCCTGGGTGTGTTACATTGACAGAGTGGGGTCAGTCTGCTCTTCCTTGGGTGTGTTACATTGACAGAGTGGGGCAGGTCTGCTCTTCCCTGGTTGTGTTACTTTCACAAATTGAGGTCATTCCGCGAATCCTGGTTGGATTACATGAACAGAGTTGGGTCAGTCTGCACTTCCCTGGGCGTGTTACATTGACATTTTGGCGTCAGTCGGCTCTTCCCTGGGTGTGTTACATTGCTGAGTGGTGTCAGTCTGCTCTTCCGTGGGTGTGTTACATTGATAGAGTGGGATCAGTCTGCTCTTCCCTGGGTGTGTTCCATTGACACAGTGAGGTCATTCTGCGATTCCCTGGTTGGGTTACATTAACAGAGTTGGGTCAGTCTGCTCTTCCCTGGGTGTGTCACATTGACAGAGTGACGTCATTCCGCAATTCCCTGGTTGGATTACATTAACAGAGTTGTGTCAATCTGCTGTCCCCTGGGTGTGTTACATTGACAGAGTGAGGTCATTCTGCGATTCCATGGTTGGGTTACAGTAACAGAGTTGGGTCAGTCTGCTCTTCCCTGGGTGTGTTACTTTGACAGAGTGGGGTAAGACATCTCTTCCCTGGGTGTGTTATATTGACGGAGTGGGGTCAGTCTGCCCTTCCCTTGGTTTGTTACATTGACAGAGTGAGGTCAGTCTGCTCTTCCCTGGGTGTGTTATATTGACAGAGTTGAGTCAGTCTGCTCTTCCCTGGGTGTGTCACATTGACAGAGTGAGGTCATTCTGCGATTCCCTGGTTTGGTTACATTAACAGAGTGGGGTCAGTCTGCTCTTCCCTGGGTGTGTTACACTGACAGAATGGGGTCAGTCTGCTCTTCCCTGGGTGTTTTACATTGACAGAGTGGGGTCAGTCTGCTCTTCCCTGTGTGTGTCACATTGACAGAGTGAGATCATTCTGCGATCCCTGGTTGGGTTACATTAACAGGGTTGGGTCAGTCTGCTCTTACCTGGGTTTGTTACATTGATAGAGTGGGTTCAGTCTGCTCTTCCCTGCGTGTGTTACATTGACAGAGTGGGGTCAGTCTGCTCTTCCCTGTGTGTGTTACATTGACAGAGTGAGGTCATTCTTCGATTCCGTAGTTGGGTTACATTAACAGGGTAGGGTCAGTCTGCTCTTCCCTGGGTGTGTTACATTGACGGAGTGGGGTCAGTCTGCTCTTCCCTGGGTGGGTTACATTGACAGAGTGTGGTCAGTCTGCTCTTCCCTGGGTTTGTTACATTGACAGAGAGGGGTCCGTCTGCTCTTGCCTGCGTGTGTTACATTGACAGAGTGAGGTCATTCTGTGATTCCCTGGTATGGTTACATTAACAGAATTGGGTCAGTCTGCTCTTCCCTGGGGGTGTTACATTGACGCAGTGGGGTCAGTCTGCTCGTCCCTGTGTGTTTTACATTGACAGAGTTGAGTCAGTCTGCTCTTCCCTGGGTGTGTCACATTTACAGAATGAGGTCATTCTGCGATTCCCTGGTTGGGTTACATTAACAGAGTTGTTTCAGTCTGCTCTTCCCTGGGTGTGTTTCATTGACAGAGTTGAGTCAGTCTGCTCTTCCCTGGCTGTGTCACATTGACAGAGTGAGGTCATTCTGCGATTCCCTGGTTGGGTTACATTAACAGAGTTGTTTCAGTCTGCTCTTCCCTGGGTGTGTTACATTGACAGAGTGTGGTCAGATTGATCGTCCCTGTGTGAGTTACAATGACAGAGTAGGGTCAGACTGCACTTCCCTGGGTGTGTTACATTGACAGAATGGGGACAGTATGCTCTTCCCTGGTTGTGTTACATTGACAGAGCGGGGTCAGTCTGCTCTTTTCCGGGTTGTTACATTGACAGAATGGGGACAGTCTGCACTTCCCTCGGTGTGTTACATTGACTGATTGGGGTCAATCTGCTCTTCCCCGGGTGTGTGACATTGACAGAGTCGGGTCAGTCTGCTCTTCCCAGGGTGTGTTATATTGACAGAGTGGGATCAGTCTGTTCTTCCCTGGGTGTGTTACATTGACAGAGTGGGGTCAGTCTGCTCTTTCCTGGGTGTGTTATATTGACAGAGTGGGATCAGTCTGCTCTTCCATGGGTGTGTTACATTGACGGAGTTTCGTCAGTCTGCTCTTCCCTGGGTGGGTTACTTTGATAGAGTGGGATCAGTCTGCTCTTCCCTGGGTGTGTTACATTGATGGATTGTGTTCTCTCTGCTCTTCCCTGGGTGAGTTACATTGATAGAGTGGGGTGAGTCTGCTCATCCCTGGGTGGGTTACATTGACAGAGTGGGGTCAGTCTGCTCTTCCCTGGAGGTGTCACATTGACAGAGTGAGTTCAGTCTGCTCTTCCCTGGGTCTGTCACATTGACAGAGTGAGTTCAGTCTGCTCTTCCCTGGGTATGTTACATTGACAGAGTGAGTTCAGTCTGCTCTTCCCTGGGAGTGTCACATTGACAGAGTCAGTTCAGTCTGCTCTTCCCTGGGTGTGTCACATTGACAGAGTCAGTTCAGTCTGCTCTTCCCTGGGTATGTTACATTGACAGAGTGGGTTCAGACTGCTCTTCCCTGGGTGGGTTAGATTCACAGAGTGGTTACAGTCTGCTCTTCCCTGGGTGTGTAACATTGACAGAGTTGGGTCAGTTTCCTCTTCCCTGGGTGTGTGACATTGGCAGAGTGGGGTCAGACTGCTCTTCCCTGGGTGTATTACATTGACAGAGTGGGTCAGTCTGCTCTTCCCTGCGTGTGTTACATTGACAGAGTGGGTCAGTCTGCTCTTCCCTGCGTGTGTTACATTGACAGAGTGGGGTCAGTGTGCTCTTCTCTGGGTGTGTTACATTGACAGGTTGTGGTCCGTCTGCTCATCCCTGGGTGTTTTACATTGACAGAATGGGGTCAGTTTGCTATTCACTGGGTGTGTCACATTGACAGAGTGGGGTCAGTCTGCTCTTCCCTGCGTGTGTTACGTTGACAGAGTGAGGTCATTCTGTGATTCCCTGGTATGGTTACATTAATAGAGTTGGGTCAGTCTGCTCTTCCCTGGGAGTGTTACATTGACAGATTGGGGTCAGTCTGCTCTTTCCTGGGTGGCTTACATTGACAGTGTGGGGTCAGTCTATTCTTCCCTGGGTGTGTTACATTGACAGAGTGGGGTCAGTCTGATCTTCCCTGGGTGTTTTACATTGACAGATTGTGGTCAATCTGCTCTTTCCTGGGTGGGTTTCATTGACAGAGTGGGGTCAGTCTGCTCTTCCCTGTGTGTGTCACATTGACAGAGTGAGATCATTCTGCAATTCCCTGGTTGGCTTACATGAACAGAGTTGGATCAGTCTGCTCTTCCCGGGTGTGTTACATTGTCAGAGTGGGGTCAGTCTGCTCTTCCCTGGGTGTGTAACATTGACAGAGTGGGATCAGTCTGCTCTTCCTTGGGTGGGTGACTTTGACAGAGTGGGATCAGTCTGCTTTTCCCTGGGGGTGATACATTGACGGAGTGGGTCAGTCTGCTATTCAGTGGGTGTGTCACATTGACAGAGTGGGGTCAGTCTGCTCTTCCCTGCGTGTGTTACGTTGACAGAGTGAGGTCATTCTGTGATTCCCTGGTATGGTTACATTAATAGAGTTGGGTCAGTCTGCTCTTCCCTGGGAGTGTTACATTGACAGATTGGGGTCAGTCTGCTCTTTCCTGGGTGGCTTACATTGACAGAGTGGGGTCAGTCTGCTCTTCCCTGGGTGTGTTACACTGACAGAGTGCGGTCAGTCTGCTCTTCCCTGTGTGTGTCACATTGACAGAGTGAGATCGTTCTGCGATTCCCTGGTTGGGTTAAATTAACAGAGTTGGGTCAGTCTGCTCTTCCCTGGGTGGCTTACATTGACAGAGTGGGGTCAGTCTGCTCTTCCCTGGGTGTGTTACACTGACAGAGTTGGGTCGGTCTGCTCTTCCCTGGGTGTGTTACATTGACAGAGTGAGGTCATTCTGCGATTCCCTAGTTGGGTTACATTAACAGGGTTGGGTCAGTCTGCTCTTCCCTGGGTGTGTTACATTGACGGAGTGGGGTCAGTCTGCTCTTCCCTTGGTGGGTTACATTGACAGAGTGGGCTCAGTCTGCTCTTGCCAGGGTGTGTTACATTGACAGAGTGAGGTAATTCTGTGATTCCCTGGTATGGTTACATTAACAGAGTTGGGTCAGTCTGCTCTTCCCTAGTTTTGTCACATTGACAGAGTTGGGTCAGTCTGCTCTTCTTTGAGTCTGTGACATTGACAGAATGGGGTCAGTCTGCTCTTGCATGTATGAATTACATTGACAGGCTGGGGTCAGTCTACTATTCCCTGGGTGGGTGACATTGTCAGAGTGGAGTGAGTCTGCCCTTCCTTGGGTGTGTTACAATGACAGAGTGGGGTCAGTCTGATCGTCCCTGTGTGAGTTTCATTGACAGAGTAGGGTCAGAAAGCACTTCCCTGGGTGGGTTACATTGACAGAGTGGCGTCAGTCTGCTCTTCCCTGGGTGTGTTACATTGACAGAATGGGGTCATTCTGCTCTTCCCTGGGTCTGTTACATTGGCAGAGTGGTGTCAGTCTGCTCTTCCCTGGGTGTGTAACATTGACAGAGTGGGGTCAGGCTACTCTTCCTTGGGTGTGTTACATTGACAGAATGGGGTCAGTCTTCTCTTTCCCTGGGTCTGTTACATTGACGGAGTGGTGTCATTCTGCTCTTCCCTGGGTGTGTTACATTGACAGAGTGGGGTCAGACTGCTCTTCCCTGGGTTTGTTACATTGATAGTATGGGTTCAGTCTACTCTTCCCTGGGTGTTTTACATTGACACATTGGGGTCAATCTGCGATTCCTGGTTGGGTTACATTAACAGATTTGGGTCAGTCTGCTCTTCCCTGGGTGTGTTACATTGACGGAGTGGGGTCATCTGCTCTTCCCTGGGTGTGTTTCATTGACAGAGTTGAGTCAGTCTGCTTTTCACTGGGTTTGTGTCACATTGACAGAGTGAGGTCATTCTGCGATTCCCTGGTTGCGTTACATTAACAGAGTTGTGTCAGTCTGCTCTTCCCTGGGTGTGTTACATTGACGGAGTGGTGTCAGTCTGCTCTTCCCTGGGTGGGTTACATTGACAGAGTGTGGTCTGTCTCCTCTTCCCTGGGTGTGTTTCATTGACAGAGTTGAGTCAGTCTGCTCTTCCCAGAGTGTGTTACATTGTCAGAATGGGGTCAGTCTGCTCTTGCATTTATGAGGTACATTGACAGGGTGGGGTCAGTCGACCTTTGCCTGGGTGGGTTACATTGACAGAGTGGGGTCTGTCTGCTCTTCCCTGGGTGGGTTGCATTGACAGAGTAGGGTCAGTCTGCTCTTACCTGGGTGTGTTACATTGACAGAATGGGGTCAGTCTGCTCTTCCCTGGGTGCGTGACAATGACAGAGTGGGGTTAGTCTGCTCTTCCCTGGGTGTGTTACATTGACAGAGTGGGGTCAGTCTGCTCTTCCCTGGGCGTGTTACATTGACAGATTGGGATCAGTCTGCTCTTCCCTGGGTGTGTTACATTGACGGAGTGGGGTCAGTCTGCTCTTCCCTGGGTGGGTTACTTTGTCAGAGTGGGATCAGTCTGCTCTTCCCTGGGTGTGTTACATTGACAGAGTGAGGTCCTTCGGCGATTCCCTGGTTGGGTTACATTAACAGAGTTGGGTCAGTCTGCTCTTCCCTTGGTTGTGTTACATTGATGGAGTTGCGTCAGTCTGCTCTTCCCTGGGTGTGTTACATTGACAGAGTGGGGTCAGTCTGCTCTTCCTTGGGTGTGTTACATTGACAGAGTGGGGCAGGTCTGCTCTTCCCTGGTTGTGTTACTTTCACAAATTGAGGTCATTCCGCGAATCCTGGTTGGATTACATGAACAGAGTTGGGTCAGTCTGCACTTCCCTGGGCGTGTTACATTGACATTTTGGCGTCAGTCGGCTCTTCCCTGGGTGTGTTACATTGCTGAGTGGTGTCAGTCTGCTCTTCCGTGGGTGTGTTACATTGATAGAGTGGGATTAGTCTGCTCTTCCCTGGGTGTGTTCCATTGACACAGTGAGGTCATTCTGCGATTCCCTGGTTGGGTTACATTAACAGAGTTGGGTCAGTCTGCTCTTCCCTGGGTGTGTCACATTGACAGAGTGACGTCATTCCGCAATTCCCTGGTTGGATTACATTAACAGAGTTGTGTCAATCTGCTGTCCCCTGGGTGTGTTACATTGACAGAGTGAGGTCATTCTGCGATTCCATGGTTGGGTTACAGTAACAGAGTTGGGTCAGTCTGCTCTTCCCTGGGTGTGTTACTTTGACAGAGTGGGGTAAGACATCTCTTCCCTGGGTGTGTTATATTGACGGAGTGGGGTCAGTCTGCCCTTCCCTTGGTTTGTTACATTGACAGAGTGAGGTTAGTCTGCTCTTCCCTGGGTGTGTTATATTGACAGAGTTGAGTCAGTCTGCTCTTCCCTGGGTGTGTCACATTGACAGAGTGAGGTCATTCTGCGATTCCCTGGTTTGGTTACATTAACAGAGTGGGGTCAGTCTGCTCTTCCCTGGGTGTGTTACACTGACAGAATGGGGTCAGTCTGCTCTTCCCTGGGTGTTTTACATTGACAGAGTGGGGTCAGTCTGCTCTTCCCTGTGTGTGTCACATTGACAGAGTGAGATCATTCTGCGATCCCTGGTTGGGTTACATTAACAGGGTTGGGTCAGTCTGCTCTTACCTGGGTTTGTTACATTGATAGAGTGGGTTCAGTCTGCTCTTCCCTGCGTGTGTTACATTGACAGAGTGGGGTCAGTCTGCTCTTCCCTATGTGTGTTACATTGACAGAGTGAGGTCATTCTTCGATTCCGTAGTTGGGTTACATTAACAGGGTAGGGTCAGTCTGCTCTTCCCTGGGTGTGTTACATTGACGGAGTGGGGTCAGTCTGCTCTTCCCTGGGTGGGTTACATTGACAGAGTGTGGTCAGTCTGCTCTTCCCTGGGTTTGTTACATTGACAGAGAGGGGTCAGTCTGCTCTTGCCTGCGTGTGTTACATTGACAGAGTGAGGTCATTCTGTGATTCCCTGGTATGGTTACATTAACAGAATTGGGTCAGTCTGCTCTTCCCTGGGGGTGTTACATTGACGCAGTGGGGTCAGTCTGCTCGTCCCTGTGTGTTTTACATTGACAGAGTTGAGTCAGTCTGCTCTTCCCTGGGTGTGTCACATTTACAGAATGAGGTCATTCTGCGATTCCCTGGTTGGGTTACATTAACAGAGTTGTTTCAGTCTGCTCTTCCCTGGGTGTGTTTCATTGACAGAGTTGAGTCAGTCTGCTCTTCCCTGGCTGTGTCACATTGACAGAGTGAGGTCATTCTGCGATTCCCTGGTTGGGTTACATTAACAGAGTTGTTTCAGTCTGCTCTTCCCTGGGTGTGTTGCATTGACAGAGTGGGGTCAGCCTGATCGTCCCTGTGTGAGCTACATTGACAGAGTAGGGTCAGACTTCACTTCCCTGGATGTGTAACATTGACAGAATGGGGACAGTATGCTCTTCAATGGGTGTGTTGCATTGACTGATTGGGGTCAATCTGCTCTTCCCCGGGTGTGTTACATTGACAGAGTCGGGTCAGTCTGCTCTTCCCAGGGTGTGTTATATTGACAGAGTGGGATCAGTCTGCTCTTCCCTGGGTGTGTTACATTGACGGAGTTGGGTCAGTCTGCTCTTCCCTGGGTGGGTTACTTTGATAGAGTGGGATCAGTCTGCTCTTCCCTGGGTGTGTTACATTGATGGATTGTGTTCCGTCTGCTCTTCCCTGGGTGAGTTACATTGATAGAGTGGGGTCAGTCTGCTCATCCCTGGGTGGGTTACATTGACAGAGTGGGGTCAGTCTGCTCTTCCCTGGAGGTGTCACATTGACAGAGTCAGTTCAGTCTGCTCTTCCCTGGGTTTGTCACATTGACAGAGTCAGTTCAGTCTTCTCTTCCCTGGGTATGTTACATTGACAGAGTGAGTTCAGTCTGCTCTTCCCTGGGTGTGTGATATTGACAGAGTCAGTTCAGTCTGCTCTTCCCTGGGTGTGTCACATTGACAGAGTCAGTTAAGTCTGCTCTTCCCTGGGTATGTTACATTGACAGAGTGGGTTCAGTCTGCTCTTCCCTGGGTGGGTTAGATTGACAGAGTGGGGACAGTCTGCTCTTCCCTGGGTGTGTAACATTGACAGATTGGGGTCAGTCTGCTCTTTCCTGGGTGGCTTACATTGGCCGAGTGGGGTCAGTCTGCTCTTCCCTGGGTGTGTTACACTGACAGAGTGGGGTCAGTCTGCTCTTCCCTGTGTTTGTCACATTGACAGAGTGAGATCATTCTGCGATTCCCTGGCTGGGTTACATTAACAGAGTTGGGTCAGTCTGCTCTTCCCTGGGTGTGTTACATTGGCAGAGTGGGGTCAGTCTGCTCTTCCCTGGGTGTATTACATTGACAGAATTGGTCAGTCTGCTCTTCCCTGCGTGTGTTACATTGACAGAGTGGGGTCAGTCTGCTCTTCTCTGGGTGTGTTACATTGACAGATTGTGGTCCGTCTGCTCATCCCTGGGTGTGTTATATTGACAGAGTGGGGTCAGTCTGCTCTTCCCTGGGTGTGTTACATTGACAGAGTGTCGTCAGTCTGCTCTTCCCTGTGTGTTTTACATTGACAGAATGGGGTCAGTTTGCTCTTCCCTGGGTGTGTTACATTGACAGAGTGGGGTCAGACTGCTCTTCCCTGCGTTTGTTACATTGACAGTGTGGGGTCAGTATACTCTTCCCTGCGTGTGTTACATTGACAGAGTGGGGTAAAACTGATCTTCCCTGGGTGTTTTACATTGACAGATTGGGGTCAATCTGCTCTTTCCTGGGTGGGTTACATTAACAGAGTTGGGTCAGTCTGCTCTTCCCTGCGTGTGTTACATTGACAGAATGGGGTCAGTCTGCTCTTCCCTGGGTGTGTAACTTTGAAAAAGTGAGGTCATTCCGCGATTCCCTGGTTGGATTACATGAACAGTGTTGGGTCAGTCTCCTCTTCCCTGGGTATGTTACATTGACAGCGTGGGATCAGTCTGCTCTTCCCTGGGGGTGATACATTGACGGAGTGGGTCAGTCTGCTATTCACTGGGTGTGTTACATTGACAGAGTGGGGTCAGTCTGCTCTTCCCTGCGTGTGTTACATTGACAGAGTGAGGTCATTCTGTGATTCCCTGGTATGGTTACATTAATTGAGTTGGGTCAGTCTGCTCTTCCCTGGGAGTGTTACATTGACAGATTGGGGTCAGTCTGCTCTTTCCTGGGTGGCTTACATTGGCCGAGTGGGGTCAGTCTGCTCTTCCGTGGGTGTGTTACACTGACAGAGTGGGGTCAGTCTGCTCTTCCCTGTGTGTGTCATATTGACAGAGTGAGATCATTCTGCGATTCCCTGGTTGGGTTACATTAACAGAGTTGGGTCAGTCTGCTCTTCCCTGGGTGTGTTACATTGACAGAATGGGGTCAGTCTGATATTCCCTGGGTGTGTAACTATGACAAAGTGAGGTCATTCCGCGATTCCCTGGTCGGAGTACATGAACAGAGTTGGGTCGGTCTGCTCTTCCCTGGGTTTGTCACATTGACAGAGTGGGGTCAGTCTGCTCTTCCCTGGGTGTGTTACATTGACAGAGTGAGGTCATTCTGCGATTCCCTAGTTGGGTTACATTAACTGGGTTGGGTAAGTCTGCTCTTCCCTGGGTGTGTTATATTGACGGAGTGGGGTCAGTCTGCTCTTCCCTTGGTGGGTTACATTGACAGAGTGGGGTCAGTCTGCTCTTCCCTGGGTTTGTTACATTGACAGAGTGGGCTCAGTCTGCTCTTGCCTGGGTGTGTTACATTGACAGAGTGAGGTCATTCTGTGATTCCCTGGTATGATTACATTAACAGAGTTGGGTCAGTCTGCTCTTCCCTAGGTTTGTCACATTGACAGAGTTGGGTCAGTCTGCTCTTCTTTGAGTCTGTGACATTGTCAGAATGGGGTCAGACTGCTCTTGCATGTATGAATTACATTGACAGGCTGGGGTCAGTCTACCATTCCCTGGGTGGGTTACATTGTCAGAGTGGAGTGAGTCTGCCCTTCCTTGGGTGTGTTACAATGACAGAGTGGGGTCAGTCTGCTCTTCCCTGGGTGTGTTACATTGACAGAGAGGGGTCAGTCTGCTCTTCCCTGTGTGTGTCACATTGACAGAGTGAGATCATTCTGCGATCCCTGGTTGGGTTACATTAACAGGGTTGGGTCAGTCTGCTCTTCCCTGGGTTTGTTACATTGATAGAGTGGGTTCAGTCTGCTCTTCCCTGCGTGTGTTACATTGACAGAGTGAGGTCATTCTTCGATTCCCTGGTTGGGTTACATTAACAGAGTTGTTTCAGTCTGGTCTTCCCTGGGTGTGTTACATTGACAGAGTGGGTTCAGTCTGATCGTCCCTGTGTGAGTTACATTGACAGAGTAGGGTCAGACTGCACTTCCCTGGGTGTGTTACATTGACAGAATGGGGACAGTATGCTCTTCCCTGGGTGTGTTACATTGACAGAGCGGGGTCAGTCTGCTCTTTTCTGGGTTGTTACATTGACAGAATGGGGACAGTCTGCACTTCCCTCGGTGTGTTATATTGACTGATTGGGGTCAATCTGCTCTTCCCCGGGTGGGTTACATTGACAGAGTCGGGTCAGTCTGCTCTTCCCAGGATGTGTTATATTGACAGAGTGGGATCAGTCTGCTCTTCCCTGGGTGTGTTACATTGACGGAGTTGGGTCAGTCTGCTCTTCCCTGGGTGGGTTACTTTGATAGAGTGGGATCAGTCTGCTCTTCCCTGGGTGTGTTACATTGATGGATTGTGTTCCGTCTGCTCTTCCCTGGGTGAGTTACATTGATAGAGTGGGGTCAGTCTGCTCATCCCTGGGTGGGTTACATTGACAGAGTCAGTTCAGTCTGCTCTTCCCTGGGTCTGTCACATTGACAGAGTCAGTTCAGTCTGCTCTTCCCTGGGTATGTTACATTGACAGAGTGAGTTCAGTCTGCTCTTCCCTGGGTGTGTTACATTGACAGAGTGGGGTCAGTTTCCTCTTCCCTGGGTGTGTTACATTGGCAGAGTGGGGTCAGTCTCCCCTTCCCTGGGTGTATTACATTGACAGAGTGGGTCAGTCTGCTCTTCCCTGCGTGTATTACATTGACAGAGTGGGGTCAGTCTGCTCTTCTCTGGGTGTGTTACATTGACAGATTGTGGTCCGTCTGCTCATCCCTGGGTGTGTTACATTGACAGAGTGGGGTCAGTCTGCTCTTCCCTGGGTGTGTTACATTGACAGAGTGGCTTCAGTCTGCTCTTCCCTGGGTGTTTTACATTGACAGAATGTGGTCAGTTTGCTCTTCCCTGGGTGTGTTACATTGACAGAGTGGGGTCAGACTGCTCTTCCCTGCGTTTGATACATTGACAGTGTGGGGTCAGTCTACTCTTCCCTGGGTGTGTTACATTGACAGAGTGGGTTCAGTCTGATCTTCCCTGGGTGTTTTACATTGGCAGATTGGGGTCAATCTGCTCTTCCCTGGGTGCGTTACATTGACAGAGTGGCGTGAGTCTGCTCTTCCCTGTGTGTGTCACATTGACAGAGTGAGGTCATTCTGCAATTCCCTGGTTGGGTTACATTAACAGAGTTGGGTCAGTCTGCTCTTCCCCGGGTGTGTTACATTGTCAGAGTGGGGTCAGTCTGCTCTTCCCTGGGTGTGTAACATTGACAGAGTGGGATCAGTCTGCTCTTCCCTGGGTGGGTGACTTTGACAGAGTGGGATCAGTCTGCTCTTCCCTGGGGGTGATACATTGACGGAGTGGGTCAGTCTGCTATTCCCTGGGTGTGTACAATGACAGAGTGGGGTCAGTCTGCTCTTCCCTGCGTGTGTTACATTGACAGAGTGAGGTCATTCTGTGATTCCCTGGTATGGTTACATTAATAGAGTTGGGTCAGTCTGCTCTTCCCTGGGAGTGTTACATTGACAGATTGGGGTCAGTCTGCTCTTTCCTGGGTGACTTACATTGACAGAGTGGGGTCAGTCTGCTCTTCCTGGGGGGGGTTACACTGACAGAGTGGGATCAGTCTGCTCTTCCCTGTGTGTGTCACATTGACAGACTGAGATCATTCTGCGATTCCCTGGTTGGGTTACATTAACAGAGTTGGGTCAGTCTGCTCTTCCCTGGGTGTGTTACATTGACAGAATGGGGTCAGTCTGCTATTCCCTGGGTGTGTAACTTTGACAAAGTGAGGTCATTCCGCGATTCCCTGGTCGGAGTACATGAACAGAGTTGGGTCGGTCTGCTCTTCCCTGGGTTTGTTACATTGACAGAGTGGGGTCAGTCTGCTCGTCCCTGGGTGTGTTACATTGACAGAGTGAGGTCATTCTGCGATTCCCTAGTTGGGTTACATTAACAGGGTTGGGTCAGTCTGCTCTTCCCTGGGTGTGTTATATTGATGGAGTGGTGTCAGTCTGCTCTTCCCTTGGTGGGTTACATTGACAGAGTGGGGTCAGTCTGCTCTTCCCTGGGTTTGTTACATTGACAGAGTGGGCTCAGTCTGCTCTTGCCTGGGTGTGTTACATTGACAGAGTGAGGTCATTCTGTGATTCCCTGGTATGGTTACATTAACAGAGTTGGGTCAGTCTGCTCTTCCCTAGGTTTGTCACATTGACAGAGTTGGGTCAGTCTGCTCTTCTTTGAGTCTGTGACATTGACAGAATGGGGACAGTCTGATCTTGCATGTATGAATTACATTGACAGGCTGGGGTCAGTCTACTATTCCCTGGGTGGGTGACATTGTCAGAGTGGAGTGAGTCTGCCCTTCCTTGGGTGTGTTACAATGACAGAGTGGGGTCAGTCTGATCGTCCCTGTGTGAGTTTCATTGACAGAGTAGGGTCAGAAAGCACTTCCCTGGGTGGGTTACATTGACAGAGTGGCGTCAGTCTGCTCTTCCCTGGGTGAGTTACATTGACAGAATGGGGTCAGTCTGCTCTTCCCTGGGTCTGTTACATTGACAGAGTGGTGTCAGTCTACTCTTCCATGGGTGTGTTACATTGACAGAATGGGGTCAGTCTGCTCTTCCCTGGGTCTGTTACATTGACAGAGTGGTGTCAGTCTGCTCTTCCCTGGGTGTGTTACATTGACAGAGTGGGGTCAGACTGCTCTTCCCTGGGTTTGTTACATTGACAGTGTGGGGTCAGTCTCCACTTCCCTGGGTGTTTTACATTGACAGATTGGGGTCAATCTGCTCTTCCCTGGGTGTGTCACATTGACAGAGTGAGGTCATTCTGCGATTCCCTGGTTGGGTTACATTAACAGAGTTGGGTCAGTCTGCTCTTCCTTGGGTGTGTTACATTGACAGAGTGGCGTCAGTCTGCTCTTCCCTGGGAGTGTTACTTTGACAGAGTTGAGTCAGTCTGCTCTTCCCTGGGTGTGTCACATTGACAGAGTTTGGTCAGTCGGCTCTTCCCTGAGTGTGATACATTGACAGAATGGGGTCAGTCTGCTCTTGCATTTATGAGGTACATTGACAGGGTGGGGTCAGTCTACCTTTGCCTGGGTGGGTTACATTGACAGAGTGGGGTCTGTCGGCTCTTCCCTGGGTGGGTTGCATTGACAGAGTGGGGTCAGTCTGCTCTTCCCTGAGTGTGTTACATTAAAAAATTGGGTCAGTCTGCTCTTCCCTGGGTTTGTTACATTGACAGAGTGGGATCCGTCTGCTCTTACCTGGGTGTGTTACATTGACAGAGTGGGCTCAGTCTGCTCTTTCCTGGGTGTTTTACATTGACAGATTGGGGTCAATCTGCTCTTCCCCGGGGGGTTACATTGACAGAGTGGGGTCAGTCTGCTCTTCCCTGGGTGTGTAACATTGACAGAGTGGGATCAGTCTGCTCTTCCCTGGGTGGGTGACTTTGACAGAGTGGGATCAGTCTGCTCTTCCCTGGGGGTGATACATTGACGGAGTGGGTCAGTCTGCTATTCCCTGGGTGTGTACAATGACAGAGTGGGGTCAGTCTGCTCTTCCCTGCGTGTGTTACATTGACAGAGTGAGGTCATTCTGTGATTCCCTGGTATGGTTACATTAATAGAGTTGGGTCAGTCTGCTCTTCCCTGGGAGTGTTACATTGACAGATTGGGGTCAGTCTGCTCTTTCCTGGGTGACTTACATTGACAGAGTGGGGTCAGTCTGCTCTTCCTGGGGGGGGTTACACTGACAGAGTGGGATCAGTCTGCTCTTCCCTGTGTGTGTCACATTGACAGACTGAGATCATTCTGCGATTCCCTGGTTGGGTTACATTAACAGAGTTGGGTCAGTCTGCTCTTCCCTGGGTGTGTTACATTGACAGAATGGGGTCAGTCTGCTATTCCCTGGGTGTGTAACTTTGACAAAGTGAGGTCATTCCGCGATTCCCTGGTCGGAGTACATGAACAGAGTTGGGTCGGTCTGCTCTTCCCTGGGTTTGTTACATTGACAGAGTGGGGTCAGTCTGCTCGTCCCTGGGTGTGTTACATTGACAGAGTGAGGTCATTCTGCGATTCCCTAGTTGGGTTACATTAACAGGGTTGGGTCAGTCTGCTCTTCCCTGGGTGTGTTATATTGATGGAGTGGTGTCAGTCTGCTCTTCCCTTGGTGGGTTACATTGACAGAGTGGGGTCAGTCTGCTCTTCCCTGGGTTTGTTACATTGACAGAGTGGGCTCAGTCTGCTCTTGCCTGGGTGTGTTACATTGACAGAGTGAGGTCATTCTGTGATTCCCTGGTATGGTTACATTAACAGAGTTGGGTCAGTCTGCTCTTCCCTAGGTTTGTCACATTGACAGAGTTGGGTCAGTCTGCTCTTCTTTGAGTCTGTGACATTGACAGAATGGGGACAGTCTGATCTTGCATGTATGAATTACATTGACAGGCTGGGGTCAGTCTACTATTCCCTGGGTGGGTGACATTGTCAGAGTGGAGTGAGTCTGCCCTTCCTTGGGTGTGTTACAATGACAGAGTGGGGTCAGTCTGATCGTCCCTGTGTGAGTTTCATTGACAGAGTAGGGTCAGAAAGCACTTCCCTGGGTGGGTTACATTGACAGAGTGGCGTCAGTCTGCTCTTCCCTGGGTGAGTTACATTGACAGAATGGGGTCAGTCTGCTCTTCCCTGGGTCTGTTACATTGACAGAGTGGTGTCAGTCTGCTCTTCCCTGGGTGTGTTACATTGTCAGAGTGGGGTCAGACTGCTCTTCCCTGGGTTTGTTACATTGACAGTGTGGGGACAGTCTACTCTTCCATGGGTGTGTTACATTGACAGAATGGGGTCAGTCTGCTCTTCCCTGGGTCTGTTACATTGACAGAGTGGTGTCAGTCTGCTCTTCCCTGGGTGTGTTACATTGACAGAGTGGGGTCAGACTGCTCTTCCCTGGGTTTGTTACATTGACAGTGTGGGGTCAGTCTCCACTTCCCTGGGTGTTTTACATTGACAGATTGGGGTCAATCTGCTCTTCCCTGGGTGTGTCACATTGACAGAGTGAGGTCATTCTGCGATTCCCTGGTTGGGTTACATTAACAGAGTTGGGTCAGTCTGCTCTTCCTTGGGTGTGTTACATTGACAGAGTGGCGTCAGTCTGCTCTTCCCTGGGAGTGTTACTTTGACAGAGTTGAGTCAGTCTGCTCTTCCCTGGGTGTGTCACATTGACAGAGTTTGGTCAGTCGGCTCTTCCCTGAGTGTGATACATTGACAGAATGGGGTCAGTCTGCTCTTGCATTTATGAGGTACATTGACAGGGTGGGGTCAGTCTACCTTTGCCTGGGTGGGTTACATTGACAGAGTGGGGTCTGTCGGCTCTTCCCTGGGTGGGTTGCATTGACAGAGTGGGGTCAGTCTGCTCTTCCCTGAGTGTGTTACATTAAAAAATTGGGTCAGTCTGCTCTTCCCTGGGTTTGTTACATTGACAGAGTGGGATCCGTCTGCTCTTACCTGGGTGTGTTACATTGACAGAGTGGGCTCAGTCTGCTCTTTCCTGGGTGTTTTACATTGACAGATTGGGGTCAATCTGCTCTTCCCCGGGGGGTTACATTGACAGAGTGGGGTCAGTCTGCTCTTTTCTGGGCGTGTTACATTGACAGATTTGGATCAGTCTGCTCTTCCCTGGGTCTGTTACATTGACGGAGTGGGGTCAGTCTGCTCTTCCCTGGGTGGGTTCCATTGACAGAGTGGGGTCAGTCTGCTCTTCCCTGTGAGTGTTACATTGACAGAGTTGTGTCAGTCTGCTTTTCCTGGGTGTGTCACATTGACAGAGTTGGGTCAGTTGGCTCGTCCCTTAGTTTGATACATTGACAGAATGGGGTCAGTCTGCTCTTGCATGTATGAGTTACATTGATAGAGTGGGGTCAGTCTGCTCTTCCCTGGGTGTGTTACATTGACAGAGAGAGGTCATTCTGCGATTCCCCGGGGGGTTACATTGACAGAGTGGGGTCAGTCTGCTCTTTTCTGGGCGTGTTACATTGACAGATTGGGATCAGTCTGCTCTTCCCTGGGTCTGTTACATTGACGGAGTGGGGTCAGTCTGCTCTTCCCTGGGTGGGTTCCATTGACAGAGTGGGGTCAGTCTGCTCTTCCCTGTGAGTGTTACATTGACAGAGTTGTGTCAGTCTGCTTTTCCTGGGTGTGTCACATTGACAGAGTTGGGTCAGTTGGCTCGTCCCTTAGTTTGATACATTGACAGAATGGGGTCAGTCTGCTCTTGCATGTATGAGTTACATTGATAGAGTGGGGTCAGTCTGCTCTTCCCTGGGTGTGTTACATTGACAGAGAGAGGTCATTCTGCGATTCCCTGGTTGGGTTACATTAACAGGGTTGGGTCAGTCTGCTTTTCCCTGGGGGTGTTACATTGACGCAGTGTGATCAGTCTGCTCGTCCCTGTGTGTTTTACATTGACAGAGTTGAGTCAGTCTGCTCTTCCCTGGGTGTGTCACATTGACAGAGTGAGGTCATTCTGCGATTCCCTGGTTGGGTTACATTAACAGAGTTGGGTCAGTCTGTTCTTCCCTGGGTGTGTTACATTGACAGATTGTGGTGAGTCTGCTCTTCCCTTACGTGTGTTACTTTGACAAAGTGAGGTCATTCCGCGATTCCCTGGTTGGATTACATGAACAGAGTTGGGTCAGTCTGCTCTTTCCTGGGTGTGTTACTTTGACGGAGTGGGGTCAGTCTGCTCTTCCCTGGGTGGGTTACATTGACAGAGTGGGGTCAATCTGCTCTTCCCTGTGTGTGTTACAATGACAGTGTGAGGTCAGTCTGCTCTTCCCTGGGTGTGTTACTTTGACAGAGTTGAGTCAGTTTGCTCTTCCCTGGTTGGGTTACATTGACAGAGTGGGGTCAGTCTGCTCTTCCCTGGGTGTGTTACATTGACGGAATTGGGTCAGTCTGCTCTTCACTGGGTGGGAAACATTTACAGATGCGGTCAGTCTGCTCTTCCCTGGGTGTGTTATATTGACAGAGTTGAGTCAGTCGGCTCTTCCCTGTGTGTGTTACATTGACAGAGTGGGGTCAGTCTGCTCTTCCCTGGGTGTGTAACATTGACAGAGTGGGTTCAGTCGACTCTTCCCTGGGTGTGTAACATTGACAGAGTGGGTTCAGTCGACTCTTCCCTGGGTGCGTTTCATTGACAGAGTGGGGTCAGTCTGCTCTTCCCTGTGTTTGTTACTTTGACAAAGTGAGGTCATTCCACGATTCACTGGTTGGATAACATGAACAGAGTTGGGTCAGTATGCTCTTCCCTGGGTGTGTTACATTGACAGAGTGGGGTCAGTCTGCTCTTCCCTGTGTTTGTTACTTTTACAAAGTGAGGTCATTCCGCGATTCCCTGGTTGGATTAAATGAACTGAGTTGGGTCAGTCTGCTCTTCCCTGTGGTGTGTAACATTGATGGAGTTGGGTCAGTCTGCTCTTCCCTGGGTGTGTCACATTGACAGAGTGAGGTCTTTCTGTGATTCCCTGGTTGGGTTACATGAACAAAGTTGGGTCAGTCTGCTCTTCCCTGGGTGCGTTACATTGACAGAGTGGCGTCAGTCTGCTCTTCCCTTGGATATGTTACTTTTACAAAGTGAGGTCATTCCGCGATTCCCTGGTTGGATTAAATGAACTGAGTTGAGTCAGTCTGCTCTTCCCTGGGGTGTGTTACATTGTTGGAGTTGGGTCAGTCTGCTCTTACCTGGGTGTGTTACATTGACAGAGTGGGGTCAGTCTGCTCTTCCTTGGGTGTGTTACATTGACAGAGTGGGGCAGGTCCGCTCTTCCCTGGTTGTGTGACTTTCACAAAGTGAGGTCATTCCGCGATTCCCTGGTTGGATTACATGAACAGAGTTGGGTCAGTCTGCACTTCCCTGGGTGTGTTACATTGACAGAGTGGCGTCAGTCTGCTCTTCCCTGGGTGTGTTACATTGACAGAGTGGCGTCAGTCTGCTCTTCCCTGGGTGTGTTACATTGACAGAGTGGGGTCAGTCTGCTCTTCCCTGGGTGTGTTACATTGATAGAGTGGGATCAGTCTGCTCTTCCCTGGGTGTGTTCCATTGACACAGTGAGGTCATTCTGCGATTCCCTGGTTGGGTTACATTAACAGAGTTGGGTCAGTCTGCTCTTCCCTGGGTGTGTCACATTGACAGAGTGAGGTCATTCCGCATTTCCCTGGTTGGATTACATTAACAGAGTTGTGTCTGTCTGCTCTCCCCTGGGTGTGTTACATTGACAGAGTTAGGTCATTCTGCGATTCCATGGTTGGGTTACAGTAACAGAGTTGGGTCAGTCTGCTCTTCCCTGCGTGTGTTAGTTTGACACATTGGTGTCGGTCTGCTCTTCCCTGGGTGGGTTACATTGACAGAGTGGGGTCAGACTTCTCTTCCCTGGGTGTGTTACATTGACGGAGTGGGGTCAGTCTGCCCTTCCCTTGGTTTGTTATATTGACAGAGTGAGGTCAGTCTGCTCTTCCCTGGGTGTGTTATATTGACAGAGTTGAGTCAGTCTGCTCTTCCCTGGGTGTGTCACATTGACAGAGTGAGGTCATTCTGCGATTCCCTGGTTGGGTTACATAAACAGAGTGGGGTCAGTCTGCTCTTCCCTGGGTGTGTTACACTGACAGAGTGGGGTCAGTCTGCTCTTCCCTGGGTGTGTTACATTGACAGAGTGGGGTTAGTCTTCTCTTCCCTGGTTGTGTTACTTTGACAAAGTGAGGTCATTCCGCGATTCCCTGGTTGGATTACAGGAACAGTGCTGGGTCAGTCTGCTCTTCCCTGGGTGTGTGACATTGACAGTGTGGGGTCAGTCTGCTCTTCCCTGGTTGTGTTACATTGACAGAGTGAGGTCATTCTGCGATTCTCTGGTTGAGGTACATTAACAGAGTTGGGTCAGTCTGCTCTTCCCTGGGTGTGTTACATTGACGGAGTGGGGTCAGTCTGCTCTTCCCTGGGTGGGTTACATTGACAGTGTGAGGTCAGTCTGCTCTTCTCTGGGCGAGTTACATTGACAGAGTTGAGTCAGTCTGCTCTTCCCTGGGTGTGTCACATTGACAGAATGAGGTCATTCTGCGATTCCCTGGTTGGTTTACATTAACAGAGTTGGTCAGTCTGCTCTTCCCTGGGTGTATTACATTGACAGAGTGGGTTCAGTCTGCGCTTCCCTGGGTGTGTTACATTGATAGAGTGCGGTCAGTCTGCTCTTCCCTGGTTGTGTTACATTGACAGAGAGAGGTTATTCTGCGATTCCCTGGTTGGGTTACATTAACAGAGTTGGTTCTGTCTGCTCTTCCCTGGGTGTGTTACGTTGCAGGAGTGGGGTCAGTCTGCTCTTCCCTGGGTGGGTTACATTGACAGAGTGGCGTCAGTCTGCTCTTCCCTGGGTGTGTTTCATTGACAGAGTTGAGTCAGTCTGCTCTTTCCTGGCTGTGTCACATTGACAGAGTGAGGTCATTCTGCGATTCCCTGGTTGGGTTACATTAACAGAGTTGTTTCAGTCTGCTCTTCCCTGGGTGTGTTACATTGACAGAGTGGGGTCAGTCTGATCGTCCCTGTGTGAGTTACATTGACAGAGTAGGGTCAGACTGCACTTCCCTGGGTGTGTTACATTGACAGAATGGGGACAGTATGCTCTTCCCTGGGTGTGTTACATTGACAGAGCGGGGTCAGTCTGCTCTTTTCTGGGTTGTTACATTGACAGAATGGGGACAGTCTGCACTTCCCTCGGTGTGTTACATTGAGTGATTGGGGTCAATCTGCTCTTCCCCGGGTGTGTTACATTGACAGAGTCGGGTCAGTCTGCTCTTCCCAGGGTGTGTTATATTGACAGAGTGGGATCAGTCTGCTCTTCCCTGGGTGTGTTACATTGACGGAGTTTGGTCAGTCTGCTCTTCCCTGGGTGGGTTACTTTGATAGAGTGGGATCAGTCTGCTCTTCCCTGGGTGTGTTACATTGATGGATTGTGTTCCGTCTGCTCTTCCCTGGGTGAGTTACATTGATAGAGTGGGGTCAGTCTGCTCATCCCTGGGTGGGTTACATTGACAGAGTGGGGTCAGTCTGCTCTTCCCTGGAGGTGTCACATTGACAGAGTCAGTTCAGTCTGCTCTTCCCTGGGTCTGTCACATTGACAGAGTCATTTCAGTCTGCTCAACCCTGGGTATGTTACATTGTCAGAGTGAGTTCAGTCTGCTCTTCCCTGGGTGTGTCACATTGACAGAGTCAGTTCAGTCTGCTATTCTTTGGGTGTCTCTCATTGACAGAGTGGGGACAGTCTGCTCTTCCCTGTGTGCGTTATATTGACAGAGTGAGGTCAGTCTGCTCTTCCCTGGGTGAGTCACATTGACAGAGTCAGTTCAGTCTGCTCTTCCGTGGGTGTGTCACATTGACAGAGTCAGTTCAGTCTGCTCTTCCCTGGGTATGTTACATTGACAGAGTGGGTTCAGTCTGCTCTTCCCTGGGTGGGTTAGATTGACAGAGTGGGATCAGTTTGCTCTTCCCTGGGTGTATTACATTGACAGAGTGGGTCAGTCTGCTCTTCCCTGCGTGTGTTACATTGACAGAGTGAGGTCAGTCTGCTCTTCTCTGGATGTGTTACGTTGACAGATTGTGGTCCGTCTGCTCATCCCTGGGTGTGTTACATTGACAGAGTGGGGTCAGTCTGCTCATCCCTGGGTGTGTTACATTGACAGAGAGGGGTCAGTTTGCCCTTCCCTGGGTGTTTTACATTGACAGAGTTTGGTAAGTCTGCGCTTCCCTGGGTGCGTTACATTGACAGAGTGAAGTTAGTCTGCTCTTCCATGGTGTTTTACATTGACAGATTGGGGTCAGTCTGTTCTTCCCTGGGTGTGTCACATTGGCAGAGTGTGGTCAGTCTGCTCTTCCCTGGGTGTGTTACATTGACAGAGTGGGGTCAGTCTGCTCTTCTCTGTGTGTGTTACATTGACAGAGTGGGGTCAGTCTGCTCTTCCCTGGGTGTGTTACATTGATTGAGTGGGGTCAGTCTGCTCTTCCCTGGGTGTGTTTCATTTACAGAGTGGGGTCGGTCTGCTCTTCCCTGGGTGTGTTGCATTGACAGAGTGTGCTCAGTCTACTCTTCCCTGGTTGTGTTACATTGACAGAGTGAGGTCATTCTGCGATTCCTTGTTGGGTTACATTAACAGAGTTGGGTCCGTCTGCTCTTCTCTGGGTGTGTAACATTGACGGTTTGGGGTCATCTGCTCTTCCCTGGTTGGGTTACATTGACAGAGTGTGGTCAGTCTGCTCTTCCCTGGGTGTGTTTCATTGACAAAGTTGAGTCAGTCTGCTTTTCACTGGTTTTGTGTCACATTGACAGAGTGAGGTCATTCTGCGATTCCCTGGTTGCGTTACATTAACAGAGTTGTGTCAGTCTGCTCTTCCCTGGGTGTGTTACATTGACGGAGTGGGGTCAGTCTGCTCTTCCCTGGGTGGGTTACATTGACAGAGTTGAGTTAGTCTGCTCTTCCCTGAGTGTGTTACATTGTCAGAATGGGGTCAGTCTGCTCTTGCATTTATGAGGTACATTGACAGGGTGGGGTCAGTCTACCTTTGCCTGGGTGGGTTACATTGACAGAGTGGGGACTGTCTGCTCTTCCCTGGGTGGGTTTCATTGACAGAGTGGGGTCAGTCTGCTCTTCCCTGAGTGTGTTACATTAAAAAATTGGGTCTGTCTGCTCTTCCCTGGGTTTGTTAGATTGACAGAGTGGGATCCGTCTGCTCTTACCTGGGTGGGTTACTTTGTCAGAGTGGGATCAGTCTGCTTTTCCCTGGGTGTGTTACATTGCCGGAGTGGGGTCAGTCTGCTCTTCCCTGGGTGTGTTACATTGACAGAGTTGAGTCAGTCTGCTCTTCCCTGGGTGTGTCACATTGACAGAGTGAGGTCTTTCTGTGATTCCCTGGTTGGGTTACATGAACAAAGTTGGGTCAGTCTGCTCTTCCCTGGGTGCGTTACATTGACAGAGTGGCGTCAGCCTGCTCTTCCCTTGGATATGTTACTTTTACAAAGTGAGGTCATTCCGCGATTCCCTGGTTGGATTACATGAACAGAGTTGGGTCAGTCTGCACTTCCCTGGGTGTGTTACATTGACAGAGTGGCGTCAGTCTGCTCTTCCCTGGGTGTGTTACATTGACAGAGTGGCGTCAGTCTGCTCTTCCCTGGGTGTGTTACATTGACAGAGTGGGGGCAGTCTGCTCTTCCCTGGGTGTGTTACATTGATAGAGTGGGATCAGTCTGCTCTTCCCTGGGTGTGTTCCATTGACACAGTGAGGTCATTCTGCGATTCCCTGGTTGGGTTACATTAACAGAGTTGGGTCAGTCTGCTCTTCCCTGGGTGTGTCACATTGACAGAGTGAGGTCATTCCGCAATTCCCTGGTTGGATTACATGAACAGAGTTGTGTCTGTCTGCTCTCCCCTGGGTGTGTTACATTGACAGAGTGAGGTCATTCTGCGATTCCATGGTTGGGTTACAGTAACAGAGTTGGGTCAGTCTGCTCTTCCCTGCGTGTGTTACTTTGACACATTGGTGTCGGTCTGCTCTTCCCTGGGTGGGTTACATTGACAGAGTGGGGTCAGACTTCTCTTCCCTGGGTGTGTTACATTGACGGAGTGGGGTCAGTCTGCCCTTCTCTTGGTTTGTTATATTGACAGAGTGAGGTCAGTCTGCTCTTCCCTGGGTGTGTTATATTGACAGAGTTGAGTCAGTCTGCTCTTCCCTGGGTGTTTTACATTGACAGAGTTTGGTAAGTCTGCGCTTCCCTGGGTGCGTTACATTGACAGAGTGAAGTCAGTCTGCTCTTCCATGGGTGTTTTACATTGACAGATTGTGGTCAGTCTGTTCTTCCCTGGGTGTGTCACATTGGCAGAGTGTGGTCAGTCTGCTCTTCCCTGGGTGTGTTACATTGACAGAGTGGGGTCAGTCTGCTCTTCTCTGTGTGTGTTACATTGATTGAGTGGGGTCAGTCTGCTCTTCCCTGGGTGTGTTACATTGACAGAGTGTGGTCAGTCTACTCTTCCCTGGTTGTGTTACATTGACAGAGTGAGGTCATTCTGCGATTCCTTGTTGGGTTACATTAACAGAGTTGGGTCCGTCTGCTCTTCTCTGGGTGTGTAAAATTGACGGAGTGGGGTCATCTGCTCTTCCCTGGTTGGGTTACATTGACAGAGTGTGGTCAGTCTGCTCTTCCCTGGGTGTGTTTCATTGACAAAGTTGAGTCAGTCTGCTTTTCACTGGTTTTGTGTCACATTGACAGAGTGAGGTCATTCTGCGATTCCCTGGTTGCGTTACATTAACAGAGTTGTGTCAGTCTGCTCTTCCCTGGGTGTGTTACATTGACGGAGTGGGGTCAGTCTGCTCTTCCCTGGGTGGGTTACATTGACAGAGTGTGGTCTGTCTGCTCTTCCCTGGGTGTGTTTCATTGACAGAGTTGAGTCAGTCTGCTCTTCCCTGAGTGTGTTACATTGTCAGAATGGGGTCAGTCTGCTCTTGCATTTATGAGGTACATTGACAGGGTGGGGTCAGTCTACCTTTGCCTGGGTGGGTTACATTGACAGAGTGGGGTCTGTCTGCTCTTCCCTGGGTGGGTTGCATTGACAGAGTGGGGTCAGTCTGCTCTTCCCTGAGTGTTTTACATTAAAAAATTGGGTCAGTCTGCTCTTCCCTGGGTTTGTTACATTGACAGAGTGGGATCCGTCTGCTCTTACCTGGGTGGGTTACTTTGTCAGAGTGGGATCAGTCTGCTTTTCCCTGGGTGTGTTACATTGCCGGAGTGGGGTCAGTCTGCTCTTCCCTGGGTGTGTCACATTGACAGAGTGAGGTCTTTCTGTGATTCCCTGGTTGGGTTACATGAACAAAGTTGGGTCAGTCTGCTCTTCCCTGGGTGCGTTACATTGACAGAGTGGCGTCAGTCTGCTCTTCCCTTGGATATGTTACTTTTACAAAGTGAGGTCATTCCGCGATTCCCTGGTTGGATTAAATGAACTGAGTTGAGTCAGTCTGCTCTTCCCTGGGGTGTGTTACATTGATGGAGTTGGGTCAGTCTGCTCTTACCTGGGTGTGTTACATTGACAGAGTGGGGTCAGTCTGCTCTTCCTTGGGTGTGTTACATTGACAGAGTGGGGCAGGTCCGCTCTTCCCTGGTTGTGTGACTTTCACAAAGTGAGGTCATTTCGCGATTCCCTGGTTGGATTACATGAACAGAGTTGGGTCAGTCTGCACTTCCCTGGGTGTGTTACATTGACAGAGTGGCGTCAGTCTGCTCTTCCCTGGGTGTGTTACATTGACAGAATGGCGTCAGTCTGCTCTTCCCTGGGTGTGTTACATTGACAGAGTGGGGTCAGTCTGCTCTTCCCTGGGTGTGTTACATTGATAGAGTGGGATCAGTCTGCTCTTCCCTGGGTGTGTTCCATTGACACAGTGAGGTCATTCTGCGATTCCCTGGTTGGGTTACATTAACAGAGTTGGGTCAGTCTGCTCTTCCCTGGGTGTGTCACATTGACAGAGTGAGGTCATTCCGCAATTCCCTGGTTGGATTACATTAACAGAGTTGTGTCTGTCTGCTCTCCCCTGGGTGTGTTACATTGACAGAGTTAGGTCATTCTGCGATTCCATGGTTGGGTTACAGTAACAGAGTTGGGTCAGTCTGCTCTTCCCTGCGTGTGTTAGTTTGACACATTGGTGTCGGTCTGCTCTTCCCTGGGTGGGTTACATTGACAGAGTGGGGTCAGACTTCTCTTCCCTGGGTGTGTTACATTGACGGAGTGGGGTCAGTCTGCCCTTCTCTTGGTTTGTTATATTGACAGAGTGAGGTCAGTCTGCTCTTCCCTGGGTGTGTTATATTGACAGAGTTGAGTCAGTCTGCTCTTCCCTGGGTGTGTCACATTGACAGAGTGAGGTCATTCTGCGATTCCCTGGTTGGGTTACGTAAACAGAGTGAAGTCAGTCTGCTCTTCCATGGGTGTTTTACATTGACAGATTGTGGTCAGTCTGTTCTTCCCTGGGTGTGTCACATTGGCAGAGTGTGGTCAGTCTGCTCTTCCCTGGGTGTGTTACATTGACAGAGTGGGGTCAGTCTGCTCTTCTCTGTGTGTGTTACATTGACAGAGTGGGGTCAGTCTGCTCTTCCCTGGGTGTGTTACATTGATTGAGTGGGGTCAGTCTGCTCTTCCCTGGGTGTGTTTCATTTACAGAGTGGGGTCGGTCTGCTCTTCCCTGGGTGTGTTGCATTGACAGAGTGTGGTCAGTCTACTCTTCCCTGGTTGTGTTACATTGACAGAGTGAGGTCATTCTGCGATTCCTTGTTGGGTTACATTAACAGAGTTGGGTCCGTCTGCTCTTCTCTGGGTGTGTAACATTGACGGAGTGGTGTTATCTGCTCTTCCCTGGTTGGGTTACATTGACAGAGTGTGGTCAGTCTGCTCTTCCCTGGGTGTGTTTCATTGACAAAGTTGAGTCAGTCTGCTTTTCACTGGTTTTGTGTCACATTGACAGAGTGAGGTCATTCTGCGATTCCCTGGTTGCGTTACATTAACAGAGTTGTGTCAGTCTGCTCTTCCCTGGGTGTGTTACATTGACGGAGTGGGGTCAGTCTGCTCTTCCCTGGGTGGGTTACATTGACAGAGTGTGGTCTGTCTGCTCTTCCCTGGGTGTGTTTCATTGACAGAGTTGAGTCAGTCTGCTCTTCCCTGAGTGTGTTACATTGTCAGAATGGGGTCAGTCTGCTCTTGCATTTATGAGGTACATTGACAGGGTGGGGTCAGTCTACCTTTGCCTGGGTGGGTTACATTGACAGAGTGGGGTCTGTCTGCTCTTCCCTGGGTGGGTTGCATTGACAGAGTGGGGTCAGTCTGCTCTTCCCTGAGTGTTTTACATTAAAAAATTGGGTCAGTCTGCTCTTCCCTGGGTTTGTTACATTGACAGAGTGGGATCCGTCTGCTCTTACCTGGGTGGGTTACTTTGTCAGAGTGGGATCAGTCTGCTTTTCCCTGGGTGTGTTACATTGCCGGAGTGGGGTCAGTCTGCTCTTCCCTGGGTGTGTTACATTGACAGAGTTGAGTCAGTCTGCTCTTCCCTGGGTGTGTCACATTGACAGAAAGAGGTCTTTCTGTGATTCCCTGGTTGGGTTACATGAACAAAGTTGGGTCAGTCTGCTCTTCCCTGGGTGCGTTACATTGACAGAGTGGCGTCAGTCTGCTCTTCCCTTGGATATGTTACTTTTACAAAGTGAGGTCATTCCGCGATTCCCTGGTTGGATTAAATGAACTGAGTTGAGTCAGTCTGCTCTTCCCTGGGGTGTGTTACATTGATGGAGTTGGGTCAGTCTGCTCTTACCTGGGTGTGTTACATTGACAGAGTGGGGTCAGTTTGCTCTTCCTTGGGTGTGTTACATTGACAGAGTGGGGCAGGTCCGCTCTTCCCTGGTTGTGTGACTTTCACAAAGTGAGGTCATTCCGCGATTCCCTGGTTGGATTACATGAACAGAGTTGGGTCAGTCTGCACTTCCCTGGGTGTGTTACATTGACAGAGTGGCGTCAGTCTGCTCTTCCCTGGGTGTGTTACATTGACAGAGTGGCGTCAGTCTGCTCTTCCCTGGGTGTGTTACATTGACAGAGTGGGTTCAGTCTGCTCTTCCCTGGGTGTGTTACATTGATAGAGTGGGATCAGTCTGCTCTTCCCTGGATGTGTTCCATTGACACAGTGAGGTCATTCTGCGATTCCCTGGTTGGGTTACATTAACAGAGTTGGGTCAGTCTGCTCTTCCCTGGGTGTGTCACATTGACAGAGTGAGGTCATTCCGCAATTCCCTGGTTGGATTACATTAACAGAGTTGTGTCTGTCTGCTCTCCCCTGGGTGTGTTACATTGACAGAGTTAGGTCATTCTGCGATTCCATGGTTGGGTTACAGTAACAGAGTTGGGTCAGTCTGCTCTTCCCTGCGTGTGTTACTTTGACACATTGGTGTCGGTCTGCTCTTCCCTGGGTGGGTTACATTGACAGAGTGGGGTCAGACCTCTCTTCCCTGGGTGTGTTACATTGACGGAGTGGGGTCAGTCTGCCCTTCTCTTGGTTTGTTATATTGACAGAGTGAGGTCAGTCTGCTCTTCCCTGGGTGTGTTATATTGACAGAGTTGAGTCAGTCTGCTCTTCCCTGGGTGTGTCACATTGACAGAGTGAGGTCATTCTGCGATTCCCTGGTTGGGTTTCATAAACAGAGTGGGGTCAGTCTGCTCTTCCCTGGGTGTGTTACACTGACAGAGTGGGGTCAGTCTGCTCTTCCCTGGGTGTGTTACATTGACAGAGTGGGGTTAGTCTTCTCTTCCCTGGTTGTGTTACTTTGACAAAGTGAGGTCATTCCGCGATTCCCTGGTTGGATTACAGGAACAGTGCTGGGTCAGTCTGCTCTTCACTGGGTGTGTGACATTGACAGAGTGGGGTCAGTCTGCTCTTCCCTGGTTGTGTTACATTGACAGAGTGAGGTCATTCTGCGATTCTCTGGTTGAGGTACATTAACAGAGTTGGGTCAGTCTGCTCTTCCCTGGGTGTGTTACATTGACGGAGTGGGGTCAGTCTGCTCTTCTCTGGGCGAGTTACATTGACAGAGTTGAGTCAGTCTGCTCTTCCCTGGGTGTGTCACATTGACAGAATGAGGTCATTCTGCGATTCCCTGGTTGGTTTACATTAACAGAGTTGGTCAGTCTGCTCTTCCCTGGGTGTATTACATTGACAGAGTGGGTTCAGTCTGCGATTCCCTGGGTGTGTTACATTGATAGAGTGCGGTCAGTCTGCTCTTCCCTGGTTGTGTTACATTGACAGAGAGAGGTCATTCTGCGATTCCCTGGTTGGGTTACATTAACAGAGTTGGGTCAGTCTGCTCTTCCCTGGGTGTGTTACATTGCAGGAGTGGGGTCAGTCTGCTCTTCCCTGTGTGGGTTACATTGACAGAGTGGCGTCAGTCTGCTCTTCCCTGGGTGTGTTTCATTGACAGAGTTGAGTCAGTCTGCTCTTTCCTGGCTGTGTCACATTGACAGAGTGAGGTCATTCTGCGATTCCCTGGTTGGGTTACATTAACAGAGTTGTTTCAGTCTGCTCTTCCCTGGGTGTGTTACATTGACAGAGTGGGGTCAGTCTGCTCTTTCCTGGGTGTGTTACATTGAGAGAGTGGCGTCAGTCTGCTCTTCCTTGGTCGTGTTACATTGACAGAATGGGGACAGTATGCTCATCCCTGGGTGTGTTACATTGACAGAGCGGGGTCATTCTGCTCTTTTCTGGGTTGTTACTTTGACAGAATGGGGACAGTCTGCACTTCCCTCGGTGTGTTACATTGAGTGATTGGGGTCAATCTGCTCTTCCCCGGGTGTGTTACATTGACAGAGTCGGGTCAGTCTGCTCTTCCCAGGGTGTGTTATATTGACAGAGTGGGATCAGTCTGCTCTTCCCTGGGTGTGTTACATTGACGGAGTTTGGTCAGTCTGCTCTTCCCTGGGTGGGTTACTTTGATAGAGTGGGATCAGTCTGCTCTTCCCTGGGTGTGTTACATTGATGGATTGTGTTCCGTCTGCTCTTCCCTGGGTGAGTTCCATTGATAGAGTGGGGTCAGTCTGCTCATCCCTGGGTGGGTTACATTGACAGAGTGGGGTCAGTCTGCTCTTCCCTGGAGGTGTCACATTGACAGAGTCAGTTCAGTCTGCTCTTCCCTGGGTCTGTCACATTGACAGAGTCATTTCAGTCTGCTCAACCCTGGGTATGTTACATTGACAGAGTGAGTTCAGTCTGCTCTTCCCTGGGTGTGTCACATTGACAGAGTCAGTTCAGTCTGCTATTCCCTGGGTGTGTCTCATTGACAGAGTGGGGATAGTCTGCTCTTCCCTGTGTGTGTTATATTGACAGAGTGAGGTCAGTCTGCTCTTCCCTGGGTGAGTCACATTGACAGAGTCAGTTCAGTCTGCTCTTCCGTGGGTGTGTCACATTGACAGAGTCAGTTCAGTCTGCTCTTCCCTGGGTATGTTACATTGACAGAGTGGGTTCAGTCTGCTCTTCCCTGGGTGGGTTAGATTGACAGAGTGGGATCAGTTTGCTCTTCCCTGGGTGTATTACATTGACAGAGTGGGTCAGTCTGCTCTTCCCTGCGTGTGTTACATTGACAGAGTGGGTCAGTTTGCTCTTCTCTGGATGTGTTACGTTGACAGATTGTGGTCCGTCTCCTCATCCCTGGGTGTGTTACATTGTCAGAGTGGGGTCAGTCTGCTCATCCCTGGGTGTGTTACATTGACAGAGAGGGGTCAGTTTGCCCTTCCCTGGGTGTTTTACATTGACAGAGTTTGGTAAGTCTGCGCTTCCCTGGATGCGTTACATTGACAGAGTGAGTTCAGTCTGTTCTTCCCTGGGTGTGTCACATTGGCAGAGTGTGGTCAGTCTGCTCTTCCCTGGGTGTGTTACATTGACAGAGTGGTGTCAGTCTGCTCTTCTCTGTGTGTGTTACATTGACAGAGTGGGGTCAGTCTGCTCTTCCCTGGGTGTGTTACATTGATTGAGTGGGGTCAGTCTGCTCTTCCCTGGGTGTGCTTCATTTACAGAGTGGGGTCGGTCTGCTCTTCCCTGGGTGTGTTGCATTGACAGAGTGTGGTCAGTCTACTCTTCCCTGGGTGTGTTACATTTACAGAGTGGGTTCAGTCTGCTCTTCCCTGGGTGTGTTACATTGACAGAGTGGGGTCAGTCTGCTCTTCCTTGGCTGTGTTACATTGACAGAGTGGGGCCTGTCTGCTCTTTCTGTGATGCATGATATTGACAGAGTGAGGTCAGTCTGCTCTTCCCTGGGTGTGTTACATTGACTGAGTGGGGTCAGTCTGATCTTTCCTGGGTGTGTTACACTGAGAGAGTGGCGTCAGTCTGCTCTTCCTTGGTAGTGTTACAATGACAGAGTGGGGTCCGTCTACTCTTCCCTGGGTGTGTTACATTGACAGAGTGGGGTTAGTCTGCTCTTCCCTGGGTGTGTTACATCGACAGAGTGGGGTCAGTCTGCTCTTCCCTGAGTGTGTTACATTGACAGAATGGGGTCAGTCTGCTCTTCGCTGCATATGTTACTTTGACAGAGTGGGGTCAGTCTGCTCATCCCTGGGTCAGTTACATTGACAGAGTGGGGTCTGTCTGCTCTTCCCTGGGTGTGTTGCATTGACAGAGTGAGGTCAGTCTGCTCTTCCCTGGGTGTGTTACATTGACAGAGAGGGGTCAGTCTGCCCTTCCCTGGGTGTTTTACATTGACAGAGTGGGGTCAGTCTGCGCTTCCCTGGGTGTGTTACATTGACAGAGTGGGGTCAGTCTGCTCTTCCTTGGTTTTTTTTACACATTGAAAGATTGGGGTCAGTCTGTTCTTTCCTGGGTGTGTTACATTGACAGAGTGGCGTCAGTCTGCTCTTCCTTGGTAGTGTTACATTGACAGAGTGGGTTTAGTCTGCTCTTCCCTGTGTGTGTTACATTGACAGAGTGGGGTCAGTCTGCTCTTCCCTGGATCAGTTACATTGACAGAGTGGGGTCTGTCTGCTCTTCCCTGGGTGTGTTGCATTGACAGAGTGGGGTTAGTCTGCTCTTCCCTGGGTGTGTTACATTGACAGAGTAGGGTTTGTCTGCTCTTCTCCGGGTGGGTTATATTAACAGAGTGTGGTCTGTCTGCTCTTCCCTGGGTGTGTTGCATTGACAGAGTGGGGTTAGTCTGCTCTTCCCTGGGTGTGTTACATTGACAGAGTAGGGTCAGTCTGCTGTTTCCTGGGTGTGTTACATTGACAGAGTGGTGTCAGTCTGTTCTTCCCTGGGTGTGTTACATTGACAGAGTAGGGTTTGTCTGCTCCTCTCCGGGTGGGTTAGATTAACAGAGTGTGTTCAGTCTGCTCTTCCCTGGGTGTGTTACATTGACAGAGTTGGGTCGGTCTGCTCTTGCCTGGGTGTGTTGCATTGACAGAGTGTGGTCAGTCTACTCTTCCCTGGGTGTGTTACATTGACACAGTGGGTTCAGTCTGCTCATCCCTGGGTGTGTTACATTGACAGAGTGGGGTCAGTTTGCTCTTCCCTGGGTATGTTACATTGACAGAGTGGGTTCAGTCTGCTCCTCCCTGGGTGTTTTACATTGACAGTTTGGGGTCAGTCTGTTCTTCCCTGGGTGTGTCACATTGACAGAGTGTGGTCAGTCTGCTCTTCCTTGAGTGTGTTACATTGACCGAGTGGGGACAGTCTGCTCTTCTCTGGGTGTGTTACATTGACAGAGTGGGGTCAGTCTGCTCTTCCCTGGGTGTGTTATATTGATTGAGTGGGGTCAGTCTGCTCTTCCCTGGGTGTGTTTCATTTACCGAGTGGGGTCCGTCTGCTCTTTCCTGGGTGTGTTACATTGAGAGAGTGGCGTCAGTCTGCTCTTCCTTGGTCGTGTTACATTGACAGAGTGGGGTCCGTCTACTCTTCCCTGGGTGTGTTACATTGACAGACCGGGGTCAGTCTGCTCTTTTCTGGGTTGTTACTTTGACAGAATGGGGACAGTCTGCACTTCCCTCGGTGTGTTACATTGACTGATTGGGGTCAATCTGCTCTTCCCCGGGTGTGTAACATTGACAGAGTCGGGTCAGTCTGCTCTTCCCTGGGTGGGTTACATTGACAGAGTGGGGTCAGTCTGCTCTTCCCTGGAGGTGTCACATTGACAGAGTCAGTTCAGTCTGCTCTTCCCTGGGTCTGTCACATTGACAGAGTCAGATCAGTCTGCTCAACCCTGGGTATGTTACATTGACAGAGTGAGTTCAGTCTGCTCTTCCCTGGGTGTGTCACATTGACAGAGTCAGTTCAGTCTGCTATTCCCTGGGTGTGTCTCATTGACAGAGTGGGGCTAGTCTGCTCTTCCCTGTGTGTGTTATATTGACAGAGTGAGGTCAGTCTGCTCTTCCCTGGGTGTGTCACATTGACAGAGTCAGTTCAGTCTGCTCTTCCGTGGGTGTGTCACATTGACAGAGTCATTTCAGTCTGCTCTTCCCTGGGTATGTTACATTGACTGAGTGGGGTCAGTCTGCTCTTCCCTGGGTGTGTTTCATTTACAGAGTGGGGTCCGTCTGCTCTTCCCTGGGTGTGTTACATTGACAGAGTGGGGCCTGTCTGCTCTTTCTGTGATGCATGACATTGACAGTGTGAGGTCAGTCTGCTCTTCCCTGGGTGTGTTACATTGACTGAGTGGGGTCAGTCTGATCTTTCCTGGGTGTGTTACATTGATAGAGTGCGGTCAGTCTGTTCTTCCCTGGTTGTGTTACATTGACAGAGTTGAGTCAGTCTGCTCTTCCCTGGCTGTGTCACATTTAGAGAGTTGGTCAGTCTGCTCTTCCCTGGGTGTATTCCATTGACAGAGTTGGGTCAGTCTGCTCTTCCCTGGGTGTGTTTCATTGAAGGAGTGGGGTCAGTCTGCTCTTCCCTGGGTGGGTTACATTGACAGATTGTGGTCCGTCTTCTCATCCCTGGGTGTGTTACATTGACAGAGTGGGGTCAGTCTGCTCTTCCCTAGGTGTGTTACATTGACAGAGAGGGGTCAGTTTGCCCTTCCCTCGGTGTTTTACATTGACAGAGAGGGGTCAGTCTGCCCTTCCATGGGTGCGTTACATTGACAGAATATGGTAAGTCTGCGCTTCCCTGGGTGCGTTACATTGACAGAGCGAAGTCAATCTGCTCTTCCCTCGGTGTTTTACATTGACAGATTGGGGTCAGTCTGTTCTTCCCTGGGTGTGTCACATTGGCAGAGTGTGGTCAGTCTGCTCTTCCCTGGGTGTGTTACATTGACAGAGTGGGGTCAGTCTGCTCTTCCCTGGGTGTGTTACATTGATTGAGTGGGGTCAGCCTGCTCTTCCCTGGGTGTGTTTCATTTACAGAGTGGGGTCGGTCTGCTCTTCCCTGGGTGTGTTGCATTGACAGAGTGTGGTCAGTCTACTCTTCCCTGTGTGTGTTACATTTACAGAGTGGATTCAGTCTGCTCTTCCCTGGGTGTGTTACATTGACAGAGTGGAGTCAGTCTGCTCTTCCTTGGCTATGTTACATTGACAGAGTGGGGCCTGTCTGCTCTTTCTGTGATGCATGACATCGACAGAGTGAGGTCAGTCTGCTCTTCCCTGGGTGTGTTACATTGACTGAGTGGGGTCAGTCTGATCTTCCCTGGGTGTGTTACATTGACTGAGTGGGGTCAGTCTGATCTTTCCTGGGTGTGTTACATTGACAGAGTGGGGTTAGTCTGCTCTTCCCTGGGTGTGTTACATTGACAGAGTGGGGTCAGTCTGCTCTTCCCTGGGTGTATTACATTGACAGAGTGGGTTCTGTCTGCGCTTCCCTGGGTGTTTTACATTGATAGAGTGCGGTCAGTCTGTTCTTCCCTGGTTGTGTTACATTGACAGAGTTGAGTCAGTCTGCTCTTCCCTGGCTGTGTCACATTTACAGAGTTGGTCAGTCTGCTCTTCCCTGGGTGTATTCCATTGACAGAGTTGGGTCAGTCTGCTCTTCCCTGTCTGTGTCACATTTACAGAGTGAGGTCATTCTGCGATTCCCTGGTTGGATTACATTGACAGAGTTGTTTCAGTCTGCTCTTCCCTGGGTGTGTCTCATTGACAGAGTGGGGCTAGTCTGCTCTTCCCTGTGTGTGTTATATTAGACAATAGACAATAGACAATAGATGCAGGAGTAGGCCATTCTGCCCTTCGAGCCTGCACCGCCATTCAATATGATCATGGCTGATGATTCCTAATTAGTATCCTGTTCCAGCCTTATCTCCATACCCCTTGACTCCACTATCTTTAAGAGCTCTATCCAATTCTTTCTTAAAAGAATCCAGAGACTGGGCCTCCACTGCCCTCTGGGGCAGAGCATTCCATATTGACAGAGTGAGGTCAGTCTGCTCTTCCCTGGGTGTGTCACATTGACAGAGTCAGTTCACTCTGCTCTTCCCTGGGTATGTCACATTGACAGAGTCAGTTCAGTCTGCTCTTCCCTGGGTATGTTACATTGACAGAGTGGGGACAGTCTGCTCTTCCCTGGGTGTGTAACATTGACAGAGTTGGATCAGTTTCCTCTTCCCTGGGTGTGTTACATTGGCAGAGTGGGATCAGTGTGCACTTCCCTGGGTGTATTACATTGACAGAGTGGGTCAGTCTGCTCTTCCCTGCGTGTGTTACATTGACAGAGTGGGGTCAGTCTGCTCTTCTCTGGATGTGTTATATTGTCAGATTGTGGTCCGTCTGCTCATCCCTGGGTGTGTTACATTGACAGAGTGGTTTCAGTCTGCTCTTCCTTGGGTGTGTTACATTGACAGAGAGGGGTCAGTCTGCTCTTCCCTGGGTGTGTTACATTGACAGAGAGGGGTCAGTCTGCCCTTCCCTGGGTGTTTTACATTGACAGAGTGGGGTCAGTCTGCGCTTCCCTGGGTGCGTTACATTGACAGAGTGGGGTCAGTCTGCTCTTCCCTGGGTGTTTTACATTGACAGATTGGGGTCAGTCTGTTCTTCCCTGGGTGTGTCACATTGACAGAGTGTGGTCAGTCTGCTCTTCCCTGGGGGTGTTACATTGACAGAGTGGGGTCAGTCTGCTCTTCTCTGGGTGTGTTACTTTGACAGAGTGGGGTCAGTCTGCTCTTCCCTGGGTGTGTTACAAAGATTGAGTGGGGTCAGTCTGCTCTTCCCTGGGTGTGTTTCATTTACAGAGTGGGGTCGGTCTGCTCTTCACTGGGTGTGTTGCATTGACAGAGTGTGGTCAGTCTACTCTTCCCTGGGTGTGTTACATTGACAGAGTGGGTTCAGTCTGCTCTTCCCTGGGTGTGTTACATTGACAGAGTGGGGCCTGTCTGCTCTTTCTGTGATGCGTGACATTGACAGAGTGAGGTCAGTCTGCTCTTCCCTGGGTGTGTTACATTGACTGAGTGGGGTTTGTCTGCTCTTCCCTGAGTGTGTTACATTGAGAGAGTGGCGTCAGTCTGCTCTTCCTTGGTAGTGTTACATTGAAAGAGTGGGGTCCGTGCCCTCCTACCTGGGTGTGTTACATTGACAGAGTGGGGATAGTCTGCTCTTCCCTGGGTGTGTTACATTGACAGAGTGGTGTCAGTCTGCTCTTCCCTGAGTGTGTTACTTTGACAGAGTGGGTCAGTCTGCTCTTCGCTGCATATGTTACTTTAACAGAATGGGGCCAGTCTGCTCTTCCTTGGCTATGTTACATTGACAGAGTGGGGCCTGTCTGCTCTTTCTGTGGAGCGTGACATTGACAGAGTGAGGTCAGTCTGCTCTTCCCTGCGTGTGTTACATTGACTGATTGTGGTCAGTCTACTCTTCCCTGGGTGTGTTACATTGACAGAGTGGGTTCAGTCGGCTCTTCCTTGGCTATGTTAAATTGACAGAGTGGGGCCTGTCTGCTCTTTCTGTGATGCGTGACATTCACAGAGTGAGGTCAGTCTGCTCTTCCCTGGGTGTGTTACATTGACTGAGTGGCGTCAGTCTGCTCTTTCCTGGGTGTGTTACATTGAGAGAGTGGCGTCAGTCTGCTCTTCCTTGGTAGTGTTACATTGACAGAGTGGGGTCCGTCTACTCTTCCCTGGGTGTGTTACATTGACAGAGTGGGATCTGTCTGCTCTTCCCTGAGTGTGTTACATTGACAGAGTGGGGTCAGTCTGCTCTTCGCTGCATATGTTATTTTGACGGAATGGGGCCAGTCTGCTCATCCCTGGATGTGTTACATTGACAGAGTGGGGTCAGTCTGCTCTTCCCTGGGTGTGTTGCATTGACAGAGTGGGGTTAGTCTGCACTTCCCTCGGTGTGTTACTTTGACAGAGTAGGGTCAGTCTGCTGTTTCCTGTGTGTGTTACATTGACAGAGTGGGGTCAGTCTGTTCTTCCCTGGGTGTGTTACATTGACAGAGTGGGGTTTGTCTGCTCTTCCCAGGGTGGGTTAGATTAACAGAGTGTGGTCAGTCTGCTCTTCCCTGGGTGTGTTACATTGACAGAGTGGGGTCGGTCTGCTCTTCCCTGGGTGTGTTGCATTGACAGAGTGTGGTCAGTCTACTCTTCCCTGGGTGTGTTACATTGACAGAGTGGGTTCAGTCTGCTCATCCCTGGGTGTGTTACATTGACAGAGTGGGGTCAGTCTGCTCTTCCCTGGGTACGTTTCATTGACAGAGTGGGTTCAGTCTGCTCATCCCTGGGTGTGTTACATTGACAGAGTGGGGTCAGTCTGCGCTTCCCTGTGTGCGTTACATTGACAGAGTGGGGTCAGTCTGCTCTTCCCTGGGTGTGTTACATTGATTGAGTGGGGTCAGTCTGCTCTTCCCTGGGTGTGTTTCATTTACAGAGTGGGGTCGGTCTGCTCTTCCCTGGGAGTGTTGCATTGACTGAGTGGGTTCAGTCTGCTCATCCCTGGGTGTGTTACATTGACAGATTGGGGTCAGTCTGCTCTTCCCTGGGTATGTTACATTGACAGAGTGGGTTCAGTCTGCTCATCCCTGGGTGTGTTACATTGACAGAGTGGGGTCAGTCTGCGCTTCCCTGGGTGCGTTACATTGACAGAGAGGGGTCAGTCTGCTCCTCCCTGGGTGTTTTACATTGACAGATTGGGGTCAGTCTGTTCTTCCCTGGGTGTGTCACATTGACAGAGTGTGGTCAGTCTGCTCTTCCCTGGGTGTGTTACATTGACCGAGTGGGGTCAGTCTGCTCTTCTCTGGGTGTGTTATATTGACAGAGTGGGGTCAGTCTGCTCTTCCCTGGGTGTGTTACATTGATTGAGTGGGGTCAGTCTGCTCTTCCCTGGGTGTGTTTCATTTACAGAGTGGGGTCGGTCTGCTCTTCCCTGGTTGTCTTGCATTGACAGAGTGTGGTCAGTCGACTCTTCCCTGGGTGTGTTACATTTACAGAGTGGGTTCAGTCTGCTCTTCCCTGGGTGTGTTACATTGACAGAGTGGGGCCTGTCTGCTCTTTCTGTGATGCGTGACATTGACAGAGTGAGGTCAGTCTGCTCTTTCCTGGGTGTGTTACATTGAGAGAGTGGCGTCAGTCTGCTCTTCCTTGGTAGTGTTACATTGACAGAGTGGGGTCCGTCTACTCTTCCCTGGGTGTGTTACATTGACAGAGTGGGGTTAGTCTGCTCTTCCCTGGGTGTGTTACATTGTCAGAGTGTGGTCAGTCTGCTCTTCGCTGCATATGTTACTTTGACAGAATGGGGCCAGTCTGCTCATCCCTGGATGTGTTACATTGACAGAGTTGGGTCAGTCTGCTCTTCCCTGGGTCAGTTACATTGACAGAGTGGGGTCTCTGTGCTATTCCCTGGGTGTGTTGCATTGACAGAGTGAGGTCAGTCTGCTCTTCCCTGGGTGTGTTACATTGACTGAGTGGGGTCAGTCTGATCTTTCCCGGGTGTGTTACATTGAGAGACTGGCATCAGTCTGCTCTTCCTTGGAAGTGTCACATTGACAGAGTGGTGTACGACTACTCTTCCCTGGGTGTGTTACATTGACAGAGTGGGGTTAGAATGCTCTTCCCTGGGTGTGTTACATCGACAGAGTGGGGTCAGTCTGCTCTTCCCTGAGTGTGTTACATTGACAGAGTGGGGCCAGTCTGCTCTTCGCTGCATATGTTACTTTGACAGAATGGGGCCAGTCTGCTCATCCCTGGATGTGATACATTGACAGAGTGGAGTCAGTCTGCTCATCCCTGGGTCAGTTACATTGACAGAGTGGGGTCTGTCTGCTCTTCCCTGGGTGTGTTGCATTGACAGAGTGTGGTCAGTCTACTCTTCCCTGGGTGTGTTACATTGACAGAGTGGGTTCAGTCTGCTCATCCCTCGGTGTGTTACATTGACAGAGTGGGTGCAGTCTGCTCATCCCTGGGTGTGTTACATTGACAGAGTGGGGTCAGTCTGCGCTTCCCTGGGTGCGTTACATTGACAGAGTGGGGTCAGTCTGCTCCTCCCTGGGTTTTTTACATTGACAGATTGGGGTCAGTCTGTTCTTCCCTGGGTGTGTCACATTGACAGAGTGTGGTCAGTCTGCTCTTCCCTGGGTGTGTTACATTGACCGAGTGGGGTCAGTCTGCTCTTCTCTGGGTGTGTTACATTGACAGAGTGGGGTCAGTCTGCTCTTCCCTGGGTGTGTTACATTGATTGAGTGGGGTCAGTCTGCTCTTCCCTGGGTGTGTTTCATTTACAGAGTGGGGTTGGTCTGCTCTTCCCTGGGTGTGTTGCATTGACAGAGTGTGGTCAGTCTACTCTTCCCTGGGTGTGTTACATTTACAGAGTGGGTTCAGTCTGCTCTTCCCTGAGTGTGTTACATTGACAGAGTGGGGCCTGTCTGCTCTTTCTGAGTTGCGTGACATTGACAGAGTGAGGTCAGTCTGCTCTTTCCTGGGTGTGTTACATTGAGAGAGTGGCGTCAGTCTGCTCTTCCTTGGTAGTGTTACATTGACAGAGTGGGGTCCGTCTACTCTTCCCTGGGTGTGTTACATTGACAGAGTGGGGTTAGTCTGCTCTTCCCTGGGTGTGTTACATTGACTGAGTGGGGTCAGTCTGCTCTTCCCTGGGTATGTTACATTGACTGAGTGGGGTCAGTCTGCTCTTCCCTGGGTGTGTTTCATTTACAGAGTGGGGTCCGTCTGCTCTTCCCTGGGTGTGTTACATTGACAGAGTGGGGCCTGTCTGCTCTTTCTGTGATGCATGACATTGACAGTGTGAGGTCAGTCTGCTCTTCCCTGGGTGTGTTACATTGACTGAGTGGGGTCAGTCTGATCTTTCCTGGGTGTGTTACATTGATAGAGTGCGGTCAGTCTGTTCTTCCCTGGTTGTGTTACATTGACAGAGTTGAGTCAGTCTGCTCTTCCCTGGCTGTGTCACATTTAGAGAGTTGGTCAGTCTGCTCTTCCCTGGGTGTATTCCATTGACAGAGTTGGGTCAGTCTGCTCTTCCCTGGGTGTGTTTCATTGAAGGAGTGGGGTCAGTCTGCTCTTCCCTGGGTGGGTTACATTGACAGATTGTGGTCCGTCTTCTCATCCCTGGGTGTGTTACATTGACAGAGTGGGGTCAGTCTGCTCTTCCCTAGGTGTGTTACATTGACAGAGAGGGGTCAGTTTGCCCTTCCCTCGGTGTTTTACATTGACAGAGAGGGGTCAGTCTGCCCTTCCATGGGTGCGTTACATTGACAGAATATGGTAAGTCTGCGCTTCCCTGGGTGCGTTACATTGACAGAGCGAAGTCAGTCTGCTCTTCCCTCGGTGTTTTACATTGACAGATTGGGGTCAGTCTGTTCTTCCCTGGGTGTGTCACATTGGCAGAGTGTGGTCAGTCTGCTCTTCCCTGGGTGTGTTACATTGACAGAGTGGGGTCAGTCTGCTCTTCCCTGGGTGTGTTACATTGATTGAGTGGGGTCAGCCTGCTCTTCCCTGGGTGTGTTTCATTTACAGAGTGGGGTCGGTCTGCTCTTCCCTGGGTGTGTTGCATTGACAGAGTGTGGTCAGTCTACTCTTCCCTGGGTGTGTTACATTTACAGAGTGGATTCAGTCTGCTCTTCCCTGGGTGTGTTACATTGACAGAGTGGAGTCAGTCTGCTCTTCCTTGGCTATGTTACATTGACAGAGTGGGGCCTGTCTGCTCTTTCTGTGATGCATGACATCGACAGAGTGAGGTCAGTCTGCTCTTCCCTGGGTGTGTTACATTGACTGAGTGGGGTCAGTCTGATCTTCCCTGGGTGTGTTACATTGACTGAGTGGGGTCAGTCTGATCTTTCCTGGGTGTGTTACATTGACAGAGTGGGGTTAGTCTGCTCTTCCCTGGGTGTGTTACATTGACAGAGTGGGGTCAGTCTGCTCTTCCCTGGGTGTATTACATTGACAGAGTGGGTTCTGTCTGCGCTTCCCTGGGTGTTTTACATTGATAGAGTGCGGTCAGTCTGTTCTTCCCTGGTTGTGTTACATTGACAGAGTTGAGTCAGTCTGCTCTTCCCTGGCTGTGTCACATTTACAGAGTTGGTCAGTCTGCTCTTCCCTGGGTGTATTCCATTGACAGAGTTGGGTCAGTCTGCTCTTCCCTGTCTGTGTCACATTTACAGAGTGAGGTCATTCTGCGATTCCCTGGTTGGATTACATTGACAGAGTTGTTTCAGTCTGCTCTTCCCTGGGTGTGTCTCATTGACAGAGTGGGGCTAGTCTGCTCTTCCCTGTGTGTGTTATATTAGACAATAGACAATAGACAATAGATGCAGGAGTAGGCCATTCTGCCCTTCGAGCCTGCACCGCCATTCAATATGATCATGGCTGATCATTCCTAATTAGTATCCTGTTCCAGCCTTATCTCCATACCCCTTGACTCCACTATCTTTAAGAGCTCTATCCAATTCTTTCTTAAAAGAATCCAGAGACTGGGCCTCCACTGCCCTCTGGGGCAGAGCATTCCATATTGACAGAGTGAGGTCAGTCTGCTCTTCCCTGGGTGTGTCACATTGACAGAGTCAGTTCACTCTGCTCTTCCCTGGGTATGTCACATTGACAGAGTCAGTTCAGTCTGCTCTTCCCTGGGTATGTTACATTGACAGAGTGGGGACAGTCTGCTCTTCCCTGGGTGTGTAACATTGACAGAGTTGGATCAGTTTCCTCTTCCCTGGGTGTGTTACATTGGCAGAGTGGGATCAGTGTGCACTTCCCTGGGTGTATTACATTGACAGAGTGGGTCAGTCTGCTCTTCCCTGCGTGTGTTACATTGACAGAGTGGGGTCAGTCTGCTCTTCTCTGGATGTGTTATATTGTCAGATTGTGGTCCGTCTGCTCATCCCTGGGTGTGTTACATTGACAGAGTGGTTTCAGTCTGCTCTTCCTTGGGTGTGTTACATTGACAGAGAGGGGTCAGTCTGCTCTTCCCTGGGTGTGTTACATTGACAGAGAGGGGTCAGTCTGCCCTTCCCTGGGTGTTTTACATTGACAGAGTGGGGTCAGTCTGCGCTTCCCTGGGTGCGTTACATTGACAGAGTGGGGTCAGTCTGCTCTTCCCTGGGTGTTTTACATTGACAGATTGGGGTCAGTCTGTTCTTCCCTGGGTGTGTCACATTGACAGAGTGTGGTCAGTCTGCTCTTCCCTGGGGGTGTTACATTGACAGAGTGGGGTCAGTCTGCTCTTCTCTGGGTGTGTTACTTTGACAGAGTGGGGTCAGTCTGCTCTTCCCTGGGTGTGTTACAAAGATTGAGTGGGGTCAGTCTGCTCTTCCCTGGGTGTGTTTCATTTACAGAGTGGGGTCGTTCTGCTCTTCACTGGGTGTGTTGCATTGACAGAGTGTGGTCAGTCTACTCTTCCCTGGGTGTGTTACATTGACAGAGTGGGTTCAGTCTGCTCTTCCCTGGGTGTGTTACATTGACAGAGTGGGGCCTGTCTGCTCTTTCTGTGATGCGTGACATTGACAGAGTGAGGTCAGTCTGCTCTTCCCTGGGTGTGTTACATTGACTGAGTGGGGTTTGTCTGCTCTTCCCTGAGTGTGTTACATTGAGAGAGTGGCGTCAGTCTGCTCTTCCTTGGTAGTGTTACATTGAAAGAGTGGGGTCCGTGCCCTCCTACCTGGGTGTGTTACATTGACAGAGTGGGGATAGTCTGCTCTTCCCTGGGTGTGTTACATTGACAGAGTGGTGTCAGTCTGCTCTTCCCTGAGTGTGTTACTTTGACAGAGTGGGTCAGTCTGCTCTTCGCTGCATATGTTACTTTAACAGAATGGGGCCAGTCTGCTCTTCCTTGGCTATGTTACATTGACAGAGTGGGGCCTGTCTGCTCTTTCTGTGGAGCGTGACATTGACAGAGTGAGGTCAGTCTGCTCTTCCCTGCGTGTGTTACATTGACTGATTGTGGTCAGTCTACTCTTCCCTGGGTGTGTTACATTGACAGAGTGGGTTCAGTCGGCTCTTCCTTGGCTATGTTAAATTGACAGAGTGGGGCCTGTCTGCTCTTTCTGTGATGCGTGACATTCACAGAGTGAGGTCAGTCTGCTCTTCCCTGGGTGTGTTACATTGACTGAGTGGCGTCAGTCTGCTCTTTCCTGGGTGTGTTACATTGAGAGAGTGGCGTCAGTCTGCTCTTCCTTGGTAGTGTTACATTGACAGAGTGGGGTCCGTCTACTCTTCCCTGGGTGTGTTACATTGACAGAGTGGGATCTGTCTGCTCTTCCCTGAGTGTGTTACATTGACAGAGTGGGGTCAGTCTGCTCTTCGCTGCATATGTTATTTTGACGGAATGGGGCCAGTCTGCTCATCCCTGGATGTGTTACATTGACAGAGTGGGGTCAGTCTGCTCTTCCCTGGGTGTGTTGCATTGACAGAGTGGGGTTAGTCTGCACTTCCCTCGGTGTGTTACTTTGACAGAGTAGGGTCAGTCTGCTGTTTCCTGTGTGTGTTACATTGACAGAGTGGGGTCAGTCTGCTCTTCCCTGGGTGTGTTACATTGACAGAGTGGGGTCGGTCTGCTCTTCCCTGGGTGTGTTGCATTGACAGAGTGTGGTCAGTCTACTCTTCCCTGGGTGTGTTACATTGACAGAGTGGGTTCAGTCTGCTCATCCCTGGGTGTGTTACATTGACAGAGTGGGGTCAGTCTGCTCTTCCCTGGGTACGTTTCATTGACAGAGAGGGGTCAGTCTGCCCTTCCCTGGGTGTGTTACATTGACAGAGTGGGTTCAGTCTGCTCATCCCTGGGTGTGTTACATTGACAGAGTGGGGTCAGTCTGCGCTTCCCTGTGTGCGTTACATTGACAGAGTGGGGTCAGTCTGCTCTTCCCTGGGTGTGTTACATTGATTGAGTGGGGTCAGTCTGCTCTTCCCTGGGTGTGTTTCATTTACAGAGTGGGGTCGGTCTGCTCTTCCCTGGGAGTGTTGCATTGACTGAGTGGGTTCAGTCTGCTCATCCCTGGGTGTGTTACATTGACAGATTGGGGTCAGTCTGCTCTTCCCTGGGTATGTTACATTGACAGAGTGGGTTCAGTCTGCTCATCCCTGGGTGTGTTACATTGACAGAGTGGGGTCAGTCTGCGCTTCCCTGGGTGCGTTACATTGACAGAGAGGGGTCAGTCTGCTCCTCCCTGGGTGTTTTACATTGACAGATTGGGGTAGTCTGTTCTTCCCTGGGTGTGTCACATTGACAGAGTGTGGTCAGTCTGCTCTTCCCTGGGTGTGTTACATTGACCGAGTGGGGTCAGTCTGCTCTTCTCTGGGTGTGTTATATTGACAGAGTGGGGTCAGTCTGCTCTTCCCTGGGTGTGTTACATTGATTGAGTGGGGTCAGTCTGCTCTTCCCTGGGTGTGTTTCATTTACAGAGTGGGGTCGGTCTGCTCTTCCCTGGTTGTCTTGCATTGACAGAGTGTGGTCAGTCGACTCTTCCCTGGGTGTGTTACATTTACAGAGTGGGTTCAGTCTGCTCTTCCCTGGGTGTGTTACATTGACAGAGTGGGGCCTGTCTGCTCTTTCTGTGATGCGTGACATTGACAGAGTGAGGTCAGTCTGCTCTTTCCTGGGTGTGTTACATTGAGAGAGTGGCGTCAGTCTGCTCTTCCTTGGTAGTGTTACATTGACAGAGTGGGGTCCGTCTACTCTTCCCTGGGTGTGTTACATTGACAGAGTGGGGTTAGTCTGCTCTTCCCTGGGTGTGTTACATTGTCAGAGTGTGGTCAGTCTGCTCTTCGCTGCATATGTTACTTTGACAGAATGGGGCCAGTCTGCTCATCCCTGGATGTGTTACATTGACAGAGTTGGGTCAGTCTGCTCTTCCCTGGGTCAGTTACATTGACAGAGTGGGGTCTCTGTGCTATTCCCTGGGTGTGTTGCATTGACAGAGTGAGGTCAGTCTGCTCTTCCCTGGGTGTGTTACATTGACTGAGTGGGGTCAGTCTGATCTTTCCCGGGTGTGTTACATTGAGAGACTGGCGTCAGTCTGCTCTTCCTTGGAAGTGTCACATTGACAGAGTGGTGTACGACTACTCTTCCCTGGGTGTGTTACATTGACAGAGTGGGGTTAGAATGCTCTTCCCTGGGTGTGTTACATCGACAGAGTGGGGTCAGTCTGCTCTTCCCTGAGTGTGTTACATTGACAGAGTGGGGCCAGTCTGCTCTTCGCTGCATATGTTACTTTGACAGAATGGGGCCAGTCTGCTCATCCCTGGATGTGATACATTGACAGAGTGGAGTCAGTCTGCTCATCCCTGGGTCAGTTACATTGACAGAGTGGGGTCTGTCTGCTCTTCCCTGGGTGTGTTGCATTGACAGAGTGTGGTCAGTCTACTCTTCCCTGGGTGTGTTACATTGACAGAGTGGGTTCAGTCTGCTCATCCCTGGGTGTGTTACATTGACAGAGTGGGTGCAGTCTGCTCATCCCTGGGTGTGTTACATTGACAGAGTGGGGTCAGTCTGCGCTTCCCTGGGTGCGTTACATTGACAGATTGGGGTCAGTCTGTTCTTCCCTGGGTGTGTCACATTGACAGAGTGTGGTCAGTCTGCTCTTCCCTGGGTGTGTTACATTGACCGAGTGGGGTCAGTCTGCTCTTCTCTGGGTGTGTTACATTGACAGAGTGGGGTCAGTCTGCTCTTCCCTGGGTGTGTTACATTGATTGAGTGGGGTCAGTCTGCTCTTCCCTGGGTGTGTTTCATTTACAGAGTGGGGTTGGTCTGCTCTTCCCTGGGTGTGTTGCATTGACAGAGTGTGGTCAGTCTACTCTTCCCTGGGTGTGTTACATTTACAGAGTGGGTTCAGTCTGCTCTTCCCTGAGTGTGTTACATTGACAGAGTGGGGCCTGTCTGCTCTTTCTGAGTTGCGTGACATTGACAGAGTGAGGTCAGTCTGCTCTTTCCTGGGTGTGTTACATTGAGAGAGTGGCGTCAGTCTGCTCTTCCTTGGTAGTGTTACATTGACAGAGTGGGGTCCGTCTACTCTTCCCTGGGTGTGTTACATTGACAGAGTGGGGTTAGTCTGCTCTTCCCTGGGTGTGTTACATTGTCAGAGTGTGGTCAGTCTGCTCTTCGCTGCATATGTTACTTTGACAGAATGGGGCCAGTCTGCTCATCCCTGGATGTGTTACATTGACAGAGTTGGGTCAGTCTGCTCTTCCCTGGGTCAGTTACATTGACAGAGTGGGGTCTCTGTGCTATTCCCTGGGTGTGTTGCATTGACAGAGTGAGGTCAGTCTGCTCTTCCCTGGGTGTGTTACATTGACAGAGTGGGGTCAGTCTGCTGTTTCCTGGGTGTGTTACATTGACAGAGTGGGGTCAGTCTGTTCTTCACTGGGTGTGTTACATTGACAGAGTGGGGTTTGTCTGCTCTTCCCCGGGTGGATTAGATTAACAGAGTGTGGTCAGTCTGCTCTTCTCTGGGTGTGTTACATTGACAGAGTGGGGTCAGTCTGCTCTTCTCTGGGTGGGTTACATTGACATTGTGGGGTCAGTCTGCTCATCCCTAGGTGTGTTACATTGACAGAATGTGGTCAGTCATTTCTTCGCTGGGTGTGTTACATTGACAAAGTGGGGTCAGACTGCTCTTCCCTGGGTGTGTTACATTGACAGAGTGGGGTCAGTCTGCTCTTCTCTGAGTGGTTTCCATTGACAGATTGGGGTAAATTTGCACTTCGCTGGATGTGTTCCATTGACAGAGTGGGGTCATTCTACTCTTCCCTCGGTGTGTTACATTGACAGAGTGGGATCCGTCTGCTCTTACCTGGGTGTGTTACATTGAGCGAGTCGGGTCAGTCTGCTGTTTCCTGGGTGTGTTACATTGACAGAGTGTGGTCAGTATACTCTTCCCTGGGTGTGTTACATTGACAGAGTGGGGTCAGTCTGCTCTTCCCTGGGTGCGTTACATTGACAGAGTCGGTTCTGTCTGCTCTGTCTTGGAAGTGTGACATTGACAGAGTGGGGTCAGTCTGCTCTTCCGTGGGTGTGTGACATTGACAAAGTGGAGTCAGTGTGGTCTTCGCCGTGTGTGTTACATTGACAGAGTGGGGTCAGTCTGCTCTTCCCTGGGTGAGTTTCATTGACAGAGTTGGGTCAGTCTGCTCTTCCCTGGTGTGTTACCTTGACAGAGTGGGGTGAGTCTGCTCATCCCTGGGTCAGTTACATTGACAGAATGGGGTCAGTCTGCTCTTCCCTGGGTGTGTTACATTGACAGAGTGGGGTCAGTCTACTCTTCCCTGGGTTTGTTACATTCACAAGAGTGGGGTCAGTCTGGTCTTGTCTGAGTGGTTTCCATTGACAGATTGGGGTCAATTTGCACTTCGCTGGATGTGTTCCATTGACAGAGTGGGGTCAGTCTACTCTTCCCTCGGTGTGTTACATTGATAGAGTGGGGTCAATCTGCTTTTCCCTGGGTGTCTTACATTGACAGATTGGGGTCAGTCTGCTCTTCCCTGCGTGTGTTACATTGACAGAGTGTGGTCGATCTGGTCTTTCCAGGGTGTGTTACATTGACAGAGTGGGGTCAGTCTGCTCTCTCTGGGTGGGTTACATTGACAGAGTGGGATTAGTCTGCTCTTCCCTGGGTGTGTATTACATTGACAGAGTGAGGTCCGTCTGCTCTTTCCTGGGTGTGTTACATTGCTAGAGTGGGGTCAGTCTGCTTTTCCCTAGGTGTGTTTCATTGACAGAGTAGGGTCAGCCTGCTCTTCCCTGGGTGAGCACAATGACAGAGTGGGAACCGTCTGCTCTTCCATGTGTGCGTTACATGGACAGAATGGGATGAGTCTACTCTTCACTGGGTGTGTAACATTGACAGATTTGGGTCAGTCTGCTCTTCGCTGGTGCGTTACATTGACAGAGTGAGGTCAGTCTGCTCTTCCCTGGGTGTTTTACATTGACAGAGAGGGTTCAGTCTGCTCTTCCCTGGGTGTGAACATTGATTAAGTGGGGTCAGTCTGATCTTCCCTGGGTGGGTAACATTGAGAGATAGGGGTCAGTCTGCTCTTCGCATGGTCTGTTACATTGACAGAGTTGTGTCTGTCTGCTCTTTCTTGGGTGTGTTACATTGACAGAGTGGGGTCAGTCTGCTCTTCCTTGGGTGTGTTACATTGACAGCGTGGGGTTGGTCTACTCTTCCCTGGGTATGTTACATTGAAGGAGTGGGGTCAGTCTGCTCATCCCTGAGTGTGTTACATTGACACAGTGGGGTCAGTATGCTCTTCCCTGGGTGTGTAACGTTGACAGAGTGGGTTTAGTCTGCTCTTCCCTGGGTGTGTTACATTGACAGAGTGGTGTCCGTCTGCTCTTCCCTGGGTATGTTACATTGACAGAATGGTGTCAGTCTGCTCTTCACTGGGTGTGTAACATTGACAGAGTGTGGACAGTCTGCTCTTCCCTGGGTGTGTTACATTTACAGAGTGGGGTCTGTCTGCTCTTCCCTGGGTGGGTTACATTGATAGACTGGGGTCTGTCTGGTCTTCCCTGGGTCGGTTAAATTGAAAGAGCTGGGGCAGTGTGCTCTTCCCTGGGTGTTTTACATAGACAGAGTGGTGTCATTCTGCTCTTCCCTGGGTGGGTTACATTGAGAGATATTGGTCCGTCTGCTCTTCCCTGGGTGTGTTACACTGACAGAGTGGGGTCAGTCTGCTCTTCCCTGGGGGTGTTACATTGACAGAGTGGGTTAAGTCTGCTCTTCCCTGGGTGTGTTACATTGACAGAGTGGGGTCAGTCTGCTCTTCCCTGTGTGTGTTATGTTGAGAGAGTGGGGTCTGTCTGCTCTTCCATGCGTGTGTTACATTGACAGAGTGGTTTCAGTCTGCTCTTCCCTGGATGTGTTGCATTGACACATTGGGGTACGTCTGCTCTTCCCTGGGTGGGTTACATTGACAGAATTGGGTCAGTCTGCTCTTCACTGTGTGTGTAACATTGATAGAGTGGGGTCAGTCTGATCTTCCCTTTGTGGGTAACATTGACAGTTTGGGGTCAATCTGCATTTCGCTGGGTGTGTTCCATTGACAGAGTGGGGTCAGACTACTCTTCCCTCTGTGTATTACATTGATAGAGTGGGGTCAATCTGCTCTTCCTTGGATGTGTAACATTGACAGAGTGGGATCAGTCTGCTCTTCCCTGGGTGGTTTACATTGACACACTGGGGTCAGTCTGCTCTTCCCTGGGTGTGTTACATTGACAGAATGGGGTCAGTCTGCTCTTCCCTGGGTGTGTTACATTGACAGAGTGGGGTCAGTCTGCACTTCCCTGGGTGGTTTACTTTGACAGAGTGGGGTCAGTGTGCTCTTCGCTTGGTGTTTTACATTGACAGATTGGGGTCAGTCTGCTCTTCCCTGGGTGTGTTATATTGACAGAGTCGGGTCAGTCTGCTCTTCCCTGGGTGTGTTACATTAACAGAGTGGGGTCAGTCTGCTCTTCCCTGGGAGTGTTACATTGACAGAGTGTGGTTAGTCTGATCTTCCCTGGGTGGGTTATGATGACAGAGTGGGGTCAGTCTGCATTTCTCTGGGTGTGTTACATTGACAGAGTTGGGTACGTCTACACATCCCTGTGTGGGTTACATTGACAGATTGGAGTCCGTCTGCTCTTCCCTGCGTGTGTTACATTGACAGAGTGGGGTCAGTCTGCTCTTCCCTGGGTGTTATACATTAACAGAGTGGGGTCAGTCTGCTCTTCACTGGGTGTGTTACATTGAGAGAGTGGGGTCTGTCTGCTCCTCCCTGTGTATGTTACATTGACAGAGTGGGGTCAGTCTGATCTTCCCTGGGTGTGTTACATTGACAGAGTGGGGTCAGTCTGCTCTTCCCTGGGCGTATTACATTGACAGATTGGGGAACGTCTGCTCTTCCCTGGGTGGGTTACATTGATGGAGTGGGGTCAGTCTGATCTTCCCTGGGTGGGTAACATTGAGAGATTGGGGTCAGTCTGCTCTACCCTGGGTGGTTTACTTTGACAGACTTCGGTCAGTCTGCTCTTCCCTCTGTGTGTTACATTGACAGTGTGGGGTCAGTCTACTCTTCCCTGGATGGGTTACATTGACAGAGTGGGGTCAGTCTGATCTTCCCTGGGTGTGTTACATTAACAGAGTGGCGTCAGTCTGCTCTTCCCGTGGTGTGTTACATTGACAGATCGGGGTCAGTCTGCTCTTCCCTGGGTGTGTTACATTTACAGAGTGGGGTAAGTCTGCTCTTCCCTGCGTGTGTTACATTGACAGAATGGGGTCAGTCTGCTCTTTCCTGGGTGTGTTACATTAACAGAGTGGGGTCAGTCTGCTCTTCCCGTGGTGTTTTACATTGACAGATTGGGGTACGTCTGCTCTTCCGTGGGTGGGTTACATTGACACGATGGGGTCCGTCTGCTCTTCGCTGAGTGTGTTACCTTGACAGAGTGGGGTCAGTCTGCTCTTCCCTGCGTGTGTTACATTGACAGAATGGGGTCAGTCTGCTCTTCCCTGGATCTGTTACATTAACAGAGTGGGGTCAGTCTGATCTTCCCTGGGTGTGTTACACTGAGAGAGTGGGGTAAGTCTGCTCTTCCCTGCGTGTGTGACATTGACAGAATGGGGTCAGTCTGCTCTTCCCTGGGTTTGTTACATTAACAGAGTGGGGTCAGTCTGCTCTTCCCTGGGTGTGTTACATTGACAGATTGGGGTACGTCTGCTCTTCCGTGGGTGGGTTACATTGACACGATGGGGTCCGTCTGCTCTTCGCTGGGTATGTTACCTTGACAGAGTGGGGTCAGTCTGCTCTTCCCTGGGTGTGTTACATTGACAGAGTGGGGTCAGTCTGCACTTCCCTGGGTGTGTTACATTGAGAGATTGTGGTCCGTCTGCTGTTTCCTGGGTGTGTTACATTGACAGAGTGTGGTCAGTATACTCTTCCCTAAGTGTGTTACATTGACAGAGTGGGGTCAGTCTGCTCTTCCCTGGGTGCGTTACATTGACAGAGTCGGTTCTGTCTGCTCTGTCTTGGAAGTGTGACATTGACAGAGTGGGGTCAGTCTGCTCTTCCGTGGGTGTGTTACATTGACAGAGTGGGTTCAGTCTACTCTTCCGTGGGTGTGTGACATTGACAGAGTGGAGGCAGTGTGGCCTTCGCCGTGTGTGTTACATTGACAGAGTGGGGTCAGTCTGCTCTTCCCTGGGTGTGTTTCATTGACAGAGTTGGGTCAGTCTGCTCTTCCCTGGTGTGTTACCTTGACAGAGTGGGGTGAGCCTGCTCATCCCTGGGTCAGTTACATTGACAGAATGGGGTCAGTCTGCTCTTCCCTGGGTGTGTTACATTGTCAGAGTGGGGTCAGTCTACTCTTCCCTGGGTGTGTTACATTTACAAGAGTGGGGTCAGTCTGCTCTTCACTGGGTGTGTTACATTGAGACAGTGGTGTACGTCGGCTCTTCCCTGGGTGTGTTACATTGAGAGAGTGGCGTCAGTCTGCTCTTCCTTGGTAGTGTTACATTGACAGAGTGGGGTCCGTCTACTCTTCCCTGGGTGTGTTACATTGACAGAGTGGGGTTAGTCTGCTCTTCCCTGGGTGTGTTACATTGTCAGAGTGTGGTCAGTCTGCTCTTCGCTGCATATGTTACTTTGACAGAATGGGGCCAGTCTGCTCATCCCTGGATGTGTTACATTGACAGAGTTGGGTCAGTCTGCTCTTCCCTGGGTCAGTTACATTGACAGAGTGGGGTCTCTGTGCTATTCCCTGGGTGTGTTGCATTGACAGAGTGAGGTCAGTCTGCTCTTCCCTGGGTGTGTTACATTGACAGAGTGGGGTCAGTCTGCTGTTTCCTGGGTGTGTTACATTGACAGAGTGGGGTCAGTCTGTTCTTCCCTGGGTGTGTTACATTGACAGAGTGGGGTTTGTCTGCTCTTCCCCGGGTGGATTAGATTAACGGAGTGTGGTCAGTCTGCTCTTCTCTGGGTGTGTTACATTGACAGAGTGGGGTCAGTCTGCTCTTCTCTGGGTGGGTTACATTGACATTGTGGGGTCAGTCTGCTCATCCCTAGGTGTGTTACATTGACAGAATGTGGTCAGTCATTTCTTCGCTGGGTGTGTTACATTGACAAAGTGGGGTCAGACTGCTCTTCCCTGGGTGTGTTACATTGACAGAGTGGGGTCAGTCTGCTCTTCTCTGAGTGGTTTCCATTGACAGATTGGGGTAAATTTGCACTTCGCTGGATGTGTTCCATTGACAGAGTGGGGTCATTCTACTCTTCCCTCGGTGTGTTACATTGACAGAGTGGGATCCGTCTGCTCTTACCTGGGTGTGTTACATTGAGCGAGTCGGGTCAGTCTGCTGTTTCCTGGGTGTGTTACATTGACAGAGTGTGGTCAGTATACTCTTCCCTGGGTGTGTTACATTGACAGAGTGGGGTCAGTCTGCTCTTCCCTGGGTGCGTTACATTGACAGAGTCGGTTCTGTCTGCTCTGTCTTGGAAGTGTGACATTGACAGAGTGGGGTCAGTCTGCTCTTCCGTGGGTGTGTGACATTGACAAAGTGGAGTCAGTGTGGTCTTCGCCGTGTGTGTTACATTGACAGAGTGGGGTCAGTCTGCTCTTCCCTGGGTGAGTTTCATTGACAGAGTTGGGTCAGTCTGCTCTTCCCTGGTGTGTTACCTTGACAGAGTGGGGTGAGTCTGCTCATCCCTGGGTCAGTTACATTGACAGAATGGGGTCAGTCTGCTCTTCCCTGGGTGTGTTACATTGACAGAGTGGGGTCAGTCTACTCTTCCCTGGGTTTGTTACATTCACAAGAGTGGGGTCAGTCTGGTCTTGTCTGAGTGGTTTCCATTGACAGATTGGGGTCAATTTGCACTTCGCTGGATGTGTTCCATTGACAGAGTGGGGTCAGTCTACTCTTCCCTCGGTGTGTTACATTGATAGAGTGGGGTCAATCTGCTTTTCCCTGGGTGTCTTACATTGACAGATTGGGGTCAGTCTGCTCTTCCCTGCGTGTGTTACATTGACAGAGTGTGGTCGATCTGGTCTTTCCAGGGTGTGTTACATTGACAGAGTGGGGTCAGTCTGCTCTCTCTGGGTGGGTTACATTGACAGAGTGGGATTAGTCTGCTCTTCCCTGGGTGTGTATTACATTGACAGAGTGAGGTCCGTCTGCTCTTTCCTGGGTGTGTTACATTGCTAGAGTGGGGTCAGTCTGCTTTTCCCTAGGTGTGTTTCATTGACAGAGTAGGGTCAGCCTGCTCTTCCCTGGGTGAGCACAATGACAGAGTGGGAACCGTCTGCTCTTCCATGTGTGCGTTACATGGACAGAATGGGATGAGTCTACTCTTCACTGGGTGTGTAACATTGACAGATTTGGGTCAGTCTGCTCTTCGCTGGTGCGTTACATTGACAGAGTGAGGTCAGTCTGCTCTTCCCTGGGTGTTTTACATTGACAGAGAGGGTTCAGTCTGCTCTTCCCTGGGTGTGAACATTGATTAAGTGGGGTCAGTCTGATCTTCCCTGGGTGGGTAACATTGAGAGATAGGGGTCAGTCTGCTCTTCGCATGGTCTGTTACATTGACAGAGTTGTGTCTGTCTGCTCTTTCTTGGGTGTGTTACATTGACAGAGTGGGGTCAGTCTGCTCTTCCTTGGGTGTGTTACATTGACAGCGTGGGGTTGGTCTACTCTTCCCTGGGTATGTTACATTGAAGGAGTGGGGTCAGTCTGCTCATCCCTGAGTGTGTTACATTGACACAGTGGGGTCAGTATGCTCTTCCCTGGGTGTGTAACGTTGACAGAGTGGGTTTAGTCTGCTCTTCCCTGGGTGTGTTACATTGACAGAGTGGTGTCCGTCTGCTCTTCCCTGGGTATGTTACATTGACAGAATGGTGTCAGTCTGCTCTTCACTGGGTGTGTAACATTGACAGAGTGTGGACAGTCTGCTCTTCCCTGGGTGTGTTACATTTACAGAGTGGGGTCTGTCTGCTCTTCCCTGGGTGGGTTACATTGATAGACTGGGGTCTGTCTGGTCTTCCCTGGGTCGGTTAAATTGAAAGAGCTGGGGCAGTGTGCTCTTCCCTGGGTGTTTTACATAGACAGAGTGGTGTCATTCTGCTCTTCCCTGGGTGGGTTACATTGAGAGATATTGGTCCGTCTGCTCTTCCCTGGGTGTGTTACACTGACAGAGTGGGGTCAGTCTGCTCTTCCCTGGGGGTGTTACATTGACAGAGTGGGTTAAGTCTGCTCTTCCCTGGGTGTGTTACATTGACAGAGTGGGGTCAGTCTGCTCTTCCCTGTGTGTGTTATGTTGAGAGAGTGGGGTCTGTCTGCTCTTCCATGCGTGTGTTACATTGACAGAGTGGTTTCAGTCTGCTCTTCCCTGGATGTGTTGCATTGACACATTGGGGTACGTCTGCTCTTCCCTGGGTGGGTTACATTGACAGAATTGGGTCAGTCTGCTCTTCACTGTGTGTGTAACATTGATAGAGTGGGGTCAGTCTGATCTTCCCTTTGTGGGTAACATTGACAGTTTGGGGTCAATCTGCATTTCGCTGGGTGTGTTCCATTGACAGAGTGGGGTCAGACTACTCTTCCCTCTGTGTATTACATTGATAGAGTGGGGTCAATCTGCTCTTCCTTGGATGTGTAACATTGACAGAGTGGGATCAGTCTGCTCTTCCCTGGGTGGTTTACATTGACACACTGGGGTCAGTCTGCTCTTCCCTGGGTGTGTTACATTGACAGAGTGGGGTCAGTCTGCACTTCCCTGGGTGGTTTACTTTGACAGAGTGGGGTCAGTGTGCTCTTCGCTTGGTGTTTTACATTGACAGATTGGGGTCAGTCTGCTCTTCCCTGGGTGTGTTATATTGACAGAGTCGGGTCAGTCTGCTCTTCCCTGGGTGTGTTACATTAACAGAGTGGGGTCAGTCTGCTCTTCCCTGGGAGTGTTACATTGACAGAGTGTGGTTAGTCTGATCTTCCCTGGGTGGGTTATGATGACAGAGTGGGGTCAGTCTGCATTTCTCTGGGTGTGTTACATTGACAGAGTTGGGTACGTCTACACATCCCTGTGTGGGTTACATTGACAGATTGGAGTCCGTCTGCTCTTCCCTGCGTGTGTTACATTGACAGAGTGGGGTCAGTCTGCTCTTCCCTGGGCGTTATACATTAACAGAGTGGGGTCAGTCTGCTCTTCACTGGGTGTGTTACATTGAGAGAGTGGGGTCTGTCTGCTCCTCCCTGTGTATGTTACATTGACAGAGTGGGGTCAGTCTGATCTTCCCTGGGTGTGTTACATTGACAGAGTGGGGTCAGTCTGCTCTTCCCTGGGCGTATTACATTGACAGATTGGGGAACGTCTGCTCTTCCCTGGGTGGGTTACATTGATGGAGTGGGGTCAGTCTGATCTTCCCTGGGTGGGTAACATTGAGAGATTGGGGTCAGTCTGCTCTACCCTGGGTGGTTTACTTTGACAGACTTCGGTCAGTCTGCTCTTCCCTCTGTGTGTTACATTGACAGTGTGGGGTCAGTCTACTCTTCCCTGGATGGGTTACATTGACAGAGTGGGGTCAGTCTGATCTTCCCTGGGTGTGTTACATTAACAGAGTGGCGTCAGTCTGCTCTTCCCGTGGTGTGTTACATTGACAGATCGGGGTCAGTCTGCTCTTCCCTGGGTGTGTTACATTTACAGAGTGGGGTAAGTCTGCTCTTCCCTGCGTGTGTTACATTGACAGAATGGGGTCAGTCTGCTCTTTCCTGGGTGTGTTACATTAACAGAGTGGGGTCAGTCTGCTCTTCCCGTGGTGTTTTACATTGACAGATTGGGGTACGTCTGCTCTTCCGTGGGTGGGTTACATTGACACGATGGGGTCCGTCTGCTCTTCGCTGAGTGTGTTACCTTGACAGAGTGGGGTCAGTCTGCTCTTCCCTGCGTGTGTTACATTGACAGAATGGGGTCAGTCTGCTCTTCCCTGGATCTGTTACATTAACAGAGTGGGGTCAGTCTGATCTTCCCTGGGTGTGTTACACTGAGAGAGTGGGGTAAGTCTGCTCTTCCCTGCGTGTGTGACATTGACAGAATGGGGTCAGTCTGCTCTTCCCTGGGTTTGTTACATTAACAGAGTGGGGTCAGTCTGCTCTTCCCTGGGTGTGTTACATTGACAGATTGGGGTACGTCTGCTCTTCCGTGGGTGGGTTACATTGACACGATGGGGTCCGTCTGCTCTTCGCTGGGTATGTTACCTTGACAGAGTGGGGTCAGTCTGCTCTTCCCTGGGTGTGTTACATTGACAGAGTGGGGTCAGTCTGCACTTCCCTGGGTGTGTTACATTGAGAGATTGTGGTCCGTCTGCTGTTTCCTGGGTGTGTTACATTGACAGAGTGTGGTCAGTATACTCTTCCCTAAGTGTGTTACATTGACAGAGTGGGGTCAGTCTGCTCTTCCCTGGGTGCGTTACATTGACAGAGTCGGTTCTGTCTGCTCTGTCTTGGAAGTGTGACATTGACAGAGTGGGGTCAGTCTGCTCTTCCGTGGGTGTGTTACATTGACAGAGTGGGGTCAGTCTACTCTTCCGTGGGTGTGTGACATTGACAGAGTGGAGGCAGTGTGGCCTTCGCCGTGTGTGTTACATTGACAGAGTGGGGTCAGTCTGCTCTTCCCTGGGTGTGTTTCATTGACAGAGTTGGGTCAGTCTGCTCTTCCCTGGTGTGTTACCTTGACAGAGTGGGGTGAGCCTGCTCATCCCTGGGTCAGTTACATTGACAGAATGGGGTCAGTCTGCTCTTCCCTGGGTGTGTTACATTGTCAGAGTGGGGTCAGTCTACTCTTCCCTGGGTGTGTTACATTTACAAGAGTGGGGTCAGTCTGCTCTTCACTGGGTGTGTTACATTGAGACAGTGGTGTACGTCGGCTCTTCCATGGGTTTGTTACATTGACAGAGTCGGGTCAGTCTGCTCCTCCCTGTGTTTGTTACATTGACAGAGTGGGGTCAGTCTGATCTTCCCTGGGTGTGTTACATTGACAGAGTGAGGTCAGTCTGCTCTTCCCTGGGTGTGTTACATTGACAGATTGGGGTACGTCTGCTCTTCCCTGGGTGGGTTACATTGACAGAATGGGGTCAGTCTGCTCTTCACTGTGTGTGTAACATTGATAGAGTGGGTTCAGTCCGATCTACCCTGGGTGGGTAACATTGAGACATTGGGGTCAGTCTGCTCTTCGCTGGGTATGTTACCTTGACAGAGTGGGGTCAGTCTGCTCTTCCCTGGGTGTGTTACATTTACAGAGTGGGGTAAGTCTGCTCTTCCCTGCGTGTGTTACATTGACAGAATGGGGTCAGTCTGCTCTTTCCTGGGTGTGTTACATTAACAGAGTGGGGTCAGTCTGCTCTTCCCGTGGTGTTTTACATTGACAGATTGGGGTACGTCTGCTCTTCCGTGGGTGGGTTACATTGACACGATGGGGTCCGTCTGCTCTTCGCTGAGTGTGTTACCTTGACAGAGTGGGGTCAGTCTGCTCTTCCCTGCGTGTGTTACATTGACAGAATGGGGTCAGTCTGCTCTTCCCTGGATCTGTTACATTAACAGAGTGGGGTCAGTCTGATCTTCCCTGGGTGTGTTACACTGAGAGAGTGGGGTAAGTCTGCTCTTCCCTGCGTGTGTGACATTGACAGAATGGGGTCAGTCTGCTCTTCCCTGGGTTTGTTACATTAACAGAGTGGGGTCAGTCTGCTCTTCCCTGGGTGTGTTACATTGACAGATTGGGGTACGTCTGCTCTTCCGTGGGTGGGTTACATTGACACGATGGGGTCCGTCTGCTCTTCGCTGGGTATGTTACCTTGACAGAGTGGGGTCAGTCTGCTCTTCCCTGGGTGTGTTACATTGACAGAGTGGGGTCAGTCTGCACTTCCCTGGGTGTGTTACATTGAGAGATTGTGGTCCGTCTGCTGTTTCCTGGGTGTGTTACATTGACAGAGTGTGGTCAGTATACTCTTCCCTAAGTGTGTTACATTGACAGAGTGGGGTCAGTCTGCTCTTCCCTGGGTGCGTTACATTGACAGAGTCGGTTCTGTCTGCTCTGTCTTGGAAGTGTGACATTGACAGAGTGGGGTCAGTCTGCTCTTCCGTGGGTGTGTTACATTGACAGAGTGGGGTCAGTCTACTCTTCCGTGGGTGTGTGACATTGACAGAGTGGAGGCAGTGTGGCCTTCGCCGTGTGTGTTACATTGACAGAGTGGGGTCAGTCTGCTCTTCCCTGGGTGTGTTTCATTGACAGAGTTGGGTCAGTCTGCTCTTCCCTGGTGTGTTACCTTGACAGAGTGGGGTGAGCCTGCTCATCCCTGGGTCAGTTACATTGACAGAATGGGGTCAGTCTGCTCTTCCCTGGGTGTGTTACATTGTCAGAGTGGGGTCAGTCTACTCTTCCCTGGGTGTGTTACATTTACAAGAGTGGGGTCAGTCTGCTCTTCACTGGGTGTGTTACATTGAGACAGTGGTGTACGTCGGCTCTTCCATGGGTTTGTTACATTGACAGAGTCGGGTCAGTCTGCTCCTCCCTGTGTTTGTTACATTGACAGAGTGGGGTCAGTCTGATCTTCCCTGGGTGTGTTACATTGACAGAGTGAGGTCAGTCTGCTCTTCCCTGGGTGTGTTACATTGACAGATTGGGGTACGTCTGCTCTTCCCTGGGTGGGTTACATTGACAGAATGGGGTCAGTCTGCTCTTCACTGTGTGTGTAACATTGATAGAGTGGGTTCAGTCCGATCTACCCTGGGTGGGTAACATTGAGACATTGGGGTCAGTCTGCTCTTCGCTGGGTATGTTACCTTGACAGAGTGGGGTCAGTCTGCTCTTCCCTGGGTGGGTTACATTGACAGATTGGGGTCAATCTGCATTTCGCTGGGTGTGTTCCATTGACAGAGTGGGGTCAGACTACTCTTCCCTCGGTGTGTTACGTGATAGGGTGGGGTCAATCTGCTCTTCCCTAGGTGTGTAACGTTGACAGAGTGGGATCAGTCTGCTCTTCCCTGGGTGGGTTACATTGACAGAGTGTGGTCAGTCTCCTCTTCCCTGCGTGTGTTACATTGACAGAGTGGGGTCCGTCTGCTCTTCCCTGGGTGGTTTACTTTGACAGAGTGGGGTCAGCCTGCACTTCCCTGGGTCGTTTACTTTGACAGAGTGGAATCAGTCTGCTCTTCCCTCCGTGTGTTACATTGACAGTGTGGGGTCAGTCTACTTTTCCCTGGATGGGTTACATTGACAGAGTGGGGTCAGTCTGATCTTCCCTGGGTGTGTTACACTGACAGAGTGGGGTCAGTCTGCTCTTCCCTGCGTGTGTTACATTGACAGAGTAGGGTCAGTCTGCTCTTCCCTGGGTGTGTTACATTAACAGAGTGGGGACAGTCTGCTCTTCCCTGGGTGTGTTACATTGACAGATTGGGGTACGTCTGCTCTTCAGTGGTTGGGTTACATTGACACAATGGGGTCAGTCTGCTCTTCGCTGGGTATGTTACCTTGACAGAGTGGGGTCAGTCTGCTCTTCCCTGGGTGGGTTATATTGACAGATTGGGGTCAATCTGCATTTCGCTGGGTGTGTTCCATTGACAGAGTGGGGTCAGACTACTCTTCCCTCGGTGTGTTACATTGACAGTGTGGGGTCAGTCTGCTCTTCCCTCGGTGTGTTACATTGACAGAGTGGGGTCAGTCTGCTCTTCCCTGGGTGTGTTACATTGACAGATTGGATTCCATCTTCTCTTGACTGGGTGGGATACACTAACAGAGTGGATTCTACAGTGTTGGGTTGGGAGCAGTCAGGGAGAGGTAAATTGCAGTGTTGGGTAGGGATCAGTCAGGGAGGTGGAGATTGCAGTGTTGTGTTGGGATTAGTCAGGGAGGGGTTGATTACAGTGTTGGGTAGGGATCAGTCAGGGAGGGGGTGATTGCAGTGTTGGGTAGGGATCAGTCAGGGAGGGGGTGATTGCAGTGTTGGGTAGGGATCAGTCAGGGAGGGGGAGATTGCAGTGTTGGGTAGGGATCAGTCAGGGAGGAGGTGATTGCAGTGTTGGGTAGGGATCAGTCAGGGAGGGGGAGATTGCAGTGTTGGGCAGGGATCAGTCAGGGAAGGGGAGATTGCAGTGTTGGGGAGGGATCAGTCAGGGAGGGGGAGATTGCAGTGTTCGGCAGGGATCAGTCAGGGAGGGGGAGATTGCAGTGTTGGGTAGGGATCAGTCAGGGAGGGGGAGATTGCAGTGTTGGGTAGGGATCAGTCAGCGAGGAGGAGATTTCAGTGTTGGGTAGGGATTAGTCAGGGAGGGGGTGATTGCAGTGTTGGGTAGGGATTAGTCAGGGAGGCAGAGATTGCAGTATTGGGTATGGATCAGTCAGGGAGGGGGGAGATTGCAGTGTTGGGTGGGGATTAGTCAGGGAGGGGGTGATTGCAGTGTTGGGTAGGGATCAGTCAGGGAGGGGGAGATTGCAGTTTTGGGTAGGGATCTGTCAGGGAGGGGGGAGATTGCAGTGTTGTGTAGTGATCAGTCAGGGAGGGGGGCGATTGCAGTGTTGGGTAGGGATCAGTCAGGGAGGGGGAGATTGCAGTGTTGGGTCTGGATCAGTCAGGGAGGGGGAGATTGCAGTGTTGGGTAGCGATCAGTCAGGGAGGGGGAGATTACAGTGTTGGGTAGGGATCAGTCAGGGAGGGGGTGATTGCAGTGTTGGGTAGGGATCAGTCAGGGAGGGGGGAGATTGCAGTGTTGGGTAGGGATTAGTCAGGGAGGGAGAGATTGCAGTGCTGGGTAGGGATCAGTCAGGGAGGGGGAGATTGCAGTGTTGGGTAGGGATCAGTCATGGAGGGGGAGAGTGCAGTGTTGGGGAGGGATCAGTCAGGGAAGGGGAGATTGCAGTGTTGGGTCCGGCTCAGTCAGGGAGGGAGAGATTGCAGTGATGGGTAGGGATCAGTCAGGGAGGGGGAGATTGCAGTGTTGTGTAGGGATCAGTCAGGGAGGGGGGATTGCAGTGTTGGGTAGGGATCAGTCAGTGAAGGGGAGATTGCAGTGTTGGGTATGGCTCAGTCAGGGAGGGAGAGATTGCAGTGATGGGTAGGGATCAGTCAGGGAGGAGGGATTGCAGTGTTGGGTAGGGATCAGTCAGTGAAGGGGAGATTGCAGTGTTGGGTAGGGCTCAGTCAGGGAGGGAGAGATTGCAGTGATGGGTAGGGATCAGTAAGTGAGGGGGAGATTGCAGTGTTGGGTAGGGATCAGTCAGGGAGGGGGAGATTGCAGTGTTGGGTAGGGATCAGTCAGGGAGGGGGAGATTACAGTGTTGGGTAGGGATCAGTCAGGGAGGGGGGAGATTGCAGTGTTGGGTAGGGATCAGTCAGGGAGGGGGTGATTGCAGTGTTGGGTAGGGATCAGTCAGGGAGGGGGGAGATTGCAGTGTTGGGTAGGGATTAGTCAGGGAAGGGGAGATTGCAGTGTTGGGTAGGGCTCAGTCAGGGAGGGGGAGATTGCAGTGTTGGGTAGGGATCAGTCAGGGAGGGCGAATTGCAGTGTTGGGTAGGGATCAGTCAGGGAGGGGGAGATTGCAGTGTTGGGTAGAGATCAGTCAGGGAGGGGTTGAGTGCAGTGTTGTGTAGTGATCGAGGGAAATCAGGAGGTCAAAAAGGGGACATGAGTTTGCTTTGACAAATAGGGTTAAGGAGAATCCAAAGGAATTTTACAAATGCATAACGGCCAAAGGGTCACTGGGGAGCGAATTGGACCCCTCAAAGATCAAGACAGCCTGCACGTGGAGCTGCAGGAGATGGGGGAGAAACTGAACAAGTATTTCCTGTAGAGAAGGACATGGAAGATATAGAATAGAATGATGGTTTGGGAAACAGCATTGGGAAATAGATGGTGTCATAATGTAAAATGTCCATATTACAGAGGAGGAGGTGCTGGATGTCTTGAAATGGTTAAAGGTGGATAAATCCCCAGGACCTTATCAGGTGTACTCTCGATCTCTGTGGGAAGCTAGAGAAGTGATTGCTGGGCCTCTTGCTGAAACATTTGTATCATCGAAACACACAGGTGAGGTACCAGAAGACTTGAGGTTGGGCTAACATGGTGCCACTGTTTAAGAAGGGTGGTCAGGACAAGCCAGGGAACTACAGACAGGTTCGCCTGACGTCAGTCGTGGGCACGTGGAAAGATGGATACATGAGGGACAGGAATTACATGTGTTTACAAAGGCAATGTCTAATTGGGGATTGTCAGCATTGCTTTGTACGTGGGAAATCATGGCTCAAAATATTGAGTTTTTTGAAGAAGTAACAAAAGGATTGATGAGGGCAGAGCGGTGGATGTGAGTGATATGGACTTCAGTAAGGTGTTCGAAATGTTTCCACATGGGAGATTGGAGAGCAAGGATAGATCTCATGGAATACAGGGAACACCAGCCATTTGGATACAGAACAGGCACGAAGGTAGAAGACAGAGGGTGGTTGTGGGGGGTGTTTTTTTCTGCCTGGAGCCCTGTGCCCAGTGGAGTGCCACAAGGGTCGGTGCTGGGTCCACTACTTTCCACTAATGATATAAATGATTTGGATGAGAACACAGCAGGGATAGTTAGTAAGGTTGGAGATGACACCAAAATTGGAGGGGTAGTGGACAGTGAAGAATGTTACTTCACATTACAACGGGATGTGGAACTGATGGGCCAATGGGCTGAGGAGTGGGAGATGGAGCTTCATTTAGATAAATGGGAGGTGCTGAATTTTGGAAAAGCAAACGTCTTCGCAGGACTTTAACACTTAATGTTAATGTCCCAGGGAGTGTTTCTGAACAAAGAGACCTTGGAGTGCAGGTTCATTGTTCCTTGAAAGGAGAATTGTGGGTCGATAGGATCGTGAAGAAGGTGTTTGGTATGGTTGTGTTTAATAATCAGTGCATTCAGTAGAGGAGTTGGGAGGTCATATTGTGGCGATACAGGACATTGGATAAGCCAGTTTTGGCATATTGCGTGCAATTCAAGTCTCCTCCCTATCGGAATGATGTTGTGTAAATTGAAAGGGTTCAGAAAAGATTTGCAAAGACGCTGACAGGATTGGAGGATTTGAGTGAAAGGGAGAGGTTAAATGGGCTGGGGATGTTTTCCCTGGAATGTCTGAGGCTGAAGGGTAACCCATATGGAGGTTTATAAAACCATGACAGGCATAGTTAGGTTTAACAGACAAGGTCTTTTCCCTGGGGTGGGGTAGTCCAGAACTGGAGGGTCTAGGTTCAGGATGAGAGGGGAAAGATATAAAAGGAACCTAAGGGACAACGTTTTGATGTGGAGGGTGTTGCGTGTATGGAATGACCTGCCAGATGAAGTGGTGGAGTGATGGTACAATTACTGCATTTAAAAGGCATCTGGATGGCTATACGGACAGAAAGGGTTGAGAGGGATTTGGGCCAAGTGCTGGCAAATATGACGAGATTATGTTAGGATATGTGGGTGGTGTGGATGAGTTGGACAACGAAGGCCTTGTTTCTGTGCTGTCCATCTCTCTGACTGTAAATGTTTTGTACTGTCCATTTCCAGCCAAACACTTCACTGTTTCCCCTGTTTACCTTGGTCAGTTCTCCTCTCAAACACATGTCAATGGCTTTGGCTGTGATTGCAGGGTGTGCTTTATGGTCACTTTAAAAATCCATCAACTTGCTGAATTCCACTACAGTACAATTTCCCAGAGGATATCTCAGTGGGACATTACTCCTTCCCTCAGCGTCATCACCCAATGGTCGATCTGCGATAGTCACCTCCCTGGCCATTTCCACAATGTGTTATTAAAAGAAACACTGACAGAAACATTCAAAGAGGAGTTTGGAGAACATCACTTTTGCCGATGTGACTGTCCCAGATTATACAAAGACTGAAGTCTCCCAGAATTATCACAGTGCCTTTGCATTACAAAGGAATACTTTGGAATGTGTAACACGGTTGAGCAATGAAATGCTGTTAGGCAGCCTCTAAACTGTTCTCCTGCTTGTGTTTTTGACACGTGTTACCCAGAATCTGCATTCAGGCTGATTCAGCTTCATCGTCTGAGGCCAAATGCTTTCTCTGTAATGCCTTTGTTACCCATTACTCTCAGGGTTACCCATCCTGCTCTCCCTGACACCCCTCAAGGAGGTGGACAATAGAATATTCACGTTCCACCTTTTGTTCACCCTGTCACCACTAAATCTCATTTATCTCTGTGCCACAGTCCATCCACCTTATTGCAGAGACTTTATCCAGTCCAAAAAAGAACATTATGACTGACTCTTTCCACAATTTCTTGTCACAGTCCAATTCACTGATGTGCAGTTTCAGTTAAACTCTGTCTCTTCCTGTTCCTTTCTGCTTGTTTTCAGCTACATTGCCATTTCTCTTTGGATTTGGAAAGCTCCTTTCACCTGAACCCTGGCCCTGCATCCTCTCTGTCAGTTTAAAGTCCTGCCCATAAGCCTACTGATATGATTGGCCTGGACACTGCTCGCAGCAATGTTATGTTTAATTCACTCATGGGATGTTGCTGTCTCTGGCTGGCCAGCATCGCATGCCCACCCCGAGCTGCCCTTGAGCTGAGTGCCTTGCTGGATGATTACAGAGAGCTTTTTAGAGTCAACCCCACTGCTCTGGGTCTGGATCATGTGTAGGCCAGACCCGCTGTCTATAATAGATTTCCTTCCTAAAAGGATATTAAGCAGTTAGATGGGTTATACTGGACACCCAGCATTACATCTGGATGAACAGTCAGGTGAGAATAGCACGAGGCCATCACCTGTCCCACTCGTAACTCACCCGTCACTGAGTACTGATCCTCGTGCACCATGAATCACAACCCTTTCATCATGACCATTGTGTGATCCTGATACCTTCCAGCACTCTGGTGATATCACTCAGTCTCTCTCCATGTGGTATCCCTCACTGTGTGGGTCTAATTGCTGCCTCTGTCAGTGTCTCTCACACTTGCAGCTACTCCAGATCCTGAGCCAACAGAATTCCCCATTCCAGAGAGACGCAGCAGCACAGGCCAGGGATAGAGGCTGGGATTTTCCAGATCTCTGTGGGACTCAGGGCCATTCTCCATGTGTAACCCTCACTGCATCAGTCTAATTTCCCATGCTGTCTGTTTCTCTGTCTCCTGTAGGTCATCAGGATGTTCCTGTCTCAGCCGAATTCTTAACTCCTGTCTCGTCCATAACCACATCAAAGACGGTTAGTCAGTCACAGAGAGATGGAGAGTGAGATCTGGAGCATTCAGTAAATCCTGCAGCCGGTAGGATCACTCACAGTAATCAGCACAGGGAGGAGTTAGTGACCTTCTGTCTTCAGACCCGAGAGACAGGACATAGACACAGAACTGGGTAAGGAACAGCAATATTATAGGCTTCATTCACATCATCTTGTGAGGGACCTGCTTTCACCTCTGCTCTACTGGTCCTCCCTGAGACATCTCTCTCTGACTCTCTCTCTCACCCTCTCTCATGCCCTCACTCTCATTCTCTTTTTCTCACCCTCTCTTTCTCTCTCACCCCCTCACTCACTCTCCAACCAAACTCTCTCTCTCACCCGACTTCATCTCCCTCGCGTCCCTCTGTCTCTCAACCCTCTGTCACTGGATTGCCCTCTATCTCTCTGCCTCCTCGCTATCTATCTTTCTCTCTCTCACACTCTCTCTCTCTCTTGTCCCCTTCTCGTGCGCTCTCTCACTCTCAGACTCTCTGTCTCATTTTCGTCCCCTCCCTCCCACTCATTTGCACCTCTCTCTCTCTCTGCGCCCCCTCTCTCCCTCGCCCCCTCTCTCTCTCTCGATCGCCCCTCTCTCTCACCCCTCTCTCTCACCCCCTCTCACTCTCAACCCATCTCTTTCTCACCCTCTCTCTCCCCGCCTCTCATTCTCTTCCCCTCTCTCTCTGCCCCTCTTGTGCTCTCTTCCCCCTCTCTCACTCCACCTCGCTCACTCACCCCTCTCTCCCTTTCTCTCCCCACCCCCCTTTCCCCTCTCCCCTTCTCTCCCCCTCTCTCACCCCCTTTCTCTCACCCCCTCGCTCTCATTCCCCCTCTCACCCTCTCCCCTTTCTCTCCCTCCTCTCTCTCCCTCCTCTCTCTCACCCCTCTCTCACCCCCTTTCGCTCACCCCCTTGCTCTCAACCCCCCTTCCCCTCTCTCCCCCTCTCTCTCTCTCACTCTCTCCCACCTCTCTCACCCCTCTCCATCCCCCTTCCCTCCCCTTTCTCTCTCCCACTCTCTCTCCTGCCTCTTTCTCACCCCCTTTCTCTCCCTCTCTCATCCCCTTCCTCATCCCTCTCTCCCCACTCTCTCTGGCCTTTCTCACCCCTTTCTCTCCCCCTCTCTCTCCCCCTCTCTCCCCCCTCTCTCCCCCTCTCTCTCCCCTCTCTCTCTCCCCCCTCTCTCTCACCCCTCTCTCACTCCCTCTCTCCCCCTCTCACTCCCCCTCCCCCTCTCTCCCCCTCTTCCCACTCTCTGTCCCACTCTCTCCCCCACTCTCTCCCCCACTCTCTCTCACCCCCTCTCTTCTTTCTCACCCGTTCTCTCTCTCACCCCGATCTCTCTCATCCCCCCTCGCGCTATCACCCTCCCACCCCTCACTCTCTTTCCACTCACTCTCTTACATCCTCTCTCACCCGCTCTCTCACGCCTCTCTCTCACCCCTCTCTCTCAGCCTCAGTTTCTCATCCCTCTCTGTCTTAACCCTCTCTCTTTCACACACCTCTCTCACCCTCTCTCTCACCTCTCTCTCTCTCTCACACCCTTCTCTTTCTCACCCTCTCATCCCTCTCTCTCTTACCCCTCTCTCGCTTACCTGTCTCTCACACCCTTCTCTCCCTCACCCTCTCTCTCTCTCATCCCTCTCTCTTACCTGTCTCTCACACCGCTCTCTCTCACACACACACCTCTCGCTCACCCTCTCTCTCGCTCACCCACTCTCTCTTCCACCCCAATCTCTCTCACACCCCTCTCCCTCCCTCACCCCTCTCTCTCCCTCACCCCTCTCTCTCCCTCACCCCTCTCTTCTCTCACCCCTCTCTCTCTCTTACCCATCTCTCTCTCACACCCCCTCTCTCACCACCTCTCTCTCACCCCCTCTCTTTCACCCTCTCTCTTTCTCTCAGCCTGTCTCTCTTTCACACTCACTATCTCTTCCACCCTGATCTCTCTCATACCCCCTCTCTACCTCAGCCCTCTCTCTCTCACCCTCTCTCTCGCTCACCCCTCTCTCTCTCAACCCTCTCTCTCTCTCACGCACCCTCTCTCTCACTCTCTCACCTCCCTCTCTCTTACCTTCTCTCTCTTACCTCTCTCTCTCTCACACCCCTTCTCTCTCAACCCATCTCTCACCCCTTCTCTCTCAGCCCTTTCTCTCTCTCAGCCTCCCTACTCACTCCCCAGTCTCTCACACCCTGATTTCTCTTACACACCCTCTCTCTCAGCCTTCTATCTCTCACCCCTCTCTCTCTCTCTTACCCCCCTCTCTCAACCTCTCTCTCAGCCTGTCTCTCTGTCACCCCTGTCTCTTTCTCACCCACTCTCTCTTCCACCCCAATCTCTCTCACACCCCCTCTCTCTCCCTCACCCCTCTCTCTCCCTCACCCCTCTCTTCTCTCACCCCTCTCTCTCTTACCCGTCTCTCTCTCACACCCCCTCTCTCACCCCCTCTCTTTCACCCTCTCTCTTTCTCTTAATCTGTCTCTCTCTCACCCCCGTCTCTTTCACACCCACTATCTCTTCCATCCCAATCTCTCTCATACTCCCTCTCTACCTCAGCCCTCTCTCTCTCACCCTCTCTCTCGCTCATCCCTCTCTCTCTCAACCCTCTCTCTCTCTCACCCTTCTCTCTCTTACCCGTCTCTCTCTTTCACCCTCTCTCTCTTACATCTCTCTCTCTCACCCCTCTCTCTCACCCCCTTCTCTCTGACAAACTTCTCTCTCAACCCCCTCTCACTCTCACATCCCTCTGTCTCTCACCCCTCTCTCACTCCCCTCTCTCACCCCATCTCTCTCACACCCTCTCTCACTCCCTCTCTCAGGCCCTCTCTTTCAGCCCCCCTCTCTCTCATCCCCCTCTCTCTCACTCCCATCTATCTCTCACCCTCTCTCTCTCACCCACTCTCTCTCACCCCTCTCTCTCACCATTTCTCTCTCACCCTCTCTCTCTCACACTTCTCTGTCTCAGTCCTCTCTCTCACACACCTCCCTTTCTCTCCATTTCTCTCATCACCTCTCTCTCTCTCACCCTTCTCTCTCACCCCTCTCTCTCACACTGCTTCTCTCTCTCTCACTCTCTCTCTCAGCTTTTCTCTCTCCCTCACCTCTCTCTCTCACCCCTCCCGCTCTCACCCTTCTCTCTCCTACCCGTCTCTCCCTCTATCACACCTCACTCTCTCAGCCTCTCCGTCTCACGCCTTCTCTTTCACCCTCTCTTTCTCAACCCTCTCTCTCAGACCCTCTCTCTCTCTCCCCAGCCTCTCCCACCCTGAGCTCCCTTAAGACCCTCTCTCTCAGGCCCTCTCTCTCTCACCCGTCTCTTTCTCACACCTCTCTCTCTCTTAACCCTCTCTTTCTCACACCACTTCTCTCTCTCTCACCCCTCTCACTCTCGCACCCCCTCTCTCTCACCCTCTCTCTCTCATCCCTCTCTCACACACTCTCTCAGGCCCTCTCTCTCTCACCCTCTCTCTCACACACACACCGCTCTCTCTCTACCTCTCTCACACCCCTCTCTCTCTCTCACCCCCTCTCTCTCACCCGTCTCTCTCTTACCCCTCTCTCTCTCACACACACCTCTCTCACCCTCCCTCTCACCCCTCTCTCTCTCACACCCTTCTCTCTCTCACCCTCTTTCTGTCACCCCTTTCTCTTTTACCCCTCTCTCACACCGGTTCTCACTCTCATCCTCTCTCTCTCACCCCCCTCTCTCTTACCTGTCTCTCTCACACCGCTCTCTCTCTCACACACATCTCTCGCTCACGCTCTCTCTCTCTCACTCCCCTCTCTCTCACCCATCCTCTCTCTCAAACATGTTTTCTCTCAAACATCCTCTCTCTAACTCTCTCACGTCTCTCTCTTCCCTTCTCTCTCTCTTCCCTCTTTCCCTCACCCTCGCTCTCACCCCTTCTCTCTCAACCCATCTCTCACCCCCTCTCTCAGGCCTTTCTCTCTCTCAGCCCCCCTACTGACTCCCCAGTCTCTCACACCCTGATTTCTCTCATATTCCCTCACTCTCACCACTCTCTCTCTTACCCCTCTCTCTCACCCTCTCTCTCTTACCTCTTTCTCTCACCCCCTCTCTTTCACCCCCTGTCCCTTTCACACCCACTGTCTTCCACCCCGATCTCTCTCACACCCCTCTCTCCCTCACCCCTCTCTCTCTCACCCCTCTCTCTCTCGCCACGCTCTCTGTCTTACACTTCTCTCTTAACCATCTCTCTCACCCTCTCTCTCTCACCCCTTCTCTCTCTTTCTCTCTCTCTCTCAGAAACGTCTCTTTCTCCACCCCCTCTCACTCCCACATCCCTCTCTCTCTCACCCTCTCTCTCTCACCCCTCTCTCCCACCCCTTCTCTCTCACATTCTCTCTCAGGCCCTCTCTCTCTCACTCTCTTTCTCATCCCCCTCTCTCTCTCACCCTTCTCTCTCTCTCTCACCCTCTCTCTCACCCCTCTCTTTCTTGCCCCTCTCTCTTTCACACCGCTTCTCTCTCTCACCCCTCTCTCTTACCCGTCTCTCTCACAACGCTTCTCTCTCATACACGCACCTTTCTCTCACCCTGTCTCTCTCACCCCCCTCACTCTCTCTCACACCCTCTCTCTCACACTCTCAACCCTCTCTCTCATACCCTCTCTCCCTCTTATCTCTCAATCTCTCACCCTCACTCTCTCACCCCTTCTCTCTCAACCCCTCTCTCAGCCCTCTCTCACACCCCTCTCTCTCAGCCCTCTCTCTCACCCCCAATTCTCTCTTTCAGCCTGTCTCTCTGTCACCCCCTGTCTCTTTCTCACCCACTCTCTCTTGCACCCCGATCTCTCTCACACCCCCTCTCTCCCTCACCCCTCTTTCTCCCTCACCCTCTCTTACCCGTCTCTGTCTCTCACCATCTCTCTCTTACCCCTCTCTCTCACCCCCTCTCTGTCACACCGTGTCTCTCACACCCCCTCTCTCTCAGCCTGTCTCTCTCTCACCCCCTGTCTCTTTCACACCCGTTCTCTCTTCCACCCTGATCTCTCTCACACCCCCCTCTCTACCTCACCCTCCTCTCACTCTGACCCCACTCTTTCTCAACCCTCTCTCTCTCACCCTTCACTTTCTTACCCGTCTCTCTCTCTTTCACTCCTCTGTCTCTCTAACATCTCTCTTTCACACCCCTCTCTCTCTCTCTCAGCCTGTCTCTCTGTCATCCCCTGTCCCTTTCTCACCCTCTCTCTCTCACCCTTCTCTCCCTCACCCCTCTCTCACCTCTCTCTCTCTCACCCCTCTCTCTCATGCTTCTCTCTCTTACCCGTCTCTCTCACACCTCTCTCTCAGCCTTTCTCACTCACGCCTTCTCTCTCACCCCTTCTGTCGCAGCCCCTCTCTCTCTCAGCCCCTCTCTCTCCCCAGTCTCTCCCACCCTGATCTCTCTCACAGCCCCTCTCTCCCTCACCCTCTCTCTCTCACACACTTCTCTCTCACCCTCTCTCTCTCTCACCCCTTCTCTCACACACCCTCTTTCTAACCCTCACTCTCTCAGACCCTCTCTCTCTCACTCCTCTATCTATCTCACCCCTCTCTCTCCTTCAGCGTTACTCTTTCACACTGCTTCTCTCTCTCTCACCCCTCTCTCTTACCACTCTCTCTTCTCACACCTCTCTCTCTCACCCTCTCTCTCAGGCCCTCTCTCTCTCTCACCCTCTCTCTCAACCTCTCTCTCTCACACCGCTTCTCTCTCTCACCCTCTCTCTCTGTTAGCCTGTCTTTCTCTCTCACCCCCTGTCTCTCTCACACCACCTCGCTCCCTCACCTCTCTCTCTCTTTCACCCTCTATCTGTCACCCCTCTCTCTCAACCTTCTCTCTCTAACCTGTCTCTTCTTCTCTCACCCCTCGCTCTCTCACTCCTCGCTCTCTCTCTCAGATCCCTCTCTCTCTCACCCCTGTCACTCTTACCCCCCTCTCTCTCTAACCCCAACTCTGTCATCCCCTCTCTCGCACCCCCCCTCTCTCAGGCCCTCTCTCTCTCTCACCCCCCTCTCTGTTTCACCCCTCTCTCTCTCACCCCCTCTCTCTCTCAGCCTGTCTCTGTGTCACCCACTGTCTCTTTCTCACCAGCTCTCTCTTCCACCCTGATCTCTCTCACACCCACTCTCTCCATCAACCCTCTCTCTCCCTCACCCCTCCCTCTCCCTCACCCCTTGCACTCTTTCACCCTCTCTCTCTCAGCCTGTCTCTGTCTCTCTCTCACCCCCTGTCTCTTTCACATCCGCTCTCTCTTCCACCCTGATCTCTCTCAAACCCACTCTCTAACTCACCCCTCTCTCTCACACACACACCCTCTCTCTCTTACCCATCTATCTCTCTCTCACACCCTTCTCTCTCAACTTCTCTCTCACACCCTCTATTTCGCAGCCCCTCTCTCTCTCTCACATTCTCTCCCTCACCCCAGTCTCTCCCACCCTGATCTCTCTCAGAGCCGATCTCTCACACCTCCCTCACTCTCACATCCCTCTCTCGCTCTCATCCCTCTCTTTCACTCCTCTCTCCCTTACCCCTCTCTCTCTCTTATACCGCTTCTCCCTCTCTCACCCCTCTCTCTCTCTTACCCTCTCTCTCTCACCTCTCTTTCTCTCACCCTGTCTCTCACCCCGTCTCTCTCACACCCCCTCTCTCTCATCCCCACTCTCTCATCCCTCTCCCTCTTCCCCCCTCTCTCTCATACACCTCTCTATCTCACCCTTTCTCTCACCCCCTCTCTCTCTTGTACCTCTCTCTCTTTCCCGACTCTCTTACACTGCTACTCTCTCACACCCTCCCTCTCTCACCGCTCTCTCTTACCCCTCTCTCACTCACACACACACCTCTCTCTCACCCACCTCTCTCTCACCCTCTCTCTCACCCCCCTCTCTCTCACACCCTCTCTCTCTCACAGCTCTCTCTCACCCCTTCACTCTCACCGCCTCTCTCACACACCCTCTCAGGCCCTCTCTTTCCATACCTCGCACTCTCTCCCCTTCTCGCTCTCTCACCCCCTCTCTCTCAGCCCCTCTCTCTCACACCTCTCACTCACCCTCTCTCTCACCCCCCTCTCTCCCTCCTCTCTCTCTCAGCCTGTTTCTCTGTCACCTGCTGTCTCTTTCTCACAAGCTCTCTCTACCACCCCGAACACTCTCACACCCCCACTCTCCCTCACCCCTCTCTCCCTCACACCTCGCTCTCTCTTACCCGTCTCTCTCTCTCTCATCCGCTCTGTCTTAGCCCTCTCAATCTCACCCCCTCTCTTTCACCCTCTCTCTCTCAGCCCCTGTCTCTTTCACGCCCGGTCTCTCTTCCACCCTTCTCTCTCTCTCTCAACCTCTCTCTCTCACCCATCTCCCACTCTCACCCTTCTCTCTCTTACCCCTCTCTCTCACACACCCCTCTCTCTCAACCTCTCTCTCTCACCCATCTCCCACTCTCACCCTTCTCTCTCTTACCCCTCTCTCTCACACACCCCTCTCTCTCAACCTCTCTCTCTCACCCATCTCCCACTCTCACCCTTCTCTCTCTTACCCCTCTCTCTCACACACCCCTCTCTCTCAACCTCTCTCTCTCACCCATCTCCCACTCTCACCCTTCTCTCTCTTACCCCTCTCTCTCACACACCCCTCTCTCTCAACCTCTCTCTCTCACCCATCTCCCACTCTCACCCTTCTCTCTCTTACCCCTCTCTCTCACACACCCCTCTCTCTCAACCTCTCTCTCTCACCCATCTCCCACTCTCACCCTTCTCTCTCTTACCCCTCTCTCTCACACACCCTTCTCTCTCAACCTCTCTCTCTCACACCCTCTCTTTCGCAGCCCCCCTCTCTCTCTCATCCCCTCTCTCACCCCAGTCTCTCCCACCCTGATCTCTCTCAGAGCCCCTCTCTCTCTCATCCCTCCCTCACTCTCTCATCCCTCTCTCGCTCATCCCTCTCTCTCTTATCCTCTCTCTCTCACCCCTCTCTCTTCCTCCTCTCTCTCATGCACCTCTCTCTAACTTGCTCTCACCCCCCCTCTCTCTCACCCCTCTCTCTCTCTTACCCCTCTCTCTCACACCGCTTCACTCTCTCACCCTTTCTCACTCACCCCCACCTCTCTCTCACCCTCTCTCTCTCACCCTCTCTCTCTCATTCTCACTCTCTCTCACCCCCTCTCTCTCACTCCCCTCTCTCTCTTACAGACCCCTCTCTCTCGAAGCCCCTCTTTCTCACCCCCTCTCTCACCGCCCCCTCTCTCTCCCCATCTCTCTCACCCCTCTCTCTAACTGCCCCCTCTCTGTCACACCACCCTCTCTTTCACTCCGCTCTCTCCCACCCCTCTCTCTCACCCCCTCTCTCTCTCACCCCTCTCTCTCTCATCCCCTCTCTCTCACCCCTATCTCTCTCAGCCCTCTGTCTCTCACCCACCTTCACACCATCTCTCTCAGCCCCTCTCTCTCACCCCCTCACTCTCCCCATCTCTCTCCCCCACTCTCACTCACCCCCTTTCTCTTTCTCACCCGCGCTCTCACCATCTCAATCTTTCTCATCCTCCCTCTCTCTCTCACCCTCTCACCTCTCTCTCTTTTCCCTCTCTCTCTTACCCTCTCTCTCATCTTCTCTCTCTCACCCTCTCTTTCTCTGTCTGTCTCTATTTCTCACATCCTCTCTCTTTCTCAGACGCTCTCTGTTCCACTCTGATCTCTCTCACACCCCCTTTCTCTCTCACCCCTCTCTCCCAACCCTCTCTCTCTCACACACCTCTCTCTCGCACATCTCTCTCTCTCACCTCTTCTCTCTCATCCCCTCTCTCTCACCCTCTCTCTCTCTCAGGCCCTCTCTCTCTCAGGCCCTCTCTCTCTCACCCCTCTCTCTCTTACATCGCTTCTCTCTCTCTCACCCCTCTCTGTCTAACCCCTCTCTCACGCTCACCCCTCTGTCTCTCTAACCCTCTATCTCACCCTCTCTAATCTGACACCCCTCTCTCTCACAGCTCCCTCTCTCTCTCGCCATCACTCTCCTACCCCTCTCTCTCTTACCCCCCTCTCTCTTTCACCTCTCTCTCTCACCCCTTCTCTCTCACCCCCTCTCTCACCCCCTCTCTCTCAGGCCCTCACTTTCGGCCCCTCGCTCTCTCACACCCGTCTCTCTCTCACACACCTCTCTCTCAACCCCCTGTCTCTCTCAACCTCTCTCTCTCACCCTCTCGCTCTCAACCTTCTCGCTCTCAACCCTCTCTCTCTCAACCCTCTCTCTCTTACCCCTCTCTCTCACCCCCTCTCTCTCTCACACCCTGTCTCACTCTCCCTCTCTCCTACCCCTCCATTTTATACCCCCTCTCTCTCTCAACCCTCTCGCTCTCATCCCTCTCTCTTTTACCCCTCTCTCTCACACACCTCTCTCTCACCCTCTCTCTCGCCACCTCTCTCACCCTTCCTCTTTCCTACCCCTCCAATCTTTACCCCTGTCTCTCTCTCTCACCCTCTCGCTCTCAACCCTCTCGCTCTGAACCCTCTCTCTCAACCCTCTCTCTCTTACCCTCTCTCTCACACACCTCTCTCTCACCCTCTCTCGCACCCCCTCTCTCTCACACCCTCTCTCACCCTCCCTCTCCCCTACCCCTCCATTTCTTTCCCCTCTCTCTCACACCTCTCTTTCTCTCACCTCCTCTCTCTCACCCCTTCTCTCTCTCTTGCCCATCTCTCTCTCTCATCCTCTCTCTCTTCCCCCTCCCTCTCACCCCCTCTCTCTCAGCCTGTCTCTCTGTCACCTGCTGTCTCTTTCTCACCAGCTCTCTCTTCCACTCCGAACTCTATCACACCCCCACTCTCCCTCACCCCTCTCTCTCCCTCACCCCTCGCTATCTCTTACCCGTCTCTCTCTCATTCTCTCTCTCTTACCCCTCTCTCTATCACCCCCTCTCTTTCATCCGCTCTCTCTCAGCCTGTCTCTCTCACCCCATGTCTCTTTCACACCCGCTCTCTCTTCCACCCTTCTCTCTCTCTCTCTCTCTCTTACCCCTCGCTCTCTCACCCTTCTACTCCCACCCTCCTCTCTCTCTTACCCGTCTCTCTCTCACACCCCTCTCTCAACCTCTCTCTCTCTCGCCCCTCTCCCACTCTCACCCTTCTCTCTCTTACCCGTTTCTCTCTCTCACACGCTTCTCTCTCAACCTCTCTCTCTCACCCTCTCTTTCGCAGCCCCCCTCTCTCTCTATCTCATCCCCTCTCTCACCCCAGTCTCTCCCACCCTGATCTCTCTCAGAGCCCCTCTCTCTCATCCCTCCCTCACTCTCTCACCCCTCTCTCTCTTCCCCCTCTCTCTCACACACCTCTCTCTCTCACACTTGCCCTCACCCCCCTCACACCGCTTCTCTCTCTCACCCTCCTCTCTCTCACCCCTCTCTCTTACCCCTCTCTCTCACACACACCTCTCTCTCACCCTCTCTCTCTCATTCCCCCTCGCTCTCTCACCCCTCTCTCTCTCAAGCTTCTCTCTCACCCCCTCTCTCAGGCCCTCTCTCTCTCTCACCCCTCTCTCTCTCACTCACCTCTCTCTCTCTTACAGCCCTCTCTCTCTCTCACCCTCTCTTTCTCACCACTCTCTCACCACCCTTTCTCACCCCTCTCTCTCACTGTCCCCTCTCTGTCACACCCCCCTCTCTTTCACCCCCCTCTCTCACACCCCTCTCTCTCTCATGCTCTCTCTCACCCCTCTCTCTCTCCCCTCTCTCTCTCATCCCCTCTCTCTCACCCCTCTCTCTCTGACGCCCTCTCTCCTTCACCCCGCTCTATCTGTGATCCCATCTCTCTCCTTTCTCTCTCCCCTCAGTCTCTCTCACTGTCTCACACCCTCTCTTTCTTAGCCCTCTCCCTCTCTTACCCCCTCCCACTCTCACCACTCTCATTCTGCCACACCCCTATCTCTCTCAGCCCCCTGTCTCTCACCCACCCTCACACCCTCTCTCTCACCCCCTCTGTCTCTCTCTCTCACCCCGCCTCTCTCCCCCACTCTCTCCCCCTCTCTCTCCCCTCTCTCTCCCCCACTCTCACTCACCCCCTTTCTCTTTTTTACCCGCTCTCTCCCACACCCCAATCTTTCTCATCCTCCCTCTCACCCTTCTCTCTCTTTCCCCTCTCTCTAACACCCTCTCTCTCTCACCCCTCTCTCTCTTACACCGCTTCTCTCTCTCACCCTCTCTTTCTCTGCCTGTTTCTCTCTCTCACTACCTCTCTCTTTCTCAACCGCTCTCTGTTCCACTCCGATCTCGCTCATACCCCCTTTCTCTCTCACGCCTCTCTCTCACCCCTCTCTCTCACCCCTTCTCTCTCATCCCCTCTCTCTCACCCTCTCTCTCTCAGGCCCTCTCTCTCTCTCACCCATCTCCCTCTCACCCGTCTCTCTCTCTTACACCGCTTCTCTCTCTCTCACCCGTCTCTCTCTCTCTCTCTCGCTAACCCCTCGCTCACTCTCACCCCCTCTCTCTCTCTCACCCTCTCTAATCTGACACCCCGCTCTCTCACATCCCCCTCTCTCTCGCCCTCTCTCTCTCCTACCCCTCTCTCTCTTACCCCTCTCTCTCTCTCACCTCTCTCTCTCACCCCTTCTCTCTCACCCCCTCACTCACCCCCTCTCTCTCAGGCCCTCACTTTCAGCCCCTCGCTCTCTCACACACGTCTCTCTCTCACACACCTCTCCCTCAACCCCCTGTCTCTCTCAAACTCTCTCTCTCTCTCTCTCGCTCTCAACCCTCTCGCTCTCAACCCTCTCTCTCAACCCTCTCTGTCTTACCCCTCTCTCTCACCCCCTCTCTATCACACCCTCTCTCACCCTCCCTCTCTCCTAACCCTCCATTTCCTACCCCCCTCTCTCTCACACACCTCTTGCGCTCAACGCTCTCGCTCTCAACCCTCTCTCTCGCAACCCTCTCTCTCTCACCCCTCTCTCTCACACAACTCTCTCTCACACTCTTTCTCACCCCCTCTCTCTCACACCCTCTCTCACCCTCCCTCTCTCCTACCCCTCCATTTCTTACCACTGTCTCTCTCACGTCTCTTTCTCTCACCTGCTCTCTCTCACCCCTTCTCTCTCACACCCTCTCTCACCCCCTCTCTTTCAGGCCCTCTCTTACAGCCCCTCTCTCTCACATCTCTGTCTCAACCCCATCTCTCTCACACCCCTCTCTCTCTCATCCTCTCTCTCACTCCTGTCTCGCTTCCCCCTCTCTCTCACACACCTCTCTCTCACCCTCTTTCTCACCCCGTCTCTCACTCACCCCTCTCTCTCACACCGCTTCTCTCTCACACCTCTCTCTCTCACCCCTCTCTATCTCACCCCTCTCTATCTCACCCCTCTCTCTCTCATACACCTCTCTCTCACCCCTCTCTCTCAGCCCTCTCTCTCTCTCTCAGCACCTCTCTCTCTCCCCAGTCTCTCCCACCCTGATCTTTCTCACATCCCTCTCTCTCTTTCCCCTCTCTCTGTCTAACCCCCTCTCTCTCACCCGTCTCTCTGTCTCACACCCTCTCTCTCTCTTTCACCCCTCTCTCTCTTTCCTCCCTCTCACCCTCTCTCTCTCACCCCTGTCTCTCTAACTCAGCCTGTGTCTCTCTCTCTCACCCCCGCCTCTTTCTCACCCGCTCTGTCTTCCACCACGATCTCTCTCAAACCCGCTCTCTAACTCACCCCCTCTTTCTCACTCTTCTCTCTCTTACCCGTCTCTCTCTCACACCCTTTTCTCTCACCCTCTCTTTCGTAGCCCCCTCTCTCTCTCTCTCATTCCCTCTCTCACCCCAGTCTCTCCCACCGTGATCTCTCTCAGAGCCCCTCTCTCTCACCCATCCCTCACTATCTCATCCCTCTCTCTCATTCCTCTCTCTCTCAACCCCCTCTCTCTCTCACCCCCCTCTCTCTGACCCCTGTCTCTCACACCGCTTCTCTCTCACCCTCTCTCTCTCACCCCTCTCTCTCTCACCCCTCTCTATCTCCCCAGTCTCTCCCACCCTGATCTCTCTCACACCCCTCTCTATTTCCCCTCTCTCCCTCACCCCTCTCTCTCCGTCACCCTCTCTCTCTCTCACCCCTTTCTCTCTCACACCCCTCTCTGTCTCACCTCCTCTCTCTCTCACCCCTTCTCTCTCACCCCCTCTCTTTCACCCTCTCTCTCTCATCCCTCTCTCTCTCACCCTCTTTCTCTCAGGCCCTCACTTTCAGCCCCTCGCTCACTCACACCCGTCTCTCTCACACACCTCTCTGTCAAACCACTGTCTCTCTCAACCCCTCTCTCTCACAATCTCTCTCTCAACCCTCTCTCTCAACTCTCTCTCTCTTACCCCTCTCTCACACACACCTTTCTCTCTCCCTCTCTCTCACTCCCTCTCTCTCACACATTCTCTCATCCCTCTCTCTCATCCTTCTCTCTCAAATCCTTCTTACCTGTCTCTCTCTGTCACACCTTTCTCTCTCAACCTCTCTCTCTCAACCCTTCTCTCTCACCTTCTCTTTCGCAGCTCAGCTCTCTCTCATCCCCTGTCTTACCCCAGTCTCTCCCACCCTGATCTCTTTCAGAGCCCCTCTCTCTTACACCTCCCTCACTCTCTCATCCCTCTCTCTCTCACCTTCTCTCTCAGCCGCTCTCTCTCACTCATTCTCTTTCACCCTCTCTCTCAGGCCCTCTCTTTCAGGCCCTCGCACTCCCTCACGCCTCTCTCTCACTCCCCTCTCTCTCTCTTACACCCCTCTCTCTCTCACACCCCCTCTCTCTTTCACCACTCTCTCTCTCTCTCCCGTCTCACTCTCACCCCTCTCTCTCTATTACCTTCTCTCTCTCACCCCTCTCTCTCAGTCCCTCGAGCTCTCACACCCCCCCCTCTCACACACGACTCTCTCAACCCCCTGTCTCTCTCACACTCCTCTTTCCCTCTCACCCTCTCTCAACCCTCTCTCTCTTACCCCTCTCTCTCACACACCTTTCTCTCTCACCCACTTTCTCTCCTACCCCCTCTCTCTTACACCTCTCTCTCACCCTCTCTCTCACCCCTTCTCTCTCACCCCCTCTCTCACCCCTCTCTCTCAGGCCCTCTCTTTCAGACCCTCTCTCTCACACCTCCCTCTCTCACACACCTCTCTTTCACCCTCTCTCTCACACCCCTCTCTCTCACACCCCTCTCTCTTACACCCTTCTCTCTCCCTCACCCCGCTCTATCTGTCATCCCCTCTCTCTCTCCCCTCTCTCTCACATCCCCTCACCCTCTCTCACTCTTACACCCTCTCTTTCTTAGCCCTCTCAATCTCTTACCGCCTCTCTCTCACGCCTCTCTCTCACGCCTCTCTCTCACCCTCTCTTTCTCTGCCTGTCTGTCTCTCACCCCCTCTCTCTTTCTCACCCGCTCTCTCTTCCACTCCGATCTCTCTCACACCCCCTCTCTCTCACCCCCCTCTCTCTCACCACTCTCTATATTATCCCTCTCTCTCTCTCAGCCCTCTCTCTCTCTATCAGTCCACCCCTCTCTCCCCAGTCTCTCCCACCCTAATCTCTCTCACACACCTTCTCTCTCACACCTGCCTCTCTCACCCTCTCTCTCTCTCTCACCCCTCTCTTTCTTATCCCTCTCTCTATCTCACCCTCTCTCTCTTATTTCTCCTCTCTCTCACCCTTTCTCTCTCACCCCTCTCTCTTTACCCACTCTCTCTCTCATACCTCTCTCTCTCACACCCCTCTCTCTCATCCCTCTCTCTCTCTCACCCCCTCTCTTACCGCCCCTCTCTCACCCTCCTCACCCCTCTCTCTCCCCCCTCTCTGTCACACCCCCTCTCTTCCACCCCTCTTTCTCACACCCCCTCTTTCTCACTCCCCTCACTCTCACAACGCCCTCTCTCTCACCCCTCTCTCACGCCCTCTCTCTCACCCCCCTCTCTCGCACCTCCTCTCTTTCTTAGCCCTCTCACTCTCTTACCCCCCACTCTAACCACGATCCTTCTCTCTCACCCCTCTGTCTCAGCCCTCTCTCTCTTACCCCTCTCTCTCTTACCCCTCTCTCTTTCACCCCCCCTCTCTCTTACGTCTCTCTCACCGCCTCTCTATCCCCCACTCTCACTCACCCCCTTTCTCTTTCTCACCCGCTCTCTCCCCACCCTCATCCTCCCTCTCTCTCTCTCACCCTCTCACCCTTCTCTCTCTTTCCCCCCTCTGTCTCTTACGCCTGTCTCTCACCTTCTCTCTCTCACCCTCTCTTTCTCTGTCTGTCTCTCTCTCTCACCACCTCTCTCTTTCTCACCCGCTCTCTCTTCCACTCCAATCTCTCTCACACCCCCTCTCTCTCTCACCCTTTCTCTCTCTCACCCTCTCTCTCATTCCTCTCTATCAGCCCTCTCTCTCAGCCACCTCCCTCTCTCCCCAGTTTCTCCCACCCAGATCTCTCTCACGCACCTTCTCTCACACGCCTCTCTCTCTCTCCCACCCCTCTCTCTATTTCCCCTCTCTCTATCTAACCCCGTCTCTCTCAGGCTCTTTCTCTCTCAGCCCCTCTCTCTCTTTCACCCCCCTCTCTCTCTTACCTCCCTCTCACCAACTCTCTCTCACCCTCTCTCTCTCACCCCTCTCTCTCTAACTCAGCCTGTGTCTGTCTCACTCCCGTTTCTTTCTCACCCTCTCTCTCTTCCACACCGATCTCTCTCACAACCCTTCTCTCCCTCACCCCTCTCTCTCTTACTCCTCTCTCTCAACCCCTCTCTCTCACCTGCCTCTCTCACCCCCCACCCCCTCTCTCTCTCAGCCTGTCTCGATCTCACCCCTTCTCTCTTTCACACACGCTCTCTCTTCCACACTGATCTCTCACCAACCTCTCTCTCACCTTCACTCTCTCTCTCACCCACTTCTTTCTCTCTCAGCCCCCCACACCCCCTCTCACCCAGCTCTCTCTCACATGCCTCTCTCTCCCCCACCCACCCTCACGTCTCCTCTATCTCCCCCCACCTCCCTCACCCCCTCCCACTCCCTCTCCCACCCCCATCCCCTACACACACCCTCACCCAGCTAACCCTCTCACCCCCCTCTCTCACCCCCCTCTTAAAGCCCCTCTCTCTCTCAATCCCCTCTCTCTGTCACCCCTCTCGTTCTCTCACCACTCTAACCCTCTTAGCTTCTCTCCCCTCTCCCCCTCTATCTCCCCCTCTCTCACTCCTCTCTCACCCTCTCTCTCTCACTTCTGTCTCTCTCACACACACGCACACCCCTCTCTCTCATGCCCTCTCTCTCTCATCCCGTCCCGCTCTCACACCCTCCCTCTCTTCCCCTCTCTCTCCCCTATCCCCCTCTCTCCCCCTCCCTCCCCCTCTCTCCCCTCTCACCCTTCTCTCTCACCCCTCACTCTCTCACACCCCTCTCTCACCATCCCTCTCTCATCCCGTCCCTCTTTCCCCCTCTCACTTTCATCCCTCCTTTCTCACACTCTCCCTATCTCACCCCGTCTCTCAGCCCCTCCCGTTCTCACCCACCCTCTCTTGCACCCCCTGTCTTTCTCATCCCCTTCTCTCTCACTGCCTCTCTCTCACACCCCCTTTCTCTCTCACCTTGTTATCTCTCTCCACCTCGCTCTCTCTCACCCCCTCTCTCTCGACCCTGCTCTCTCACTCTCACCCCTCTCTCTCTGTTACCCCTCACCCTCTCTCCCCTTTACACCCTCTCTCTCCCCCGCCTTCTCTCTCATTCCCTCCTCTCTCTCGCTCTATTGCCTTCTGTCTCTCGTTCCCTTATTCTCTCTCTCATTCCCCTTACCTCTCGCGCTCTGTCTCACACCTCCGCTCTCTCTCTTTCTCTGTATACCCCTCTCTCGCATCCTCTTTCTCTCGTTCACCCCATTTCTCTTTCTCTTTTGACTCCTTTCTTCCTCCCTTCTCCTTGCTCTCACTCTGTCTCTCTCTAGCGCCCACTCTCTCACCCCATCTCCCTCACACCCCTCTGACTCTCTCATCTGTTCACTCGTTCTCTCTCTCTCTGTCTGTCTCTCTCTCAACCCATCATTCACTGTCTATCTCACCCCCTCTCTCTCTCACCCCTTTCGCTCTCTCTCGCGTCCCATCTCTCTCATCCCTCTTTCTCTCGTTGTTCTCCTTTCTCTCTCACCCCTTCTCTATCTCTCCCCTTTCTCTCAATCCCTCTCTCTCACCCCCTCTCTCTCTCCCACTCTCTCCCACCTTCTCTCTCTCACCCTCCTCACTTTCACTCTTTCTCTGACCCTCTCTCTTTCTCTCCCCTCTCTCTCATTCTCAGCCCTCTCTCTCTCCCCTCTCTCTTTCTCCCCCTCTCTCCTTTTCTCAGCTCTCTCTCCCTTTCTCACCCCTCTCTCTCACCCCTTTGTCTCTCACCCCCTCTCTCTCAACCCCTCTCTCACCCTCTCTCTTACCCTCTCTCTCTCACCCCCCTCATCCTCCTGTCTCTCTCATCCGCTCTCTCTCGCTCTCTCAAACCCCCCTCTCACTAAACCCCCTCTCTCTCACCCCTTGCTCTCTGTCTCTCTCTCTTACCCATCTCTCTCTCACATACCTCTCTCTCTCACCCCCTCTCTCTCTCACCCCCTCAACCGCGCTCTCTCTCACTCCTCTCTCTCTCTTTCCCAAACTCTCTCTCTCTCTTACATCCTCACCCACACTCTCTCTCACACCCCTCTCTCTTACCCCTCTCTCTCAGCCCGTCCCTCTCTCCCACCATTTATCTGTCTCTTTCTCATCCCCTCTCTCCTTCTCACTCCCTCTCTCTCTCTCACCCCATCTCACTCTCACCCCATTTCTCTCAACCCCTCTCTCTCCCATGCCCTTTCTCCCAGCCCCTCTCTGTCTCACCTCCAGTCTTTCTCTGACCCACTCTCTCCCCCTTTGTCTCTCCCCCTTTTTCTCTCACCCCCCCCACATCGCACTCTCTCACTCACCCCACTCCCTCACCTACCCCTCTCTCTCCCACCCCCTCTCTCTCTCAACCCCTCTCTCTACCCCCTTCTCTCTCAACCCCTCTCTCACTCTCCCCCACTCTCTCTGAACCCCTTTCTCTCACACCCTCTCTCTCAACCCCCCTCTCTCTCCCCTCTCTCCCAACCCCCTCTCTGTCTCACGTCCAATCTTTCTCTGACCCACTCTCACTCCTTTTTTTGTTTCTCCCCCTTTGTCTCTCCCCTTCCTCTCACCCCCTCATATCACCCTCTCTCACTCACCCGCTCCCTCTCTCTCACCCCCTCTCTCTCTCAACCCTCTCTCTCTCTCAGCCCTATCTCTATCTCACCCCTCTCTCTCTCAATCCCTCTCTCTCAACCCCTCTCTCACACTCCCCCACTCTCTCTCAACCCCTCTCTCTTTCCACTCTCTCTCACCCCCTCTCTCTCTCTCACCCCCTTCTCTCCCTCAACCCTCTCTCTCAACCCCTCTCTCACTCAACCCTTCTCTCTCAACCCCTCTCTCTCACCCCTCTCTCTCTCGCCCCTCTCTCTCACTCCCTCCCTCTCAACCACCCTCACTCTCTCATCCACTCACTCTCTCACACCCTTACTCTTTCACCCCCCCTCTCTCTCAATCCTCTCTCTCTCACCCGTCTCTCTATCTCACCCGATCCCCTCTCTCTCTCACCCCCTCTCTCACACCCCCTCTCTCTGTCACTCCTCTCTCTCTCACCCTCTCTCTCACTCCCTCTCTCTCTCACCACCCCCTCTCTCAACCCAGCTCACTCTCTCATCCCCTCACTCTCTCCAACCCTTACTCTCTCACCACTCTCTCTCAACCCCTCTCTCTCAGCCCTTCTCTCTCACCGGTCCCTCTCTTACCCCCTCACCCCCTCTCCCTCTCTCACACCCGTACTCTTACCCCTCGCTCTCTCGCTACCCCTCCCCCTCTCACCCCTCTCGCTCACCCCCTCTCTCTTGCCCATTCTCTCTCACACCCTCTCCTTCTCACTCCACTCTCTCTCTTATCCGCTTCCCACTTTCTTTTTCTCAATCACCCCTTCTCTCTCACCCCCCTCTCACCCCCACCGACTCTCTCTCACCCCCCTCTCTCTCACCTGCGCTCTCCTTCTCACTCACTCTCGCTTTCTCACTTACACTCTCTCTTTTTTACTCACTCTCTCTCTTTCTCACCCCCCTCTCTCACCCCCTCTCCCAAACCCTCTCTCAAACCCTCTCTCTCTCACCCCTCCATCTCCCCTTCTCTCTCCCCCTTACTCTGCCCAATTTTTTCATCCCCTCTCTCACCCCCCTCTCTCTCAACCCCTTTCTCCACCTCTCCTCCATTCTCTCCTCCTCACAATCCCCCTCCCCATCTCTCTCCCCCTCTCTCCACTTCTCTCGCTCCCTTCTCTCCCCCTCCTTCGCCCCCTCTACCCTTCTCTCTCCCCTTCTCTCTCACCCCCCTCTCTCTCTCGCATCCTCTCTCTCACTCTTCCACTCGCTCTCTCCCTCTTGCTCTCTCTCTCTCACTCTCTAACCCTCTTCTCACGCTGTCTCTCTCTCCCTGTCTCTTTCCCTCTCTCTTGCCTCTCTCTCTCTCTTATCTCATGGTCTCTCTCGCTCGCTCATGATCTCTCTGTCTGTCTCTCTCTCTCTCTCTCCCTGTCTGTCAGTCCACCCTACCTCTCTCACCTCTTCTCTCTCACTCTTACTCTATCGTTCTCTCTGTTTGTCGCGCTCTCTCTCCGTCTCTCTCTCTCAGTCCTCCCCCTTACCTCCTCTCTCTCTCAACCCATCTTTCTCAACCCATGTCTCTCCTCTCTCTCTAACCCTCTCTCTCTCTCACCCCCTCTTTCCCCGTCTCTCTCAACCCCTGCCTCTCAACCCCTCTCTCACCCCTCTCTCTCAACTCCTCTCTCTCAACCTCTCTCACCCCCTGCTCTCTCTCTCTCACTCCCATCTCTCTCTCAACCCCTCACTCTCTCATCCCCACTTCTCACCCCTCTCTCTCTCACCCCCTCTCTCTCAACCCCTCTCTCTCACCCCTCGCTCTCTTACCCCTCTCTCTCACACTCCCTCTCTCTCACTCCCTCTCTCTCTCTTACCCCTTTCTCGCACTCCCTCTCTCTCACTCCCATCTTACTCTCTCACCTCTCTCTCTCACCACAGTCTCTCTCTGTCCCACTCCCTCTGTCTCACACTCCTTCTCTCTCACCCCCCTCTCACCCCCCTCTCACCCCTTCTCTCTCACCCGCTCTCTCTTTCTCACTCATGCTCTCTCTTTCTCACTTACACTCTCTCTTTTTCACTCACTCTCTCTTTCTCACCCCTCTCTCTCTCCCCTCTCTCTCCCTGCCTCTCTCCCTCTATCTTGCCTCCCTCTCTCTCTTATCTCACGGTCTCTCTCGTTTGCTCTCTCTCGCTCGTGCTCTCTCTCTCTCTCTGTCGCTCATGCTCTCTCTGTCTGTCACTCTCACTCTTGCACGATTGTTCTCTCTGTCTGTCGCTCTCTCTCTCTCTCTCTCTCTCTCTCCATCTCTCTCTCTCAGTCCTCCCCCTCACCTCCTCTCTCTCTCGCAACCCATCTTTCTCAACCCCTCTCTCTCCCGTCTCTCTCCAACCCTCTCTATCTCTCACCCCCTCTTTCCCCCCGTCTCTCTCTCAACCTGTCTCTCTCAATCCCTCTCTCACCCCCCCCTCTCAACCTCTCTCTCCCCCTCTCAACCCCTCTCTCTCAATTGCTCTCTCTCAACCCCTCTCTCTCACTCCCCTCTCTCTCACCCCTCTTCATTCTCTCACCCCTTCTCTCACTCAACCCCTCTGTATCTCAACCTCACTCTCTCACCCTCTCTCTCTCTCACCCTCTCTCTATCTCTTTCTCATCCCCCTCTCTCCTTCTCACTCCCTCTTTCTCACCCCTCTCTCTCAGCACCCTCATTCTCACCCTCTCTCTCTCTTCTCCTCTCTCTCCCACCCTCTCTCTCACTCCCATCGCTCTCTCTCAACCCCCCTCTCTCTCACCCTCCCCTCTCTCTCATTCCCCATCTCTCACCAACCTCTCTCTCTCACCCTCACTCTCTCTCTCTCACCCACCTCTGTCTCTCAGTCCCCCTCAGCCCCCCTCACCCCCTCTCACCCAGCTCTCTCACACACCTCTCTCTCTCCCACCCACCCTCACACCCCCTCTATCTCCCCCAAACTCCCTGACCCCCCACCCCCTCTCCCACCCCATCTCCCACACACCACCTCACCTAACTACCTCTCTCACCCCCCTCTCTCACCACCCTCTTACAGCCCCTCTCTCTCTCTCAAACTCCTCTCTCTGTCACCCCTCTCTTTCTCTCACCACTCTAACTTTCATACCTTCTCTCCCCCTCTCTCTCCCCCTCTCTCTCCCCCTCTCTCACTCCTCTCTCTCACCCTATCTCTCACCTCTCTCTCACATACCCCTCTCTGTCACGCCCTCCCTCTCTCATCCCGTCCCACTCTCACACCCTCCCACTCTCACACCCTCCCTCTCTCCCCCCTCTCTCTCCCCCTCTCCCCCTCTCTCTCCCTCTCTCCCCCTCTCTCACCCCTCTCTCTCTCACACCCCCCTCTCTCACCCGTCCCTCTTCCTCCTCCCACTCTCATGCCTCCTCTCTCACACTCTCCCTATCTCACCCCCTCTCTCTCAGCCCATCTCTCTCTCAGCCCCTCCCGCTCTCATCCACCCTCTCTTGCACCCCCGTCTCTCTCAGCCCCTCTCTCTCACACCCTCTCTCATTCCACTCTCTCTCCCCCTTTCTATTACACCCTCTCTCACACCCTACTAACCCTCTCTCCCCCCTCTCAACCCCTCTCTCTCACCACTCTTCGTTCTCTCACCACCTTCTCTCTCTCAACCCCGGTCTGTCAAACCCCCTCACCAACCCCTCGCTCAAAACCCCCTCACTCTCTCATTCCTTCACACTCTCACCCCCTCACTGAGCCCTCTCTCTCTTCCCCTCTCTCTCACCCCTCTCTTTCTCTCTCTTCCCCTCTCTCTCTTACCCCTCTCTTTCTCTCTCAACCCCTCTCTCTCTGTCCCCCTCTCTCTCCCCCTCTCTCTCAGTCCGGCTCTCTCTGTTCCCCCTCTCTCTGTCCCCCTCTCTCTCCCACCAGCGTCACTCGGACCCCCTCTATCTCCCACCCGCCTCTCTCTCTCTCTCTCTCTGTCCCCCTCTCTCTGTCCCCGCCTCTCTCTGTCCCCCCTCTCTCTGTCCCCCCCCTCTGTCCCCACTCTCTGTCCCCCCTGTCCCCCCTCTCTGTCCCTCTCTCTCTGTCCCCTCTTTCTCTCCCCCGCTGTCTGCAACCCCTGTCTGTCGCCCTGTCTCTGCTCCATCTCTCTCTGCCCTTCTCTCAGCCCCTCTCTCTCTCTCTCCCCCACTCTCTCCATCCCCCCACTCTCTGTCCCCCTCTCTGACCTCCTCTCTCTGACCCTCTCTCTCTCCCCCACTCTGTACCCCTCTCTCTGTCCCCCACTCTATATCCCCCTCTCTGTCCCCCTGTCCCTGAGCCCCGCTATCTCCCCCACTCTCTGTGCTCCTCTCTCTGTCGCCCTCTCTATGCCCTCCTCTCCCATCCACCCGCCTCTCTCTCTTCCCCCCTCTCTCTTTCCCCCATCTCTCTGTCCCCCCCACCTTGTTCCGCTCTCTCTCCGACCCCCTCTCTCTGTCCCCCTCTCTCTGTTCCCCCTCTCTCTGCCCCCTCTCTCTGTCCCCCTCTCTCTCTGTGCCCCTCTCTCTCTGTTCCCCTCTCTCTCTCTGCCCCCCCTCTCTCTGCCCCGCTCTCTCTCTGTCCCCCTCACATCTCTGTCCCCACCCCTGTCCCCCCCACTCTGCCCCCTCTCTCTCTGCCCCCCTCTCTCTCTCCCCTCTCTCTCTATCACCCTCTCTCTGTCGCCATTTCTCAGCCCCCCTCTCTCACTGTCCCCCTCTGTCTCTGACCCCATCTCTTGCTGTCCCCCTCTATATCACCCTCTCTCTGTCCCCCTCTCTCTGACCCCCTCTATCTCCTCCACTCTCTGTGCCCCTCTCTCTGTCGCCCTCTCTCTGTCCCCCTCTCTCTGTACCCCCCTCTCTCTGTCCCCCCCGTCCTCCCCTCTCCCTCTGTCCCCTTCTATCTCCCCCTCTCTCTGAACCCCTCTACCAACCCCTCTTTTTGTCCCACTCTCTGTCCCCCTCTATCTCCCCCACTCGCTGTACCACTCTCTCTGTACCCTTCGCTCTGATCCCCTCTATCTACCCCTCTCTCTGCGCCCCTCTCTGTCCCCATCCCTTTGTCAACCTCTATCTCCCCTTTCTCTGTCTCCCTCTATCTCTCCCCCTCTCTCTCAGTCCGGCTCTCTCTGTTCCCCCTCTCTGTCCCCCTCTCTCTCCCACCAGCCTCTCTCTGACCCCCTCTCTCTCCCACTCGCCTCTCTCTCTCTGTCCCCCCCTCTCTCTGTCCCCCACTCTCTCTGCCCCCCTCTCTCTGTCCCCCCTTCTCTGTCCCCCCTCTCTCTGTCCCCTCCTCTTTCTGTCCACCCCTCTTTCTGTCACTCCCTCTCTCTGTCCCCCTCTCTCTGTCCCCCTCTCTCTGTGCCCCGCTATCTAACCCCTCTCTGTGCTCCTCTCTCTGTCGCCCTCTCTCTGTCCTCCTCTCCCTTACACCCGCGTCTCTCTCTTCCCCCCTCTCTCTTTCCCCCTCTCTCTGTCCCCCTCTCTCTGTCCCCCCCTCTCTCTGTCCCCCTCTGTCTGTCCCCCCACTCTCTGTCCCCCTCTCTCTGTCCCCCGTCTCTCTGCCCCCCTCTCTCTCTGTCCCCCTCTCTCTTTGCCCCCCTCTGTCTGTCCCCACCTCTCTCCGTCCCCCCCACTCTCTGTCCGCGTCTCTCTGTCGCCCTCTCTCTGCCCCCTTCTCTCTGATTCCCTCTCTCTCCCCATTCTGTACCCCTCTCTCTGTCCCCCACTCTCTGTCCCCTCTCTCTGTCCCCCTCTATATCCCCGTCTGTCTGTCCCCCTCTCTGACCCTCTCTCTCTCTGCCCCCCTCACTCTGTCTCCTGCTGTCTGCCCCATCTCTCTCTGCCCCTCTCTCTCTGTCCCCCTCTCTCTGTCGCCCTCTCTCTGCCCCCCTCTCTCTCTTTACCCCCCTCTCTCTGTCACCCCCTCTCTCTGTCGGCCTTTATCTGACCCCCTCTCTCTCTGTCCCCCTCTATCACCCCTCTTTCTGTCCCCCACACTCTGTCTCTGACCCCCTCTCTCTGTCCCTCTCTGTCCCCCTCTCTCTGTTGCCTCTCTCTCTGTCCCCCTCTCTCTCTGTCCCCCTCTCTCTGGTCCCCCTCTCTCTGTCCCTCTCTCTCTGTCCTCCTCTCTCTGTCCCCCTCTCACTCTGTCACCCTCTCTCTCTGTCCCCCCTCTCTCTGTCCCGCTCTCTCTCTGTCCCCCCTCTCTCTGTCCCCCTCTCTCTGTCACCTCTCTCTGTCCCCCTCTCTCTCTGTCCCCCCTCTCTCTGACCACCTCTATCTCCACCACTCTCTGTCCTCTCACTCTGTCCCCCCCGTCTCTGTCCCATCTCTCTCTGTCCCGCTCTCTCTGACCCCCTCTCTCTCTGACCTCCCGCTCTCTCTGACCCCCTCCCTCTGTCCCCCTCCCTCTGTCCCCCTCTCTCTGCCCCCCTCTCTCTGTCCCCATTTCTCTGTCCCCCATTTCTCTGTTCCCTCTCTCTCTTGCCCCCCTCTGTTCCCCCCTCTCTAACCCCCCTCTCTCTGACCCCCCTCTCTCTGACACACCTCTCTCTGTCCCCCTCTCACTCTGTCACCCTCTCTCTCTGTCCCCCCTCTCTCTGACCACCTCTATCTCCCCACTCTCTGTCCTCTCACTCTGTCCCCCCCGTCTCTGTCCCATCTCTCTCTGTCCCGCTCTCTCTGACCCCCTCTCTCTCTGACCTCCCGCGCTCTCTGACCCCCTCCCTCTGTCCCCCTCCCTCTGTCCCCCCTCTCTCTGTTCCCCCCTCTCACTGTTCCCCTCTCTCTGTCACCCTCTCTCTCTGTCCCCCTCTCTCTGTCACCCCCTCTCTCTGTCACGCTCTCTCTGTAAGCCTCTCACTCTGTCCCCGTCTCTCTCTGATCCACTCTCTATTTCCCACCCGCCTCTATCTCACCCCCGCTCTCTGCCACCCCCCTTTGTCCCCTCTCTCTGCCCCCTCTCTCTCCCACCCGCCTCCCTCTCTCCCCTCTCTCTCTACCCCACTCTCTGTCCCCCTCTCTCTGTCCCCCTCTCTCTGACCCCCACTGTCTGACCCACTCGTTCACCCCCTGTCTCTCCCACCCGTCTCCCTCTATACCCCCCTCTTTGTCCCCCTCTCTCTGTCCCCTCTCTCTCTGTCCCGCGCTCTCTCCCACCCGCCTCTCTCTGACGTCCACTCTCTGCCCCCCCTCTCTGTCCCCCTGTCTATGTCGCCCTCTCTCTGTCCTCTCTCTGTCACTATCTCTCTGTCCCTCCTCTCTCTGTCCCCCTCTCTCTCCCCCATCTCTGTCATCGTCTTTCTGCCCCCCCCCGCCATCTCTCCCTCTCTCTCTGTCCCCTCTCTCTCTCTCCCCCTTTCTCTGTCCCCTCTCTCTCTGTCGCCCTCTCTCTGCAACCTGTATGTCACCATCTCTCAATCCCCCTTTCGCTCTCTTTCCCTCCATCTAGCTGTTTCCCCTCTCTCTGTCCCCCCCTCTCTATCACGCCTCTATCTGTCCACCCTCTTTGTCCCAACTCTCTCTGAACCCCCTCCTCCTCTCTCTCTGTCCCCCTCTCTCTCTGTTCTGCTGTCTCTGACCCCCTCTACCTCCCCACTCTCTGTCCCCCCTCTCTCTGTCCCCCCCTCTCTCTGTCCCCCTCTCTCTGTCCCCTCTCTCTCTGTCCCCCTCTATCACCCCTCTTTCTGTCCCCCACACTCTGTCTCTGACCCCCTCTCTCTGTCCCTCTCTGTCCCCCTCTCTGTGTTCCCTTCTCTCTGTCCCCCTGTCTCTGTCGCCTCTCTCTCTGTCCCTCTCTCTCTCTGTCCCCCCTCTCTCTGACGTCCCCTCTCTCTGTCCCCCCTCTCTCTGTCCCCATTTCTCTGTCCCCCATTTCTCTGTTCCCTCTCTCTCTGCCCCCCCTCTGTTCCCCCTCTCTCTGACACCCCTCTCTCTGTCCCCCTCTCTCTCTGTCCCCCCCTCTCTCTGTCTCCCTCTCTCTGAGCCCCTCTATCTGACCCACTCTCTCTGTCGCCCTCTCTCTGTCGCCCTCTCTCTGCCCGCCTCTCTCTCCCACACGCCTCCCTCTAACCCCCTCTTTGTCCCCCTCTCTCTCTGTCCCCCTCTCTCTGTCCCGCTCTCCCTCCCACCCGCCTCTCTCTGACCTCCTCTCTCTCCCACCTGCCTCTCTCTCTGTCCCCTTCTCTCTGTCCCCCTCTCTCTCTGTCCCGCGCTCTCTCCCACCCGCTCTCTCTGACCCCCTCTCTCTATCCCCCTCTCTCTGTCCCCCTCTCTCTGTCTCTCTCTCTGACCCCATCTATCTGACCCACTCTCTGTCCTCCCACTCTCTCCAACCCATCTGCCTCTATTCCCCCCTCTATGTCCCTCTCTCTCTGTCCCCCTCCCTCTTTCCCCCCTCTCTCTGTCCCTCTCCCTCTATTCCCCCTCTCTGTCGCCCTCTATCTTCCCCCTCTCTCTCTGTCCCCCTCTCTCTCTGCCCCCTCTCTCTATCCCCCTCTCTCTGTCCCCCTTTCTCTGTCCACCTTTGTCTGACCCACTCTCTGTCCCCCTCTCTCTCCAACCCGTCTCCCTCTATTCCCCCTCTTTCTCCCCCTCTCTCTCTGTTCCCCTCTCACTCTGTCCCACGCACTCTCCCACCCACCTCTCTCTCTGAATCCCTCTCTCTTCCACTCACCTCTCTCTGTCTCCCCCTCTCTGTCCCCCTCTCTGACACCCCCTCTCTCTGACCCCCTCTCTCTGTTGCCCTCTCTCTGCCCCCTCTATCTTTGTCCCCTCTCTCTCTGTCCAACTCTCTCTGACCCTCTCTATCTGACCCACTCTCTGTCCCACTCTCTCTGTCGCTCTCTCTCTGACCCCCTCTCTCTATCCCTCTCTGTCCCCCTTTCTCTGTCCCCCTCTCTCTCTGTCCCCCTCTCTCTCTGCCCCCTCTCTCTGCCTCCCCGTTTCTGTCCCCCATCTCTCTGTCCCCCGTCTCTCTGTCCCTGTCTCCCTGACCCCCTCTCTCTCCGACCCCCTCTCTCTCTGTCCCTCTCTCTCCCTGACCCCCTCTCTCTGTCCCCCTCTCTCTCTGTCCCCCTCTCTCTGTCCCGCTCTCTCTGTTCCCCTCTCACTCTGTCCCCCCTCTATCTGACCCACTCTCTCTGTCGCCGTCTCTCTGTCGCCCTCTCTCTGTCGCCCTCTCTCTGCCCCCTCTCTCTGTCTCCCTCTCTATGACCCCCCCCTCTCTCCCACCCGCCTCTCTCTCACCCCCGCTGTCTGACCCCCCTGTCTGTCGCCCTCTCTCTGTTCCCCTCTCTCTGCCCCCCACTCTCTCCCACCCAACTCCTTCTATCCCCCCTCTGTTCTCCTCTCTCTCTGTTCCCCTCTCTCTCTGTCCTGCTCTCCCTCCCACCCGCCTCTCTCTGACCCCTCTCTCTCACACCTACCTCTCTCTCTACCCCACTCCCACTATCCCCCTCTCTCTATCCCCCTCTCTCTGTCGCCCTCTCTCTGTCGCCATCTCTCTGTCCCCCCCCTCACTGTCCCCCCTCTCTCTGTCACCCTCTCTCTGTTGCCCTATCTGTACCCCCTCTATCTTTGTCCCCTCTCTCTCTGTCCACCACTCTCTGACCCCCTCTATCTGACCCACTCTCTGTCCCAATCTCTCTGACGCTCTCTCTCTGACCCTCTCTCTCTATCCCTCTCTGTCCCCCTCTCTCTCTGGCCCCTCTCTCTCTGTACCCCCTCTCTCTGCCCCCCCAGTTTCTGTCCCCCATTTCTCTGTTCCCCATCTCTCTGTCCGCCTCTCTCTGTCCCCCTCTCTCTCTGTCACCCTCTCTCTCTGTCCCCCTCTCTCTGACCCCTCTATCTCTCCCTCTCTCTGTCCCCCTCTGTCTGTCCCCCTCTATCTCCCACCCGCGTCTCTCTAACCCCCTCTCTCTCCCACCCGCCTCTCTCTCTGTCCCCCTCCCTCTGTTCCTGCCTCTCTCTCTGCCCCCTCTCTCTTTCCCACCCCCGCTCCTACTCTCTCTCTTTCTCCCCCTCTCTCCCTGTCCCCCTCTCTCTGTCCCCTTCTCTCTCTATCCCCCTCTCTCTCTGTCCCCCCTCTCGCTGTCCCCCCTCTCGCTCACTGTCCCCCCCTCTCTCTGACCCCACTCACTCTGTCCCCCTCTCTCTCTGTCCCCCCTCTCTCTGTCCCCCCCTCTCTCTCTGTCCCCCTCTCTCTCTGTCCCCCACTCTGTCTGTCCCCGCTCTCTGGCCCCTCTCTCTGTCCTCCACACTTTCTGTCCCCTACACTCTCTGTCCTCATCTCTCTCTCGCCCTCTCTCTGCCCTCCTCTCTCTCTGTCCCCCACTCTCTCTGTCCCTCACTCTCTTTGTCCCCAACTCTCTCTGTCCCCCACTCTCCCTGTCCCCCCCTCTCTCTGTCCCCCTCTGTCTGTCCCCCTCTATCTCCCACCCGCGTCTCTCTCACCCCCTCTCTCTCCTACCCGCCTCTCTCTCTGTCCCCCCTCTCTCTGTTCCCGCCTCTCTCTCTGCCCCCTCTCTCTTCCCCCCCGCTCCCAATCTCTCTCTTTCTCCCCCGCTCACACTGTCCCCCTCTCTCTCTGTCACCCCTCTCTCTGTTCCCCCCTCTCTCTGTCCCCCCTCTCTCTGTCCCCCTCTCTCTCACTGTCCACCCCATCTCTGACCCCACTCACTCTGTCCCCTCTCTCTCTGTCCCCCCTCTCTCTGTGCTGCTCTCTCTCTGTCCACTTCTATCACTGTCCCCCCCTCTGTCTCTCCCCCGTCCGCCCCTTCTGTCCCCCCTCTCTGTCCCCCCCTCTGTCCCCCCTCTCTCCGCCCCCTCTCTGTCCTCCTCTCTCTCTGTCCCCACCCTCTCTCTGTCCCCCCCTCTCTGCCACCCTCTCTCTGCCCCCCTCTCTCTTTGACCCCTCTCTCTCTGTTCCCCTCTCTCTCTGTCTCCCTCTCTCTCTCTGCCCCCATCTCTCTCTGTCCCCCTCTCTTTCTGTCCCCTCTCTCTCTATACTCCTCTCTCTCTCTGTCCCCTGTCTCTCTGACCCCCTCTTCTGACCCCCTCTATCTGTCCCTCTCTCTGTCTCCCTCTCTCTGTCCCCCTCTCTCCCACCGACCTCTCTCTAACCCCCTCTCCCTCCCACCCACCTCTCTCTCTGTCCCCCGCTCTCTGTCCCCCTCTCTCTCTGTCCCCCTCTCTCTCCCCTCTCTCTCCCTCTCTCTGTCCTCCTCACTTTCTGTCCCCTTCTCTCTCTGTCCTCCTCTCTCTCTCGCCCTCTCACTGCCCTCCTCTCTCTGTCACCCACTCTCTCTGTCCCCAACTCTCTTTGTCCCCCACTCTCTCTGTCCCCAACTCTCCCTTTCCCCCTCTCTCTCTGTCACCGTCTCTCTCTGTCCCCCCTCTCTGTCCACCTCTCTCTGTCCTCCACACTTTCTGTCCCCTACTCTCTCTGTCCTCATCTCTCTCTCGCCCTCTCTCTGCCCTCCTCTCTCTCTGTCCCCCACTCTCTCCGTCTCCCACTCTCTTTGTCCCCAACTCTCTCTGTCCCCCACTCTCCCTGTTCCCCCCTCTCTCTGTCACCCTCTCGCTCTGTCCCCCTCTCTCTGACCCATCTATCTCGCCCTCTCTCTGTCCCCCTCTGTCTGACCCCTCTATCTCTCCTTCTCTCTGTCCCCCTCTCTCTGTCACCCTCTATCTTCCACCCGCGTCTCTCTAACCCCCTCTCTCTCACACCCGCCTCTCTCTCTGACACCCCTCTCTGTTCCCGCCTCTCTGTCTGCCCCCTCTCTCTGTTCCCCCCGCTCCTCCTCTCTCTCTCTCTCCCCCTCTCTCTCTGTCCCTCTCTCTCTCTGTCGCCCCTCTCTGTCATCATCTCTCTGTCGCCATCTCTCTGTCCCCTTCTCTCTCTATCCCCCTCTCTCTCTGTCCACGCTCTCTCTGTCCCCTCTCTCTCTGTCCTGCCCTCTCTCTGCCCACTTCTCTCACTGGCCCCCTCTCTCTGTCCCCCCTCTGTCCCCCATTTCTGTAACCCCCCTCTGTCCCCCCTCTCTCCTCCTCCCCCTCTCTGTCCACCCCTCTCTCTGTCCCCCCTCTCTATCCCCCTCTCTCTCTCTGTCCCCCTCTCTCTGTCCCCCCTCTCGCTGTCCGCCCTCTCTCTGTCCCCCCTCTCTCTGTCCCCCTCTCTCTCTATCCCCTCTCTCTCTCTCTGCCCCCTCTCTCTCTGTCCCGCCTATCTCCGTACCCTCTCGCCTGCCCCCTCTCTCTGTCCCCTCTCTCACTGCACCCTCTCTCTCTCTGTCCCCCTCTATCTCTGTCCCCCTCTCTCTCTGCCCCCCTCTCTCTCTGCCCCCCTCTCTCTGCCCCCTCTCTCTGTCCCCTCTCTCTCTGCCCCCTCTCTCTCTGCCCCCCTCTCTCTGCCCCCTCTCTCTGTCCCCTCTCTCTCTGTCCCCCTCTCTCTCTGTCCCCCCTCTCCCCCCCTCTCTGTCCCCCCCTCTCTGTCCCCCTCTCTGTCCCCCCTCTCTCTGCCTCCCCCTTTCTGTCCACCCCGCTCTCTGTCCCCCCCTCTCTATCACCCTCTCTCTCTGTCTCCCTCTCTCTCTGCCCCGTCTCTCTCTGTCCCCCTCTCTCTGTCCCCCCTCCCTCTGCCCCCCTCTGTCTGCCCCCTCTCTCTGCTCCACTCTCTCTCTGCCCCTCTCTATCTGTCCCCCTCTCTCTGACCCCCTCTATTTCTGTTCCCCTCTCTCTCTGTCTCCCTATCTCTCTGTCCCCCTCTCTCTCTGACTCCTCTCTCTCTGTTCCCCTCTCTCTGTGTCTCCCTCTCTCTCTGTCCCCTCTCTCTCTGCCCCACTCTCTCTCTGCCCCTCTTTCTCTGTCCCCCCTCTCTTTGTCCTTCCCTCTCTCTGTCGCCCCCCTCTCTCAGACCCCTCTCTGTGTGCCCCTATCTCTGTCCCCCCACTCTCTCTGTCCCCCCGTTCTCTGTTCCCCCATCTCTCTCTGTCCCCCCTCTCTCTGTCCCCCTCTCTCTGTCCCCCTCTCTCTCTGCCCCACTCTCTCTCTGCCCCTCTTTCTCTGTCCCCCTCTCTCTCTGCCCCACTCTGTCTCTGCCCCTCTTTCTCTGTCCCCCCTCTCTCTGACCCCCTCTCTCTGTGTTCCCCTCTCTCTTTGTCTCCCTCTCTCTCTGTCCCCCTCTCTCTCTGACCCCTCTCTCTCTGCCCCCTCTCTCTCTGTCCCCCCTCTCTCTGTCACCCCACTCCCTCTGTTCCCCTCTCTCTCTGTCCCCTTCTCTCTCTGCTCCCCTCTCTCTGTTCACCTATCTCTGTCGTTCCCTCTCTCTGTCGCCCACTCTCTCTGACCCCCTCTCTGTGTGCCCCTCTCTCTCTGTCCCCCCTCTCTCTGTCCCCACTCTCTGTGACCTCCGTCTCTTTGTCCTCCCTCTCTGTCTCTCCCCTCTCTCTTTTCCCCCGTCTCCCTGTCCCCCCTTTTCTCTGTTCCCCCCTCTCTCTGTACCCCTCTCTCTGCCCCCCTCTATGCCCCCCCGTCTGCCCCCTCTCTCTGCCCCACTCTCTCTCTGCCCCTCTCTCTCTGTCCCCCCTCTCTCTCTGTCTCCCTCCCTCTCTCTGTTCCCCTCTCTCTCTGCCTCCCTCTCTCTCTGTTCCCCTCTCTCTCTGTCTCCCTCTCTCTCTGTCCCCTCTCTCTGTCCCCCCCTCTCTCTGTCCCCCTCTCTCTCTCTGCCCCCTCTCTCTCTGTCTTTCCCTCTCTCTGTCGCTGCCCCCTCTCTGAACCCCTCTCTGTGTGCCCCTCTCTCTCTGTCCCCCCTCTCTCTGCACCCACTCTCTCTGAACCCCCGTCTCTTGTCCCCCCTTCTCTCTGTTCCCCCCTCTCTCTGTCCAGCACCTCTCTCTGTCCCCCTCTCTCTGTCGCCCCCTCTCTCTGCCCCCCTCTGTCTGCCCCCTCTCTCTGCTCCACTCTCTCTGCTCCACTCTCTCTCTGCCCCTCTCTATCTGTTCCTCTCTCTCTGACCCCCTCTCTCTCTGTTCCCCTCTCTCTCCGTCTCCCTCTCTCTCTGTCCCCCTCTCTCTCTGACTCCTCTCTCTCTGTTCCCCTCTCTCTTTGTCTGCCTCTCTCTCTGTCCCCCTCTCTCTCTGCCCCATCTTTCTCTCTCGCTCTCTCTACCCCTCTCTCTCTGCCCCCTCTCTCTCTGCCCCTCTCTCTCTGTCCCCTACTCCTCTCTTCCCCTCTCTCTCTGTCTCGCTCTCTCTCTGTACCCCTCTCTCTCTGCCCCCTCTCTCTCTGTCCCCTTCTCTCTGTCCCCTACTCCTCTCTTCCCCTCTCTCTCTGTCTCGCTCTCTCTCTGTCCCCCTCTCTCTGTCCCCTTCTCTCTCTCTGCCCCGCTCTCTCTCTCGCCCTCTCTCTGCCCCCCCCTCTCTCTCTGCCGCCCTCTCTCTCTGCCCCCCCCTCTCTCTGTCCCCTTCTCTCTCTGGCCCCCTCTCTCTTCCCCCCCCCCGCTCCCCCTCTCTCTCTCTCTCTCTCCCCCCCTCTCTCTCTGACCCCTCTCTCTCTGTCCCCCCTCTCTCTGTCCCCTTCTCTCTCTATCCCCTTCTCTCTCTGTCACCCCTCTCTCTGTCCCCCCTCTCTCTGTCCACCCTCTCTCTCACTGTCCCCCCCCCCGTCGCCTTCTCTCTGACCCCTCTCTCTCTCTGTCCCCCTCTGCCTGTCCCCCCCTCTGTCCGCCCTCTCTGTACCCCCTCTGTCCGCCGCCTCTGTCCCCCCCTCTCTGTCCCCTCCTCTCTCTGCCTCCCCCTCTCTGTCCACCCCTCTCTCTGTCCCCCACTCTCTGTCCCCTCTCTCTCTGTCCCCCCTCTCTCTGTCCCCACTCTCTCTGTCCGCCCGTCTCTTTGTCCTCCCTCTCTCTGTCCCCCCTCTCTCTGCCACCCCCTCTGTCTGCCCCCCTCTGACTGCCCCCTCTCTCTGCCGCACTCTCTCTCTGCCCCTCTCTCTCTGTCCCCCTCTCTCTGACCCCTCTCTCTGTTTTCCTTTCTCTGCCCCCTCTCTCTCTGCCCCCCTCTCTCTCTGTTCCCCTCTCTCTGCCCCCCTCTCTCTGCCCCCCTCTCTCTCTGACCCCCCTCTCTCTGTCTCCCTCTCTCTCTGTCCCCCTCTTTCTCTGTCCCTCCTCTCTCTGTGTCCCTCTATCTCTGTCTCCCTCTCTCTCTGTCCCCCTCTCTCTGTCCCCTTCTCTCTCTGTCCCTCTCTCTCTGCCCCCCTCTCTCTCTGACCCCCCTCTCTCTCCCCCCTCTCTCTCTCTCTCTCCCTCTCTCTCTGTCCCCCTCTCTCTGTCCCCTCTCTCTTTGTTCCCCTCTCTCTGTTCCCCTCTCTCTCTTTCTCCCTCTCTCTCTGTCCCCCTCTCTCTCTGCCCCCCTCTCTCTCGCTCTCTCTCTGCCCCCCCCCTCTGCCCCCGTCTCTCTGTCCCCCACTCTCTCTGTCCCCCTCTCTCTCTGTTCCCCTCTCTCTTTGTCTCCCTCTCTCTCTGTCTCTCTCTCTCTCTCTCTGTCCCCCTCATTCTCTGTCTCCCTCTCTCTCTGTCCCCCTCTCTCTCTGTCCCCGCTCTATCTCTGACCCCTCTCTCATTATGTCCTCCCCTATTTCTCTCTCTCTCCCTCCCTCACCTTATCTCTCCCTTCCCTCTCTCTCTCTCTCAGTCTTTCCCTGCTCCTTCGCTCTCTCTCCATCTTCTCTCACTCTCGATCCCCCTATCTTGGTCTCTATCTCCCCACCACCCTCCGTTTCTCTCAAACTGAATCTCTCTCCCTTCTGTCCCGCCCTTACTCTCTCTCTGACACACTCTGTCTCCCTGGTTCTTCCCTCTCCCTCTGACCCAGAGACTGCAGGTTGGTGGTGAGGCTGCTTGTGGGGGTGTGGGGGTGGGGGGCGTCTGGGTGTGAGATGATCGAGAGATGTGGGAAGTGGGAGGTGGGGAAAATTGGGTAGAGACTGAATTATGGGAGGGAGATAGAGACGGCAGGAGAGAGAGAGTTAGGGTAAGGGGGAGAGAGAAGAATGGAGGCAGGTGGATAAACTCATGTTGGGGGTGTGAGAGAGAGAGAGGGGGAGAGTGAGGCAGAAAGAATAGTGGAGCCAGGTGGAGAAACTGGGGTTGGGGGCTGTCTGAGAGGGAACCAGAGAGAGTGAAAGGGAGAGGTGGCAAGAAAGATAGATTGTGCAGAGAGAGAGAGAGGGAGAGAATTGAGGAGGAAAAGTTGGGGTGAGGAATTGGGGGTGCCAGGTTGGAATGGGGGGGTCAGAGGGAGTTAAACCCAGCTCCTGAGCTCAGGGCGCGGTGCCCTCCCCTTCCCTGAGGACCAGAACTTGGGACTGAGTCTGTCTCTCTCCAGCTCAGCTTCTCCAACACAAAGACACACAACAACATCGGTCACTCTGCTGCTCGGCACACTTTAATCAACATTTTTATTGGTTACAAATGGAAGTGATGGATACAGTCAGTGGGATGGTGCCTTTTCTCACTGGCCCCTGAGTTGTGAGAAACATTGAAATGTTTCCCTGTAACCCCCCTGTGGGATAAGGAGGGACAAACCAGCGCTACCATAGCGATGTTACCATAGCGACAGGCTGCTCCATCGCTGAAACACTGAACTGAAATGAGAAAATCCCGGATGGTGTGATTAATGAGGGAATTTGATTGATGGATGGATTTGGGTGAAGGGATATTTCAGCACATTCTTCAGCTGCTGCCTGAACTTAGTCTGGGTCACGGCATAAATCGCGGTGTTTGTGCAGCAACTGAGGAGCTGCAGCATGAAGGCCAATTCCTGCACAAAGGGATCGAGAGACACAGACTGAAACCCAATCCACCACATCCGTCTCCATATAGAATACAGCATGAACGTTGACCATAACAGGATGAAATTGGCCGAGATCACAAACAGTAAAATGATGGATTTTTTTCGGTTTCTCATTTCAGTGTCAGACTGAGCGTCCCCATTGGTGTGAGCGCGGAGTCTCCTGCGGGCTCTGCTGGTCACTAAAATGTGTCTGACGGTGAGAACATTGAGCAGCAGAATCAGGAGAAATGGGACACCCGGGGTTAGAATGTGGTGGAGGAACTCGATTGTGACCCAGACAATGGAGTAATAAACAGCGCCTGTTACATCACCAAACCACGGGTCGTTCACCAGCCAATACCGAGCCTCGAGCATAAAATACCAGGAAATGTTCTTTAAACAGCTCAGCACAGTCACTGCTCCCAGAACCACAGCCGCCCTTTTCTCACGGCAATATTTACTTTTCAGCTTCTGGCAACAAATGGCCACAAACCGATCAAATGTGAAAGTGACGGTGAACCAGACAGAGCAGTCAGTGGCTGCATAAAGCAGGACGGCGTGAATATTACACACGGGGACGTCCATCAGGAAATAAAACTGTTCCTTATAAACAATGGGAATGTGTCTCAGGATCAGGTCGAGGATAATGACCAGGAGATCCGCCGCTGCCATGGCCCCCAGGTAACGTCTGACACATGGAGACAATCCACAATCTTTATAAAGCAGGACGTAGATGGTCACTACGTTAACTGTGAGGAAGGAAAACAAACCCATTATCCATCAGCCTGGAGGCAGAGGGACCCGTTTGATCGGGGACACAGTGAGATTTTCAAATGTGTCCCTGTATTCAGGGATTTATTAAAATAATTGGAGCTGGAATAACGAATGGGAAGGTCGGAATTACTGACAAAAATGTGACAAAAACCACAAGAAACCCTCCCTCCCCAAACACACAGAGACACTTCCATAATGACAGATGGTTTCTAGAACATTCACACACACTCGATCTCTCGAGAACAGACACAGGTCACTCCTTCCCAGTTCTTAATACGGAGGGTGGAAACGTTGCTGTCCTGAAGGATTCTCTCCCAGTTTCCTGAAGACAAACGGAGTTTGGGAATTTCTGTATTTTGGTCTAAATTGTGGTCGATCCTGTGTCGTGGAGAATTGTAAACGCAGGGAAAACGTATTCACCCCTTCAACTGCCTGAGGGCCCTTTGGAACAGTGTCTCCTTCTCCCTGGAACGTGATCTCTACCCTCGGGATCTTATCATTTGTTCAATTCACTGACGTCCGGCCGATCACAAACAATGTCAGGGACAGAACGTTCCGGGGAATGGCAGTTATAGAAGGTCGGGGACAGAACGTTCCGGGGAACCCCTTGACCTGTCCATCACCTATCCCCCCTACCCACCCCGCCAACATGATGTCCTTGGGCGGGACACACTGTAACACTAATGGGGTGAGAGACGGAGGGTCCAATCACAGGAATGCGAACTAAATGCATTGCCTGATCAGCCGAAATGGTTAGATATACCACATTCTCAATCCACCGCACAGACACCATACACCCACATGAGATATCTATTCACCGTGGAACACTGTGCAGACCAGGCCAGTGTCCTGCTCAGTACAACCCAGCAATCTGTCCAGATTCATCCATTACACTGGGACAATACAACCCAGCAATCTGTCCAGATTCATCCATTACACTGGGACAATACAACCCAGCAATCTGTCCAGATTCATCCATTACACTGGTACAGTACAACCCAGCAATCTGTCCAGATTCATCCATTACACTGGGACAGTACAACCCAGCAATCTGTCCAGATTCATCCATTACACTGGGACAGTACACCCAGCAATCTGTCCAGATTCATCCATTACACTGGGACAGTACAACCCAGCAATCTGTCCAGTTTCATCCATTACACTGGTCAATACAACCCAGCAATCTGTCCAGATTCATCCATTACAGTGGGACAGTACCACCCAGCAATCTGTCCAGATTCATCCATTACACTGGGACAGTACAACCCAGCAATCTGTCCAGATTCATCCATTACACTGGGACAGTACAACCCAGCAATCTGTCCAGATTCATCCATTACACTGGGACAATACAACCCAGCAATCTGTCCAGATTCATCCATTACACTGGGACAGTACAACCCAGCAATCTGTCCAGATTCATCAATTACACTGGGACAGTACAACCCAGCAATCTGGCCAGAGTGAAACACTGCACAGATCATGTCAGGGCAATTATCTTCAAAGGCAGGCTAGACATCTGTCCAGTTTGGGAAGCTGTGATAGAGACAGAAAAGCCGCAGATGCTAGAGTCCAGAGTAGACAGGCAGGAAGCTGTGAGAACACAGCAATCCTGACACCATCAGGAGGTGTAACCATTCTGTAAGAATCCTGAAGGAGGGCTACACCTGAAACATCAAATTCTATACCTCCTGATGCTGCCTGGATGGCGGTGTTCCTCCAACGAGTATTCAGCATGGGGAGCTGTGCAGACCACAGCAGTGCATTGATCTATAAACCCGGACTATGTATCTGTACAGCACGGGGAGCTGTGTAGACCACAGCAGTGCATTGATCTATAAACCCGGACTAGATATCTGACCAGCACCGAGAGTTTTGCAGACCACAGCAGTGAATTGATCTATAACCCCAGACTAGATATCTGTCCAGGACGGGGAGCTGTGCAGACCACAGCAGTGCATTGATCTATAACCCCAGACTAGATATTTGTCCAGGACGGGGAGCTGTGCAGACTTCAGCAGTGCATTGATCTATAAACACGGACTAGGTTTCAATCCAGGACGGGCAGCTGTGCAGACCACAGCAGTGCATTGATCTATAAACCCAGACTAGATATCTGTCCAGGACAGGGAGCTGTGCAAACCACAGCAGTGCATTGATCTATAAACCCGGACTAGATATCTGTCCAGGACGGAGAGCTGTGCAGACCTCAGCAGTGCATTGATGTATAAACCCGGACTAGATATCTGTCCAGGACGGGGAGCTGTGCAGACCACAGAGGTGCATTGATCTATAAACCCAGACGAGATAGCTATCCAGCACGGGGAGCTGTGTAGATCACAGCAGTGCATTGATCGATAAACAAAGACGAGATATCTGTCCAGGACGGGGAGCTGTGCACACCACAGCCGTGCATTGATCTATAAACCCAGGTTAGATATCTGTCCAGGACGGGGAGCTGTGCACACCACAGCAGTGCATTGATCTATAAACCCAGTCTAGATATCTGTCCAGGACGGAGAGCTGTGCACACCACAGCAGTGCATTGATCTATAAACCCAGACTACATATCTGTCCAGGACAGGGAGCTGTGCATCCACAGCAGTGCATTGATCTAATAACCCAGACTAGATATCTGTCCAGGACGGGGAGCTGTGCAGACCACAGCAGTGCATTGATCTATAAACCCGGACTAGATATCTGTCCAGGACACGGGAGCTGTGCACACCACAGCAGTGCATTCATATATAAACCCAGTCTAGATATCTGTCCACGACGGGGAGCTGTGCAAACCACAGCAGTGCATTGATGTATAAACCCGGACGAGATATCTGTCCAGCACGAGGAGCTGTGCAGACCACAGCAGTGCATTGATATATAAATCCGGACTAGATATCTGTCCAGGACGGGTAGCTCTCAGACCACAGCAGTGCATTAATCTATAAACCCAGACTAGATATATCTCCAGGACGGGTAGCTGTGCAAACCACAGCAGTGCATTGATCTATAAACCCCGACTAGATATCTGTCCAGCATGAGATGCTGTGTAGACCACAGCAGTACTTTGATCTATACACTCCAACGAGATATCTGTCCAGGACGGGGAGCTGTGTAGACCACAGCAGTGCATTGATCTATAACCCCGGACTAGATATCTGTCCAGGACGGGGAGCTGTGCAGACTCCAGCAGTGCATTGATCTATAAACACGAACTAGGTTTCAATCCAGGACGGGGGGCTGTGCAGACCACAGCAGTGCATTGATCTATAAACCCAGATTAGATATCTGTCCATGACGGGGAGCTGTGCAGACCACGGCAGTGCATTGATCTATAAACCCAGTCGAGATATCTGTCCAGGACGGGGAGCTGTGCACACCACAGCAGTGCATTGATCTATAAACCCAGACTAGATATCTGTCCAGGACAGGGAGCTGTGCAGACCACAGCAGTGCATTGATCTAATAACCCAGACTAGATATCTGTCCAGGACGGGGAGCTGTGCAGACCACAGCAGTGCATTGATCTAATAACCCAGACTAGATATCTGTCCAGGACGGGGAGCTGTGCAGACCACAGCAGTGCATTGATCTATAAACCCGGACTAGATATCTGTCCAGTACGGGGAGCTGTGCACACCACAGCAGTGCATTGATATATAAACTCAGACGAGATATCTGTCCAGGACGGGGAGCTGTGCACACCACAGCAGTGCATTGATCTATAAACCCAGACTAGATATCTGTCCAGGACGGGAAGCTGTGCAGACCACAGCAGTGCATTGTCCAAAAAGGCCAGACTAGATATCTGTCCAGAACGGGGAGCTGTTCAAACCACAGCAGTGCATTGATCTATAATCCCGGACTAGATATCTGTCCAGCACGGGGAGCTGTGCAGACTACAGCAGTGCATTGATCTATGAACCTGGACTAGATATCTGTCCAGGACGGGTAACTGTGCAGACCACAGCAGTGCATTGATCTATAAAGCCAGACTAGATACCTGTCCAGGACGGGGAGCTGTGCTAACCACAGCAGTGCATTGATCTATAAACCCCGACTAGATATCTGTCCAGGATGAGAAGCTGTGTAGACCACAGCAGTACATTGATCTATAAACCCAGACTACATATCTGTCCAGGACGGGGAGCTGTGAAAACACAGCAGTGCATTGATATATAAAACCGGACTAGATATCTGTCCAGGATGGGGAGCTGTGCAGACCACAGCAGTGCATTGATCTATAAACCCAGACTACATATCTGTCCAGGACGGGGAGCTGTGAAAACACAGCAGTGCATTGATATATAAAACCGGACTAGATATCTGTCCAGGATGGGGAGCTGTGCAGACCACAGCAGTGCATTGATCTATAAACCCGGACTAGATATCTGTCCAGCACCGAGAGCTGTGCAGACCACAGCAGTGCATTGATCTATAAACACGTACGAGATATCTGTCCAGGACGGGGAGCTGTGCAGACCACAGCAGTGCATTGATCTATAACCCCAGACTAGACATCTGTCCAGGACGGTGAGCTGTGCAGACTTCAGCAGTGCATTGATCTATAAACACGGACTAGGTTTCAATCCAGGACGGGGAGCTGTGCAGACCACAGCAGTGCATTGATCTATAAACCCAGACTAGATATCTGTCCAGGACGGGGAGCTGTGCAGACCACAGCAGTGCATTGATCTATAAACCCGGACTAGATATCTGTCCAGGACAGGGAGCTGTGCAAACCACAGCAGTGCATTGATCTATAAACCCGGACTAGATATCTTTCCAGGACGGGGAGCTGTGCAGACCTCAGCAGTGCATTGATGTATAAACCCGGACTAGATATCTGTCCAGGACGGGGAGCTGTGCAGACCACAGCAGTGCATTGATCTATAAACACGGACTAGATATCTGTCCAGGATGGGGAGCTGTGCAGAGAACAGCAGTGCATTGATCTATAAACCCAGACGAGATATCTGTCCAGCACGGGGAGCTGTGAAGACCACAGCAGTGCATTGATCTATAAACGCGGACGAGATATCTGTCCAGGACGGGGAGCTGTGGAGACCACAGCAGTGCATTGACATATAAACCCAGACTAGATATCAGTCCAGCAGGGGGAGCTGTGTAGACCACAGCAGTGCATTGATATATAAACCCAGACAAGATATCTGTCTATGACGGGGAGCTATGCAAACCGTAGTAGTGTATTGATCTATAATCCCAGACTAGATATCTGTCCAGGACGGGGAGCGGTGCTGACCACAGCAGTGCATTGATATATAAACCCAGACTAGATATCTGTCCAGGACGGAGAGCTGTGCCGACCACAGCAGTGCATTGATCTATAAACCAAGACTAGATATCTGTCCAGGACGGGGAGCTGTGCACACCACAGCAGTGCATTGATCTATAAACCAGACTAGATATCTGGCAAGGACAGGGAGCTGTGCAGACCACAGCAGTGCATTAATCTATAAACCCGGACTAGATATCTGTCCAGGACGGGGAGCTGTGCAGACCACAGCACTGCATTGATCTATAAACCCAGACGAGATATCTGTCCAGGACGGGGAGCTGTGCAGACCACAGCAGTGCATTGATATATAAACCCAGTCGAGATATCTGTCCAGGACAGGGAGCTGTGCACACTACAGCAGTGCATTGATATATAAACCCAGACTAGATATCTGTCCAGGACGGGGAGCTGTGCAGACCACAGCAGTGCATTGATCTATAAACCCGGACTAGATATCTGTCCAGGACGGGGAGCTGTGCACACCACAGCAGTGCATTGATATATAAACCAAGACTAGATATCTGTCCAGGACGGGGAGCTGTGCACACCACAGCAGTGCATTGATCTATAAACCCAGACTAGATATCTGTCCAGGACGGGAAGCTGTGCAGACCACAGCAGTGCATTGTTCTATAAGGCCAGATTAGATATCTGTCCAGGACGGGGAGCTGTTCAAACCACAGCAGTGCATTGATATATAAACCCGGACTAGATATCTGTCCAGGACGGGTAGCTCTCAGACCACAGCAGTGCATTGATCTATAAACGCGGACTAGATATCTGTCCAGGACGGGGAGCTGTTCAAACCCAAGGAGTGCATTGATCTATAAACCCAGACTAGATATCTGTCCAGGACGGGAAGCTGTGCAGACCACAGCAGTGCATTGTCCTATAAGGCCAGACTAGATATCTGTCCAGAACGGGGAGCTGTTCAAACCACAGCAGTGCATTGATATATAAACCCGGACTAGATATCTGTCCCGGACGGGTAGCTCTCAGACCACAGCAGTGCATTGATCTATAAACGCGGACTAGATATCTGTCCAGGACGGGGAACTGTTCAAACCCAAGGAGTGCATTGATCTATAAACCCAGACTAGATATCTGTCCAGGACGGGAAGCTGTGCAGACCACAGCAGTGCATTGTCCAAAAAGGCCAGACTAGATATCTGTCCAGAACGGGGAGCTGTTCAAACCACAGCAGTGCATTGATCTATAAACCCGGACTAGATATCTGTCCAGCACGGGGAGCTGTGCAGACTACAGCAGTGCATTGATCTATGAACCTGGACTAGATATCTGTCCAGGACGGGTAACTGTGCAGACCACAGCAGTGCATTGATCTATAAAGCCAGACTAGATACCTGTCCAGGACGGGGAGCTGTGCTAACCACAGCAGTGCATTGATCTATAAACCCCGACTAGATATCTGTCCAGGATGAGAAGCTGTGTAGACCACAGCAGTACATTGATCTATAAACCCAGACTACATATCTGTCCAGGACGGGGAGCTGTGAAAACACAGCAGTGCATTGATATATAAAACCGGACTCGATATCTGTCCAGGATGGGGAGCTGTGCAGACCACAGCAGTGCATTGATCTATAAACCCAGACTACATATCTGTCCAGGACGGGGAGCTGTGAAAACACAGCAGTGCATTGATATATAAAACCGGACTAGATATCTGTCCAGGATGGGGAGCTGTGCAGACCACAGCAGTGCATTGATCTATAAACCCGGACTAGATATCTGTCCAGCACCGAGAGCTGTGCAGACCACAGCAGTGCATTGATCTATAAACACGGACTAGATATCTGTCCAGGACAGGGAGCTGTGCAAACCACAGCAGTGCATTGATCTATAAACCCGGACTAGATATCTTTCCAGGACGGGGAGCTGTGCAGACCTCAGCAGTGCATTGATGTATAAACCCGGACTAGATATCTGTCCAGGACGGGGAGCTGTGCAGACCACAGCAGTGCATTGATCTATAAACACGGACTAGATATCTGTCCAGGATGGGGAGCTGTGCAGAGAACAGCAGTGCATTGATCTATAAACCCAGACGAGATATCTGTCCAGCACGGGGAGCTGTGAAGACCACAGCAGTGCATTGATCTATAAACGCGGACGAGATATCTGTCCAGGACGGGGAGCTGTGGAGACCACAGCAGTGCATTGACATATAAACCCAGACTAGATATCAGTCCAGCAGGGGGAGCTGTGTAGACCACAGCAGTGCATTGATATATAAACCCAGACAAGATATCTGTCTATGACGGGGAGCTATGCAAACCGTAGTAGTGCATTGATCTATAATCCCAGACTAGATATCTGTCCAGGACGGGGAGCGGTGCTGACCACAGCAGTGCATTGATATATAAACCCAGACTAGATATCTGTCCAGGACGGAGAGCTGTGCCGACCACAGCAGTGCATTGATCTATAAACCAAGACTAGATATCTGTCCAGGACGGGGAGCTGTGCACACCACAGCAGTGCATTGATCTATAAACCAGACTAGATATCTGGCAAGGACAGGGAGCTGTGCAGACCACAGCAGTGCATTAATCTATAAACCCGGACTAGATATCTGTCCAGGACGGGGAGCTGTGCAGACCACAGCACTGCATTGATCTATAAACCCAGACGAGATATCTGTCCAGGACGGGGAGCTGTGCAGACCACAGCAGTGCATTGATATATAAACCCAGTCGAGATATCTGTCCAGGACAGGGAGCTGTGCACACTACAGCAGTGCATTGATATATAAACCCAGACTAGATATCTGTCCAGGACGGGGAGCTGTGCAGACCACAGCAGTGCATTGATCTATAAACCCGGACTAGATATCTGTCCAGGACGGGGAGCTGTGCACACCACAGCAGTGCATTGATATATAAACCAAGACTAGATATCTGTCCAGGACGGGGAGCTGTGCACACCACAGCAGTGCATTGATCTATAAACCCAGACTAGATATCTGTCCAGGACGGGAAGCTGTGCAGACCACAGCAGTGCATTGTTCTATAAGGCCAGATTAGATATCTGTCCAGGACGGGGAGCTGTTCAAACCACAGCAGTGCATTGATATATAAACCCGGACTAGATATCTGTCCAGGACGGGTAGCTCTCAGACCACAGCAGTGCATTGATCTTTAAACGCGGACTAGATATCTGTCCAGGACGGGGAGCTGTTCAAACCCAAGGAGTGCATTGATCTATAAACCCAGACTAGATATCTGTCCAGGACGGGAAGCTGTGCAGACCACAGCAGTGCATTGTCCTATAAGGCCAGACTAGATATCTGTCCAGAACGGGGAGCTGTTCAAACCACAGCAGTGCATTGATCTATAAACCCGGACTAGATATCTGTCCAGCACGGGGAGCTGTGCAGACTACAGCAGTGCATTGATCTATGAACCTGGACTAGATATCTGTCCAGGACGGGTAGCTGTGCAGACCACAGCAGTGCAGTGATCTATAAAGCCAGACTAGATACCTGTCCAGGACGGGGAGCTGTGCTAACCTCAGCAGTGCATTGATCTATAAACCCCGACTAGATATCTGTCCAGGATGAGAAGCTGTGTAGACCACAGCAGTACATTGATCTATAAACCCAGACTACATATCTGTCCAGGACGGGGAGCTGTGAAAACACAGCAGTGCATTGATATATAAAACCGGACTAGATATCTGTCCAGGATGGGGAGCTGTGCAGACCACAGCAGTGCATTGATCTATAAACCCGGACTAGATATCTGTCCAGGACGGGTAGCACTCAGATCACAGCAGTGCATTGATCTATAAACGCGGACTAGATATCTGTCCAGGACGGGGAGCCGTTCAAACCCAAGGAGTGCATTGATCTATAAACCCAGACTAGATATCTGTCCAGGACGGGAAGCTGTGCCGACCACAGCAGTGCATTGTTGTATAAGGCCAGACTAGATATCTGTCCAGGACGGGGAGCTGTTCAAACCACAGCAGTGCATTGATCTATAAACCCAGACTAGATATCTGTCCAGCACGGGGAGCTGTGCAGACTACAGCAGTGCATTGATCTATAAACCCGGACTAGATATCTGTCCAGGACGGGTAGCTGTGCAGACCACAGCAGTGCATTGATCGAAAAACCCAGACTAGATACCTGTCGAGGACGGGGAGCTGTGCAAACCACAGCAGTGCATTGATCTATAAACCCCGACTAGATATCTGTCCAGGATGAGAAGCTGTGTAGACCACAGCAGTACATTGATCTATAAACCCAGACTAGATATCTGTCCAGGACGGGGAGCTGTGAAAACACAGCAGTGCATTGATATATAAAACCGGACTAGATATCTGTCCAGGATGGGGAGCTGTGCAGACCACAGCAGTGCATTGATCTATAAACCCGGACGAGATATCTGTCCAGCACCGAGAGCTGTGCAGACCACAGCAGTGCATTGATCTATAAACCCGGACGAGATATCTGTCCAGGACGGGGAGCTGTGAAGACTTCAGCAGTGCATTGATCTATAAACACGGACTAGACATCTGACCAGGACGGGGAGCTGTGAAGACTTCAGCAGTGCATTGATCTATAAACACGGACTAGGTTTCAATCCAGGACGGGGTGCTGTGCAGACCACAGCAGTGTATTGATCTATAAACCCAGACTAGATATCTGTCCAGGACGGGGAGCTGTGCAGACCACAGCAGTGCATTGATCTATAAATCCGGACTAGATATCTGTCCAGGACAGGGAGCTGTGCAAACCACAGCAGTGCATTGATCTATAAACCCGGACTAGATATCTGTCCAGGACGGGGAGCTGTGCAGACCTCAGCAGTGCATTGATGTGTAAACCCGGACTAGATATCTGTCCAGGACGGGGAGCTGTGCAGACCACAGCAGTGCATTGATCTATAAACACGGACTAGATATCTGTCCAGGACGGGGAGCTGTGCAGAGCACAGCAGTGCATTGATCTATAAACCCAGACGAGATATCTGTCCAGCACGGGGAGCTGTGAAGACCACAGCAGTGCATTGATCTATAAACGCGGACGAGAAATCTGTCCAGGACGGGGAGCTGTGGAGACCACAGCAGTGCATTGATATATAAACCCGGACTAGATATCTGTCCAGCAGGGGGAGCTGTGTAGACTACAGCAGTGCATTGATATATAAACCGAGACAAGATATCTGTCTATGACGGGGAGTTGTGCAAACCGTAGCAGTGCATTGATATATAAACCCAGTCTAGATATCTGTCCAGGACGGGGAGCTGTGCACACCACAGCAGTGCATTGATCTATAAACACAGACTAGATAACTGTCCAGGACAGGGAGCTGTGCAGACCACTGCAGTGCATTAATCTAATAACCCAGACTAGATATCTGTCCAGGACGGGGAGCTCTCATACCACAGCAGTGCATTGATCTATAAACGCGGACTAGATATCTGTCCAGGACATTGAGCTGTTCAAACCCAAGGAGTGCATTGATCTATAAACCCAGACTAGATATCTGTCCAGGACGGGAAGCTGTGCAGACCACAGCAGTGCATTGTCCTATAAGGCCAGACTAGATATCTGTCCAGAACGGGGAGCTGTTCAAACCACAGCAGTGCATTGATCTATAAACCTGGACTAGATATCTGTCTAGCACGGGGAGCTGTGCAGACTACAGCAGTGCATTGATCTATAAACCCGGACTAGATATCTGTCCAGGACGGGTAGCTGTGCAGACCACAGCAGTGCATTGATCTATAAACCCAGACTAGATACCTGTCCAGGACGGGGAGCTGTACAAACCACAGCAGTGCATTGATCTATAAACCCCGACTAGATATCTGTCCAGGATGAGAAGCTGTGTAGAACACAGCAGTACATTGATCTATAAACCCAGACTACATATCTGTCCAGGACGGGGAGCTGTGAAAACACAGCAGGGCATTGATATATAAAACCGGACTAGATATCTGTCCAGGATGGGGAGCTGTGCAGACCACAGCAGTGCATTTATCTATAAACCCGGACCAGATATCTGTCCAGCACCGAGAGCTGTGCAGACCACAGCAGTGCATTGATCTATAAACCCGTACGAGATATCTGTCCAGGACGGGGAGCTGTGCAGACCACAGCAGTGCATTGATCTATAACCCCAGACTAGACATCTGTCCAGGACGGGGAGCTGTGCAGACTTCAGCAGTGCATTGATCTATAAACACGGACTAGTTTTCAATCCAGGACGGGGAGCTGTGCAGACCACAGCAGTGCATTGATCTATTAACCCTGACTAGATATCTGTCCAGGACATGGAGCTGTGCAGACCACAGCAGTGCATTGATCTATAAACCCGGACTAGATATCTGTCCAGGACAGGGAGCTGTGCAAACCACAGCAGTGCATTGATCTATAAACCCGGACTAGATATCTGTCCAGGACGGGGAGCTGTGCAGACCTCAGCAGTGCATTGATGTATAAACCCGGACTAGATATCTGTCCAGGACGGGGAGCTGTGCAGACCACAGCAGTGCATTGATCTATAAACACGGACGAGATATCTGTCCAGGACGGGGAGCTGTGCAGAGCACAGCAGTGCATTGATCTATAAACCCAGACTAGATATCTGTCCAGCACGGGGAGCTGTGTAGACCCCAGCAGTGCATTGATCTATAAACGCGGACGAGATATCTGTCCAGGACGGGGAGCTGTGGAGACCACAGCAGTGCAGAGATATAAAACCCAGACGAGATATCTGTCCAGCAGGGGGAGCTGTGTAGACCACAGCAGTGCATTGATATATAAACCCAGACTAGATATCTGTCTATGACGGGGAGCTGTGCAAACCGTAGCAGTGCATTGATCTATAAACCAAGACTAGATATCTGTCCAGGACGGGGAGCTGTGCACACCACAGCAGTGCATTGATCTATAAACCCAGACTAGATATCTGGCAAGGACGGGGAGCTGTGCAGACCACAGCAGTGCATTGATCTATAAACCCGGACTAGATATCTGTCCAGGACGTGGAGCTGTGCAGACCACAGCAGTGCATTGATCTATAAACCCAGATTAGATATCTGTCCAGGACGGGGAGCTGTGCAGACCACAGCAGTGCATTGATCTGTAAACCCAGACTAGATATCTGTCCAGGACGGGGAGCTGTGCAAACCACAGCAGTGCATTGATCTATAAACCCAGTCTAGATATCTGTCCAGGACGGGGAGCTGTGCACACCACAGCAGTGCATTGATCTATAAACCTAGACGAGATATCTGTCCAGGACGGGGAGCTGTGCACACCACAGCAGTGCATTGATCTATAAACCCAGACTAGATATCTGGCAAGGACGGGGAGCTGTGCAGACCACATCAGTGCATTGATCTATAAACACGGACTAGATTTCTGTCCAGCACGGGGAGCTGTGCAGACCGCAGCAGTGCATTGATCTAAGAACCCAGACTAGATATCTGTCCAGGACAGGGAGCTGTGCAGACCACAGCAGTGCATTGATCGAATAACCCAGACTAGATATCTGTCCAGGACGGGAGCTGTGCAGACCACAGCAGTGCATTGATCTATTAACCCGGACTAGATATCTGTCCAGGACGGGGAGCTGTACACACCACAGCAGTGCATTGATATATAAACCCTGTCTAGATATCTGTCCAGGACGGGGAGCTGTGCACACCACAGCAGTGCATTGATCTATAAACCCAGACTAGATATCTGTCCAGGACAGGGAGCTGTGCAGACCACAGCAGTGCATTAATCTAATAACCCAGACTAGATATCTGTCCAGGACGGGGAGCTCTCAGACCACAGCAGTGCATTGATCTATAAACGCGGACTAGATATCTGTCCAGGACGGGGAGCTGTTCATACCCAAGGAGTGCATTGATCTATAAACCCAGACTAGATATCTGTCCAGGACGGGGAGCTGTTCAAACCACAGCAGTGCATTGATCTATAAACCCGGACTAGATATCTGTCCAGCACGGGGAGCTGTGCAGACTACAGCAGTGCATTGATCGATAAACCCGGATTAGATATCTGTCCAGGACGGGTAGCTGTGCAGACCACAGCAGTGCATTGATCTTTAAACCCCGACTAGATATCTGTCCAGGATGAGAAGCTGTGTAGACCACAGCAGTACATTGATCTATAAACCCAGACTAGATATCTGTCCAGGATTGGGGAGCTGTGAAAACACAGCAGTGCATTTATATATATAAAACCGGACTAGATATCTGTCCAGGATGGGGAGCTGTGCAGACCACAGCAGTGCATTGATTTATAAACCCGGACTAGATATCTGTCCAGCACCGAGAGCTGTGCAGACCACAGCAGTGCATTGATCTATAAACCCGTACGAGATATCTGTCCAGGACAGGGAGCTGTGCAGACCACAGCAGTGCATTGACCTATAAACACGGACTAGTTTTCAATCCAGGACGGGGAGCTGTGCAGACCACAGCAGTGCTTTGATCTATAAACCCAGACTAGATATCTGTCTAGGACATGGAGCTGTGCAGACCACAGCATTGCATTGATATATAAACCCAGACTAGATATCTGTCCCGCAGGGGGAGCTGTGTAGTCCACAGCAGTGCATTGATATATAAACCCAGACTAGATATCTGTCTATGACGGGGAGCTGTGCAAACCGTAGCAGTGCATTGATATATAATCCCAGACTAGATATCTGTCCAGGACGGGGAGCTATGCAGACCACAGCAGTGCATTGATATACAAACCCAGACTAGATATCTGTCCAGGACGGGGAGCTGTGCACACCACAGCAGTGCATTGATCTATAAACACGGACTAGGTTTCAATCCAGGACGGGGAGCTTTGCAGACCACAGCAGTGCATTGATCTATAAACCCAGACTAGATAACTGTCCAGGACGGGGAGCTGTGCAGACCACAGCAGTGCATTGATCTGAAAACCCAGACTAGATATCTGTCCAGGACGGGGGGCTGTGCAAACCCCAGCGGTGCATTGATCTATAAACCCAGTCTAGATATCTGTCCAGGACGGGGAGCTGTGCACACCACAGCAGTGCATTGATCTATAAACCTAGACTAGATATCTGTCCAGGATGGGGAGTTATGCAGACCACAGCAGTGCATTGATTTATAAACCCGGACTAGATATCTGTCCAGCACCGAGAGCTGTGCAGACCACAGCAGTGCATTGATCTATAAACCCGTACGAGATATCTGTCCAGGACGGGGAGCTGTGCAGACCACAGCAGTGCATTGATCTATAACCCCAGACTAGACATCTGTCCAGGACGGGGAGCTGTGCAGACTTCAGCAGTGCATTGATCTATAAACACGGACTAGTTTTCAATCCAGGACGGGGAGCTGTGCAGACCACAGCAGTGCATTGATCTATAAACACGGACTAGATATCTGTCCAGGACGGGGAGCTGTGCAGAGAACAGCAGTGCATTGATCTATAAACCCAGACGAGATATCTGTCCAGCACGGGGAGCTGTGTAGACCACAGCAGTGCATTGATCTATAAACGCGGATGAGATATCTGTCCAGGACGGGGAGCTGTGGAGACCACAGCAGTGCATTGATATTTAAACCCAGACTAGATATCTGACCAGCAGGGGGAGCTGTGTAGACCACAGCAGTGCATTGATATATAAACCCAGACTAGATATCTGTCTATGACGGGGAGCTGTGCAAACCGTGGCAGTGCATTGATCTATAATCCCAGACTAGATATCTGTCCAGGACGGGGAGCTGTGCAGACCATAGCAGTGCATTGATATATAAACCCAGACTAGATATCTGGCAAGGACGGGGAGCTGTGCAGACCACAGCAGTGCATTGATCTATAAACCCGGACTAGATATCTGTCCAGGACGGGGAGCTGTGCAGACCACAGCAGTGCATTGATCTATAAACCCAGATTAGATATCTGTCCAGGACGGGGAGCTGTGCAGACCACAGCAGTGCATTGATCGAAAAACCCAGACTAGATACCTGTCCAGGACGGGGAGCTGTGCAAACCACAGCAGTGCATTGATCTATAAACCCCGACTAGATATCTGTCCAGGATGAGAAGCTGTGTAGACCACAGCAGTACATTGATCTATAAACCCAAACTAGATATCTGTCCAGGACGGGGAGCTGTGAAAAAACACAGCAGTGCATTGATATATAAAACCGGACTAGATATCTGTCCAGGATGGGGAGCTGTGCAGACCACAGCAGTGCATTGATCTATAACCCCAGACGAGATATCTGTCCAAGACGGGGAGCTGTGCAGACCACAGCAGTGCATTGATCTATAAATCCGGACTAGATATCTGTCCAGGACAGGGAGCTGTCAAACCACAGCAGTGCATTGATCTATAAACACGGACTAGATATCTGTCCAGGATGGGGAGCTGTGCAGACCTCAGCAGTGCATTGATGTATAAACCCGGACTAGATATCTGTACAGGACGGGGAGCTGTGCAGACCACAGCAGTGCATTGATTTTTAAACACGGACTAGATATCTGTCCAGGACGGGGAGATGTGCAGAGCACAGCAGTGCATTGATCTATAAACCCAGACGAGATATCTGTCCAGCACGGGGAGCTGTATAGACCACAGCAGTGCATTCATCTATAAACGCGGACGAGATATCTGTCCAGGACGGGGAGCTGTGGTGACCACAGCAGTGCATTGAAAAAAACCCAGACTAGATATCTGTCCAGCAGGGGGAGCTGTGTAGACCACAGCAGTGCATTGATATATAAACCCAGACTAGATATCTGTCTATGACGAGGAGCTGTGCAATCCGCAGCAGTGCATTGATCTATAATCCCAGACTAGATATCTGTCCAGGACGGAGAGCTGTGCAGACCACAGCAGTGCATTGATCTATAAACCAAGACTAGATATCTGTCCAGGACGGGGAGCTGTGCACACCAGATCAGTGCATTGATCTATAAACCCAGACTAGATGTCTGGCAAGGACGGGGAGCTGTGCAGACCACAGCAGTGCATTGATCTATAAACCCGGACTACATATCTGTCCAGCACGGGGAGCTGTGCAGACCACAGCAGTGTATTGATCTGTAAACCCGGACTAGATATCTGTCCAGCACGGGGAGCTGTGCAGACCACAGCAGTGCATTGATCTAAGAACCCAGACTAGATATCTGTCCAGGACAGGGAGCTGTGCAGACCACAGCAGTGCATTGATCGAATAACCCAGACTAGATATCTGTCCAGGACGGGAGCTGTGCAGACCACAGCAGTGCATTGATCTATAAACCCGGACTAGATATCTGTCCAGGACGGGGAGCTGTGCACACCACAGCAGTGCATTGATATATAAACCCAGACGAGATATCTGTCCAGGACGGGGAGCTGTGCACACCACAGCAGTGCATTGATCTATAATCCCAGACTAGATATCTGTCCAGGACAGGGAGCTGTGCAGACCACAGCAGTGCATTAATCTAATAACCCAGACTAGATATCTGTCCAGGACGGGGAGCTGTGCAGACCACAGCAGTGCATTGATCTATAAACCCGGACTAGATATCTGTCCAGGACGGGGAGCTGTGCAGACCACAGCAGTGCATTGATCTATAAACCCAAACTAGATATCTGTCCAGGACAGGATGCAGTGCAGACCACAGCAGTGCATTGATCTATGAACCCAGACTAGATATCTGTCCAGGGCGGGGAGCTGTGCAGACTTCAGCAGTGCATTGATCTATAAACACGGACTAGTTTTCAATCCAGGACGGGGAGCTGTGCAGACCACAGCAGTGCATTGATCTATAAACCCGGACTAGATATCTGTCCAGGACGGGGAGCTGTGCAGACCACAACAGTGCATTGATCTATGAACCCACACTGGATATCTGTCCAGGACGGGGAGCTGTGCAGACCACAGCAGTGCAATGATCTGTAAACCCAGACTAGATATCTGTCCAGGGCGGGGAGCTGTGCAGACCACAGCAGTGCATTGATCTATAAACCCAAACTAGATATCTGTCCAGGACAGGATGCAGTGCAGACCACAGCAGTGCATTGATCTATGAACCCAGACTAGATATCTGTCCAGGACGGGGAGCTGTTCAAACCCAAGGAGTGCATTGATCTATAAACCCAGACTAGATATCTGTCCAGGACTGGAAGCTGTGCAGACCACAGCAGTGCATTGTCCTATAAGGCCAGACTAGATATCTGTCCAGCACGGGGAGCTGTGCAGACTACAGCAGTGCATTGATCTATGAACCTGGACTAGATATCTGTCCAGGACGGGTAGCTGTGCAGACCACAGCAGTGCATTGATCTATAAACCCAGACTAGATACCTGTCCAGGACGGGGAGCTGTGCAAACCACAGGAGTGCATTGATCTATAAACCCCGACTAGATATCTGTCCAGGATGAGAAGCTGTGAAGACCACAGCAGTGCATTGATCTATAAACGCAGACTACATATCTGTCCAGGACGGGGAGCTGTGAAAACACAGCAGTGCATTGATATATAAAACCGGACTAGATATCTGTCCAGGATGGGGAGCTGTGCAGACCACAGCAGTGCAATGATCTATAAACCCGGACTAGATATCTGTCCAGCACCGAGAGCTGTGCAGACCACAGCAGTGCATTGATCTACAAACACGTACGAGATATCTGTCCAGGACGGGGGGCTGTGCAGACCACAGCAGTGCATTGATCTATAACCCCAGACTAGACATCTGTCCAGGACGGGGAGCTGTGCAGACTTCAGCAGTGCATTGATCTAAAAACACGGACTAGGTTTCAATCCAGGACCAGGGAGCTGTGCAGACCACAGCAGTGCATTGATCTATAAACCCAGACTAGATATCTGTCCAGGACGGGGAGCTGTGCAGACCACAGCAGTTCATTGATCTATAAACCCGGACTAGATATCTGTCCAGGACAGGGAGCTGTGCAAACCACAGCAGTGCATTGATCTATAAATCCGGACTAGATATCTGTCCAGGACGGGGAACTGTGCAGACCACAGCAGTGCATTGATCTATAAACACGGACTAGATATCTGTCCAGGACGGGGAGCTGTGCAGAGAACAGCAGTGCATTGATCTATAAACCCAGACGAGATATCTGTCCAGCACGGGGAGCTGTGAAGACCACAGCAGTGCATTGAGCTATAAACGCGGACGAGATATCTGTCCAGGACGGGGAGCTGTGGAGACCACAGCAGTGCATTGATAAATAAACCCAGACTAGATATCTGTCCAGCAGGGGGAGCTGTGTAGACCACAGCAGTTCATTGATATATAAACCCAGACAAGATATCTGTCTATGACGGGGAGCTGTGCAAACCGTAGCAGTGCATTGATCTATAATCCCAGACTAGATATCTGTCCAGGACGGGGAGCTGTGCAGACCACAGCAGTGCATTGATATATAAACCCAGACTAGATATCTGTCCAGGATGGAGAGCTGTGCCGACCACAGCAGTGCATTGAGCTATAAACCAAGACTAGATATCTGTCCAGGACGGGGAGCTGTGCACACCACAGCAGTGCATTGATCTATAATCCCAGACTAGATATCTGTCCAGGACGGGGAGCTGTGCAGACCACAGCAGTGCATTGATCTATAAACCCGGACTAGATATCTGTCCAGGACGGGGAGCTGTGCACACCAGAGCAGTGCATTGATCTATAAACCCAGACTAGATGTCTGGCAAGGACGGGGAGCTGTGCAGACCACAGCAGTGCATTGATCTATAAACCCGGACTACATATCTGTCCAGCACGGGGAGCTGTGCAGACCACAGCAGTGTATTGATCTGTAAACCCGGACTAGATATCTGTCCAGCACGGGGAGCTGTGCAGACCACAGCAGTGCATTGATCTAAGAACCCAGACTAGATATCTCCAGGACAGGGAGCTGTGCAGACCACAGCAGTGCATTGATCGAATAACCCAGACGAGATATGTGTCCAGGACGGGAGCTGTGCAGACCACAGCAGTGCATTGATCTATAAACCCGGACTAGATATCTGTCCAGGACGGGGAGCTGTGCACACCACAGCAGTGCATTGATCTATAAACCCAGACTAGATGTCTGGCAAGGACGGAGAGCTGTGCAGAGAACAGCAGTGCATTGATCTATAAAACCAGACTAGATATCTGTCCAGCACGGGGAGCTGTGTAGACCCCAGCAGTGCATTGATCTATAAACCCAGACGAGATATCTGTACAGGACGGGGAGCTGTGCAGACCACAGCAGTACATTGATATATAAACCCAGTCGAGATATCTGTCCAGGACAGGGAGCTGTGCACACTAGAGCAGTGCATTGATATATAAACCCAGACTAGATATCTGTCCAGGACGGGGAGCTGTGCAGACCACAGCAGTGCATTGATCTATAAACCCGGACTAGATATCTGTCCAGGACGGGGAGCTGTGCACACCACAGCAGTGCATTGATTTATAAACCAAGACTAGATATCTGTCCAGGACGGGAAGCTGTGCACACCACAGCAGTGCATTGATCTATAAACCCAGACTAGATATCTGTCCAGGACGGGAAGCTGTGCAGACCACAGCAGTGCATTGTTCTATAAGGCCAGACTAGATATCGGTCCAGGACGGGGAGCTGTTCAAACAACAGCAGTGCATTGATATATAAACCCGGACTAGATATCTGTCCAGGACGGGTAGCTCTCAGACCACAGCAGTGCATTGATCTATAAACGCGGACTAGATATCTGTCCAGGACGGGGAGCTGTTCAAACCCAAGGAGTGCATTGATCTATAAACCCAGACTAGATATCTGTCCAGGACGGGAAGCTGTGCAGACCACAGCAGTGCATTGTTGTATAAGGCCAGACTAGATATCTGTCCAGGACGGGGAGCTGTTCAAACCACAGCAGTGCATTGATCTATAAACCCGGACTAGATATCTGTCCAGCACGGGGAGCTGTGCAGACTACAGCAGTGCATTGATCTATAAACCCGGACTAGATATCTGTCCAGGACGGGGAGCTGTTCAAACCACAGCAGTGCATTGATCTATAAACCCGGACTAGATATCTGTCCAGCACGGGGAGCTGTGCAGACTACAGCAGTGCATTGATCTATAAACCCGGACTAGATATCTGTCCAGGACGGGTAGCTGTGCAGACCACAGCAGTGCATTGATCGAAAAACCCAGACTAGATACCTGTCCAGGACGGGGAGCTGTGCAAACCACAGCAGTGCATTGATCTATAAACCCCGACTAGATATCTGTCCAGGATGAGAAGCTGTGAAGACCACAGCAGTGCATTGATCTATAAACGCAGACTACATATCTGTCCAGGACGGGGAGCTGTGAAAACACAGCAGTGCATTGATATATAAAACCGGACTAGATATCTGTCCAGGATGGGGAGCTGTGCAGACCACAGCAGTGCAATGATCTATAAACCCGGACTAGATATCTGTCCAGCACCGAGAGCTGTGCAGACCACAGCAGTGCATTGATCTACAAACACGTACGAGATATCTGTCCAGGACGGGGGGCTGTGCAGACCACAGCAGTGCATTGATCTATAACCCCAGACTAGACATCTGTCCAGGACGGGGAGCTGTGCAGACTTCAGCAGTGCATTGATCTAAAAACACGGACTAGGTTTCAATCCAGGACCAGGGAGCTGTGCAGACCACAGCAGTGCATTGATCTATAAACCCAGACTAGATATCTGTCCAGGACGGGGAGCTGTGCAGACCACAGCAGTTCATTGATCTATAAACCCGGACTAGATATCTGTCCAGGACAGGGAGCTGTGCAAACCACAGCAGTGCATTGATCTATAAATCCGGACTAGATATCTGTCCAGGACGGGGAACTGTGCAGACCACAGCAGTGCATTGATCTATAAACACGGACTAGATATCTGTCCAGGACGGGGAGCTGTGCAGAGAACAGCAGTGCATTGATCTATAAACCCAGACGAGATATCTGTCCAGCACGGGGAGCTGTGAAGACCACAGCAGTGCATTGAGCTATAAACGCGGACGAGATATCTGTCCAGGACGGGGAGCTGTGGAGACCACAGCAGTGCATTGATAAATAAACCCAGACTAGATATCTGTCCAGCAGGGGGAGCTGTGTAGACCACAGCAGTTCATTGATATATAAACCCAGACAAGATATCTGTCTATGACGGGGAGCTGTGCAAACCGTAGCAGTGCATTGATCTATAATCCCAGACTAGATATCTGTCCAGGACGGGGAGCTGTGCAGACCACAGCAGTGCATTGATATATAAACCCAGACTAGATATCTGTCCAGGATGGAGAGCTGTGCCGACCACAGCAGTGCATTGAGCTATAAACCAAGACTAGATATCTGTCCAGGACGGGGAGCTGTGCACACCACAGCAGTGCATTGATCTATAATCCCAGACTAGATATCTGTCCAGGACGGGGAGCTGTGCAGACCACAGCAGTGCATTGATCTATAAACCCGGACTAGATATCTGTCCAGGACGGGGAGCTGTGCACACCAGAGCAGTGCATTGATCTATAAACCCAGACTAGATGTCTGGCAAGGACGGGGAGCTGTGCAGACCACAGCAGTGCATTGATCTATAAACCCGGACTACATATCTGTCCAGCACGGGGAGCTGTGCAGACCACAGCAGTGTATTGATCTGTAAACCCGGACTAGATATCTGTCCAGCACGGGGAGCTGTGCAGACCACAGCAGTGCATTGATCTAAGAACCCAGACTAGATATCTGTCCAGGACAGGGAGCTGTGCAGACCACAGCAGTGCATTGATCGAATAACCCAGACGAGATATGTGTCCAGGACGGGAGCTGTGCAGACCACAGCAGTGCATTGATCTATAAACCCGGACTAGATATCTGTCCAGGACGGGGAGCTGTGCACACCACAGCAGTGCATTGATCTATAAACCCAGACTAGATGTCTGGCAAGGACGGAGAGCTGTGCAGAGAACAGCAGTGCATTGATCTATAAAACCAGACTAGATATCTGTCCAGCACGGGGAGCTGTGTAGACCCCAGCAGTGCATTGATCTATAAACCCAGACGAGATATCTGTACAGGACGGGGAGCTGTGCAGACCACAGCAGTACATTGATATATAAACCCAGTCGAGATATCTGTCCAGGACAGGGAGCTGTGCACACTAGAGCAGTGCATTGATATATAAACCCAGACTAGATATCTGTCCAGGACGGGGAGCTGTGCAGACCACAGCAGTGCATTGATCTATAAACCCGGACTAGATATCTGTCCAGGACGGGGAGCTGTGCACACCACAGCAGTGCATTGATATATAAACCAAGACTAGATATCTGTCCAGGACGGGAAGCTGTGCACACCACAGCAGTGCATTGATCTATAAACCCAGACTAGATATCTGTCCAGGACGGGAAGCTGTGCAGACCACAGCAGTGCATTGTTCTATAAGGCCAGACTAGATATCTGTCCAGGACGGGGAGCTGTTCAAACAACAGCAGTGCATTGATATATAAACCCGGAAGAGATATCTGTCCAGGACGGGTAGCTCTCAGACCACAGCAGTGCATTGATCTATAAACGCGGACTAGATATCTGTCCAGGACGGGGAGCTGTTCAAACCCAAGGAGTGCATTGATCTATAAACCCAGACTAGATATCTGTCCAGGACGGGAAGCTGTGCAGACCACAGCAGTGCATTGTTGTATAAGGCCAGACTAGATATCTGTCCAGGACGGGGAGCTGTTCAAACCACAGCAGTGCATTGATCTATAAACCCGGACTAGATATCTGTCCAGCACGGGGAGCTGTGCAGACTACAGCAGTGCATTGATCTATAAACCCGGACTAGATATCTGTCCAGGACGGGGAGCTGTTCAAACCACAGCAGTGCATTGATCTATAAACCCGGACTAGATATCTGTCCAGCACGGGGAGCTGTGCAGACTACAGCAGTGCATTGATCTATAAACCCGGACTAGATATCTGTCCAGGACGGGTAGCTGTGCAGACCACAGCAGTGCATTGATCGAAAAACCCAGACTAGATACCTGTCCAGGACGGGGAGCTGTGCAAACCACAGCAGTGCATTGATCTATAAACCCCGACTAGATATCTGTCCAGGATGAGAAGCTGTGAAGACCACAGCAGTGCATTGATCTATAAACGCAGACTACATATCTGTCCAGGACGGGGAGCTGTGAAAACACAGCAGTGCATTGATATATAAAACCGGACTAGATATCTGTCCAGGATGGGGAGCTGTGCAGACCACAGCAGTGCAATGATCTATAAACCCGGACTAGATATCTGTCCAGCACCGAGAGCTGTGCAGACCACAGCAGTGCATTGATCTACAAACACGTACGAGATATCTGTCCAGGACGGGGGGCTGTGCAGACCACAGCAGTGCATTGATCTATAACCCCAGACTAGACATCTGTCCAGGACGGGGAGCTGTGCAGACTTCAGCAGTGCATTGATCTAAAAACACGGACTAGGTTTCAATCCAGGACCAGGGAGCTGTGCAGACCACAGCAGTGCATTAATCTATAAACCCAGACGAGATATCTGTCCAGGACGGGGAGCTGTGCAGACCACAGCAGTTCATTGATCTATAAACCCGGACTAGATATCTGTCCAGGACAGGGAGCTGTGCAAACCACAGCAGTGCATTGATCTATAAATCCGGACTAGATATCTGTCCAGGACGGGGAACTGTGCAGACCACAGCAGTGCATTGATCTATAAACACGGACTAGATATCTGTCCAGGACGGGGAGCTGTGCAGAGAACAGCAGTGCATTGATCTATAAACCCAGACGAGATATCTGTCCAGCACGGGGAGCTGTGAAGACCACAGCAGTGCATTGAGCTATAAACGCGGACGAGATATCTGTCCAGGACGGGGAGCTGTGGAGACCACAGCAGTGCATTGATAAATAAACCCAGACTAGATATCTGTCCAGCAGGGGGAGCTGTGTAGACCACAGCAGTTCATTGATATATAAACCCAGACAAGATATCTGTCTATGACGGGGAGCTGTGCAAACCGTAGCAGTGCATTGATCTATAATCCCAGACTAGATATCTGTCCAGGACGGGGAGCTGTGCAGACCACAGCAGTGCATTGATCTATAAACCCGGACTAGATATCTGTCCAGGACGGGGAGCTGTGCACACCAGAGCAGTGCATTGATCTATAAACCCAGACTAGATGTCTGGCAAGGACGGGGAGCTGTGCAGACCACAGCAGTGCATTGATCTATAAACCCGGACTACATATCTGTCCAGCACGGGGAGCTGTGCAGACCACAGCAGTGTATTGATCTGTAAACCCGGACTAGATATCTGTCCAGCACGGGGAGCTGTGCAGACCACAGCAGTGCATTGATCTAAGAACCCAGACTAGATATCTGTCCAGGACAGGGAGCTGTGCAGACCACAGCAGTGCATTGATCGAATAACCCAGACGAGATATGTGTCCAGGACGGGAGCTGTGCAGACCACAGCAGTGCATTGATCTATAAACCCGGACTAGATATCTGTCCAGGACGGGGAGCTGTGCACACCACAGCAGTGCATTGATCTATAAACCCAGACTAGATGTCTGGCAAGGACGGAGAGCTGTGCAGAGAACAGCAGTGCATTGATCTATAAAACCAGACTAGATATCTGTCCAGCACGGGGAGCTGTGTAGACCCCAGCAGTGCATTGATCTATAAACCCAGACGAGATATCTGTACAGGACGGGGAGCTGTGCAGACCACAGCAGTACATTGATATATAAACCCAGTCGAGATATCTGTCCAGGACAGGGAGCTGTGCACACTAGAGCAGTGCATTGATATATAAACCCAGACTAGATATCTGTCCAGGACGGGGAGCTGTGCAGACCACAGCAGTGCATTGATCTATAAACCCGGACTAGATATCTGTCCAGGACGGGGAGCTGTGCACACCACAGCAGTGCATTGATATATAAACCAAGACTAGATATCTGTCCAGGACGGGAAGCTGTGCACACCACAGCAGTGCATTGATCTATAAACCCAGACTAGATATCTGTCCAGGACGGGAAGCTGTGCAGACCACAGCAGTGCATTGTTCTATAAGGCCAGACTAGATATCTGTCCAGGACGGGGAGCTGTTCAAACAACAGCAGTGCATTGATATATAAACCCGGACTAGATATCTGTCCAGGACGGGTAGCTCTCAGACCACAGCAGTGCATTGATCTATAAACGCGGACTAGATATCTGTCCAGGACGGGGAGCTGTTCAAACCCAAGGAGTGCATTGATCTATAAACCCAGACTAGATATCTGTCCAGGACGGGAAGCTGTGCAGACCACAGCAGTGCATTGTTGTATAAGGCCAGACTAGATATCTGTCCAGGACGGGGAGCTGTTCAAACCACAGCAGTGCATTGATCTATAAACCCGGACTAGATATCTGTCCAGCACGGGGAGCTGTGCAGACTACAGCAGTGCATTGATCTATAAACCCGGACTAGATATCTGTCCAGGACGGGGAGCTGTTCAAACCACAGCAGTGCATTGATCTATAAACCCGGACTAGATATCTGTCCAGCACGGGGAGCTGTGCAGACTACAGCAGTGCATTGATCTATAAACCCGGACTAGATATCTGTCCAGGACGGGTAGCTGTGCAGACCACAGCAGTGCATTGATCGAAAAACCCAGACTAGATACCTGTCCAGGACGGGGAGCTGTGCAAACCACAGCAGTGCATTGATCTATAAACCCCGACTAGATATCTGTCCAGGATGAGAAGCTGTGTAGACCACAACAGTACATTGATCTATAAACCCAGACTAGATATCTGTCCAGGACGGGGAGCTGTGAAAACAGAGCAGTGCATTGATATATAAAACCGGACTAGATATCTGTCCAGGATGGGGAGCTGTGCAGACTACAGCAGTGCATTGATCTATAAACCCGGACGAGATATCTGTCCAGCACCGAGAGCTGTGCAGACCACAGCAGTGCATTGATCTATAAACCCGGACGAGATATCTGTCCAGGACGGGGAGCTGTGCAGACCACAGCAGTGCATTGATCTATAACCCCAGACTAGACATCTGTCCAGGACGGGGAGCTGTGCAGACTTCAGCAGTGCATTGATCTATAAACACGGACTAGGTTTCAATCCAGCACGGGGAGCTGTGCAGACCACAGCAGTGTATTGATCTATAAACCCAGACGAGATATCTGTCCAGGACGGGGAGCTGTGCAGACCACAGCAGTGCATTGATCTATGAATCCGGACTAGATATCTGTCCAGGACAGGGAGCTGTGCAAACCACAGCAGTGCATTGATCTATAAACCCGGACTAGATATCTGTCCTGGACGGGGAGCTGTGCAGACCTCAGCAGTGCATTGATGTGTAAACCCGGACTAGATATCTGTCCAGGACGGGGAGCTGTGCAGACCACAGCAGGGCATTGATCTATAAACACGGACTAGATATCTGTCCAGGACTGGTAGCTGTGCAGACCACAGCAGTGCATTGATTTATAAACCCAGACGAGATATCTGTCCAGCACGGGGAGCTGTGTAGACCACAGCAGTGCATTGATCTATAAACGCGGACGAGATATCTGTCCAGGACGGGGAGCTGTGGAGACCACAGCAGTGCATTGATCTATAAACCCAGACTAGATATCTGTCCAGGACGGGAAGCTGTGCAGACCACAGCAGTGCATTGTTCTATAAGGCCAGACTAGATATCTGTCCAGGACGGGGAGCTGTTCAAACCACAGCAGTGCATTGATATATAAACCCGGACTAGATATCTGTCCAGGACGGGTAGCTCTCAGACCACAGCAGTGCATTGATCTATAAACGCGGACTGGATATCTGTCCAGGACGGGGAGCTGTTCAAACCCAATGAGTGCATTGATCTATAAACCCAGACTAGATATCTGTCCATGACGGGAAGCTGTGCAGACTACAGCAGTGCATTGTTGTATAAGGCCAGACTAGATATCTGTCCAGGACGGGGAGCTGTTCAAACCACAGCAGTGCATTGATCTATAAACCCGGACTAGATATCTGTCCAGCACGGGGAGCTGTGCAGACTACAGCAGTGCATTGATCTATAAACACGGACTAGATATCTGTCCAGGACGGGGAGCTGTTCAAACCACAGCAGTGCATTGATCTTTTAGCCCGGACTAGATATCTGTCCAGCACGGGGAGCTGTGCAGACTACAGCAGTGCATTGATCTATAAACCCGGACTAGATATCTGTCCAGGACGGGTAGCTGTGCAGACCACAGCAGTGCATTGATCGAAAAACCCAGACTAGATACCTGTCCAGGACGGGGAGCTGTGCAAACCACAGCAGTGCATTGATCTATAAACCCCGACTAGATATCTGTCCAGGATGAGAAGCTGTGTAGACCACAGCAGTACATTGATCTATAAACCCAGACGAGATATCTGTCCAGGACGGGGAGCTGTGAAAACAGAGCAGTGCATTGATATATAAAACCGGACTAGATATCTGTCCAGGATGGGGAGCTGTGTAGACCACAGCAGTGCATTGATCTATAAACCCGGACGAGATATCTGTCCAGCACCGAGAGCTGTGCAGACCACAGCAGTGCATTGATCTATAAACCCGGACGAGATATCTGTCCAGGACGGGGAGCTGTGCAGACCACAGCAGTGCATTGATCTATAACCCCAGACTAGACATCTGTCCAGGACGGGGAGCTGTGCAGACTTCAGCAGTGCATTGATCTATAAACACGGACTAGGCTTCAATCCAGGACGGGGAGCTGTGCAGACCACAGCAGTGTATTGATATATAAACCCAGACTAGATATCTGTCCAGGACGGGGAGCTGTGCAGACCACAGCAGTGCATTGATCTATAAATCCGGACTAGATATCTGTCCAGGACAGGGAGCTGTGCAAACCACAGCAGTGCATTGATCTATAAACCCGGACTAGATATCTGTCCAGGACGGGGAGCTGTGCAGACCTCAGCAGTGCATTGATGTGTAAACCCGGACTAGATATCTGTCCAGGACGGGGAGCTGTGCAGACCACAGCAGGGCATTGATCTATAAACACGGACTAGATATCTGTCCAGGACGGGGAGCTGTGCAGAGCACAGCAGTGCATTGATTTATAAACCCAGATGAGATATCTGTCCAGCACGGGGAGTTGTGTAGACCACAGCAGTGCATTGATCTATAAACCCGGACTAGATATCTGTCCAGGACGGGGAGCTGTGCAGAGCACAGCAGTGCATTGATATATAAACCCGGACTAGATATCTGTCCAGCAGGGGGAACTGTGCATACCACAGCAGTGCATTAATATATAAACCCAGTCTAGATATCTGTCCAGGACAGGGAGCTGTGCAGACCACAGCAGTGCATTAATCTAATAACCCAGACCAGATATCTGTCCAGGACGGGGAGCTGTGCACACCACAGCAGTGCATTGATATATAAACCAAGACTAGATATCTGTCCAGGACGGGGAGCTGTTCAAACCCAAGGAGTGCATTGATCTATAAACCCAGACTAGATATCTGTCCAGGACGGGAAGCTGTGCAGACCACAGCAGTGCATTGTCCTATAAGGCCAGACTAGATATCTGTCCAGAACGGGGTGCTGTTCAAACCACAGCAGTGCATTGATCTATAAACCCAAACTAGATATCTGTCTAGCACGGGGAGCTGTGCAGACTACAGCAGTGCATTGATCTATAAACCCGGACTAGATATCTGTCCAGGACGGGTAGCTGTGCAGACCACAGCAGTGCATTGATCTATAAACCCAGACTAGATACCTGTCCAGGACGGGGAGCTGTACAAACCACAGCAGTGCATTGATCTATAAACCCCGACTAGATATCTGTCCAGGATGAGAAGCTGTGTAGAACACAGCAGTACATTGACCTATAAACCCAGCCTACATATCTGTCCAGGACGGGGAGCTGTGAAAACACAGCAGTGCATTGATATATAAAACCGGACTAGATATCTGTCCAGGATGGGGAGCTGTGCAGACCACAGCAGTGCATTGATCTATAAACCCGGACTAGATATCTGTCCAGCACCGAGAGCTGTGCAGACCACAGCAGTGCATTGATCTATAAACCCGTACGAGATATCTGTCCAGGACGGGGAGCTGTGCAGACCACAGCAGTGCATTGATCTGTAACCCCAGACTAGACATCTGTCCAGGACGGGGAGCTGTGCAGACTTCAGCAGTGCATTGATCTATAAACACGGACCAATTTTCAATCCAGGACGGGGAGCTGTGCAGACCACAGCAGTGCATTGATCTATAAACCCAGACTAGATATCTGTCCAGGACATGGAGCTGTGCAGACCACAGCAGTGCATTGATCTATAAACCCGGACTAGATATCTGTCCAGGACAGGGAGCTGTGCAAACCACAGCAGTGCATTGATCTATAAACCCGGAATAGATATCTGTCCAGGACGGGGAGCTATGCAGACCTCAGCAGTGCATTGATGTATAAACCCGGACTAGATATCTGTCCAGGACGGGCAGCTGTGCAGACCACAGCAGTGCATTGACCTATAAACACGGACGAGATATCTGTCCAGGACCGGGAGCTGTGCAGAGAACAGCAGTGCATTGATCTATAAAACCAGACTAGATATCTGTCCAGCACGGGGAGCTGTGTAGACCCCAGCAGTGCATTGATCTATAAACGCGGACGAGATATCTGTCCAGGACGGGGAGCTGTGGAGACCACAGCAGTGCATTGATATAAAACCCAGACTAGATATCTGTCCAGCAGGGGGTGCTGTGTAGACCACAGCAGTGCATTGATATATAAACCAAGACTAGATATCTGTTTATGACGGGGAGCTGTGCAAACCGTAGCAGTGCATTGATCTATAATCCCAGACTAGATATCTGTCCAGGACGGGGAGCGTTGCAGACCACAGCAGTGCATTGATCTATAAACCCAGACTAGATATCTGTACAGGACGGGGAGCTGTGCACACCACAGCAGTGCATTGATCTATAAACCCAGACTAGATATCTGTCCAGGGCGGGGAGCTGTGCAGACCACAGAGTGCATTGATCTATAAACGCAAACTAGATATCTGTCCAGGACAGGATGCAGTGCAGACCACAGCAGTGCATTGATCTATGAACCCAGACTAGATATCTGTCCAGGACGGGGAGCTGTGCAGACCACAGCGGTGCATTGATCTATAAACCCAGACTAGATATCTGTCCAGGACGGGTAGCTGTGCAGACCACAGCAGTGCATTGATCTCTAAACCCAGACTAGATATCTGTCCAGGAAGGGGAGCTGTGCAGACCACAGCAGTGCATTGATATATAAACCCAGACGAGATATCTGTCCAGGACGGAGAGCTGTGCAGACCACAGCAGTGCATTGATCTATAAACCAAGACTAGATATCTGTCCAGGACGGGGAGCTGTGCACACCAGAGCAGTGCATTGATCTATAAACCCAGACTAGATATCTGGCAAGGACGGAGAGATGTGCAGACCACAGCAGTGCATTGATCTATAAACACGGACTACATATCTGTCCAGCACGGGGAGCTGTGCAGACCACAGCAGTGTATTGATCTGTAAACCCGGACTAGATATCTGTCCAGCACGGGGAGCTGTGCAGACCACAGCAGTGCATTGATCTAAGAACCCAGACTAGATATCTGTCCAGGACAGGGAGCTGTGCAGACCACAGCAGTGCATTGATCGAATAACCCAGACTAGATATCTGTCCAGGACGGGAGCTGTGCAGACCACAGCAGTGCATTGATCTATAAACCCGGACTAGATATGTGTCCAGGACGGGTGCTGTACACACAACAGCAGTGCATTGATATATAAACCCAGTCTAGATATCTGTCCAGGACGGGGAGCTGTGCACACCACAGCAGTGCATTAATCTATAAACCCAGACTAGATATCTGTCCAGGACAGGGAGCTGTGCAGACCACAGCAGTGCATTAATCTAAAAACCCAGACTAGATATCTGTCCAGGACGGGGAGCTCTCAGGCCACAGCAGTGCATTGATCTATAAACGCGGACTAGATATCTGTCCAGGACGGGGAGCTGTTCAAACCCAAGGAGTGCATTGATCTATAAACCCAGACTAGATATCTGTCCAGGACGGGAAGCTGTGCAGACCACAGCAGTGCATTGTCCTATAAGGCCAGACTAGATATCTGTCCAGAACGGGGAGCTGTTCAAACCACAGCAGTGCATTGTCTATAAACCCGGACTAGATATCTGTCCAGCACGGGGAGCTGTGCAGACTACAGCAGTGCATTGATCTATAAACCCGGACTAGATATCTGTCCAGGACGGGTAGCTGTGCAGACCACAGCAGTGCATTGATCTATAAACCCCGACTAGATATCTGTCCAGGATGAGAAGGTGTGTAGACCACAGCAGTACATTGATCTATAAACCCAGACTAGTTATCTGTCCAGGATTGGGGAGCTGTGAAAACACAGCAGTGCATTGATATATAAAACATGACTAGATATCTGTCCAGGATTGTGAGCTGTGCAGACCACAGCAGTGCATTGATTTATAAACCCGGACTAGATATCTGTCCAGCACCGAGAGCTGTGCAGACCACAGCAGTGCATTGATCTATAAACCCGTACGAGATATCTGTCCAGGACGGGGAGCTGTGCAGACCACAGCAGTGCATTGATCTATAACCCCAGACTAGACATCTGTCCAGGACGGGGAGCTGTGCAGACTTCAGCAGTGCATTGATCTATAAACACGGACTAGTTTTCAATCCAGGACGGGGAGCTGTGCAGACCACAGCAGTGCATTGATCTATAAACCCAGACTAGATATCTGTCCAGGACATGGAGCTGTGCAGACCACAGCAGTGCATTGATCTATAAACCCGGACTAGATATCTGTCCAGGACGGGGAGCTGTGCAGAGAACAGCAGTGCATTGATCTATAAAACCAGACTAGATATCTGTCCAGCACGGGGAGCTGTGTAGACCCCAGCAGTGCATTGATCTATAAACGCGGACGAGATATCTGTCCAGGACGGGGAGCTGTGGAGACCACAGCAGTGCATTGATATAAAACCCAGACTAGATATCTGTCCAGCAGGGGGAGCTGTGTAGACCACAGCAGTGCATTGATATATAAACCCAGACTAGATATCTGTCTATGAGGGGGAGCTGTGCAAACCGTAGCAGTGCATTGATCTATAATCCCAGACTAGATATCTGTCCAGGACGGGGAGCTGTGCAGACCACAGCAGTGCATTGATATATAAACCCAGAAGATATCTGTCCAGGACGGAGAGCTGTGCAGACCACAGCAGTGCATTGATCTATAAACCAAGACTAGATATCTGTCCAGGACGGGGAGCTGTGCACACCACAGCAGTGCATTGATCTATAAACCCAGACTAGATATCTGTCCAGGGCGGAGAGCTGTGCAGACCACAGCAGTGCATTGATCTATAAACCCAAACTAGATATCTGTCCAGGACAGGATGCAGTGCAGACCACAGCAGTGCATTGATCTATGAACCCAGACTAGATATCTGTCCAGTACGGGGAGTTGTGCAGACCACAGCGGTGCATTGATCTATAAACCCAGACTAGATATCTGTCCAGGACGGGGAGCTGTGCAGACCACAGCAGTGCATTGATCTATAAACCAAGACTAGATATCTGTCCAGGACGGGGAGCTGTGCACACCAGAGCAGTGCATTGATCTATAAACCCAGACTAGATATCTGGCAAGGACGGGGAGCTGTGCAGACCACAGCAGTGCATTGATCTATAAACCCGGACTAGATATCTGTCCAGCACGGGGAGCTGTGCAGACTACAGCAGTGCATTGATCTATAAACCCGGACTAGATATCTGTCCAGGACGGGTAGCTGTGCAGACCACAGCAGTGCATTGATCTATAAACCCCGACTAGATATCTGTCCAGGATGAGAAGCTGTGTAGACCACAGCAGTACATTGATCTATAAACCCAGACTAGTTATCTGTCCAGGATTGGGGAGCTGTGAAAACACAGCAGTGCATTGATATATAAAACATGACTAGATATCTGTCCAGGATGGGGAGCTGTGCAGACCACAGCAGTGCATTGATTTATAAACCCGGACTAGATATCTGTCCAGCACCGAGAGCTGTGCAGACCACAGCAGTGCATTGATCTATAAACCCGTACGAGATATCTGTCCAGGACGGGGAGCTGTGCAGACCACAGCAGTGCATTGATCTATAACCCCAGACTAGACATCTGTCCAGGACGGGGAGCTGTGCAGACTTCAGCAGTGCATTGATCTATAAACACGGACTAGTTTTCAATCCAGGACGGGGAGCTGTGCAGACCACAGCAGTGCATTGATCTATAAACCCAGACTAGATATCTGTCCAGGACATGGAGCTGTGCAGACCACAGCAGTGCATTGATCTATAAACCCGGACTAGATATCTGTCCAGGACGGGGAGCTGTGCAGAGAACAGCAGTGCATTGATCTATAAAACCAGACTAGATATCTGTCCAGCACGGGGAGCTGTGTAGACCCCAGCAGTGCATTGATCTATAAACGCGGACGAGATATCTGTCCAGGACGGGGAGCTGTGGAGACCACAGCAGTGCATTGATATAAAACCCAGACTAGATATCTGTCCAGCAGGGGGAGCTGTGTAGACCACAGCAGTGCATTGATATATAAACCCAGACTAGATATCTGTCTATGAGGGGGAGCTGTGCAAACCGTAGCAGTGCATTGATCTATAATCCCAGACTAGATATCTGTCCAGGACGGGGAGCTGTGCAGACCACAGCAGTGCATTGATATATAAACCCAGACTAGATATCTGTCCAGGACGGAGAGCTGTGCAGACCACAGCAGTGCATTGATCTATAAACCAAGACTAGATATCTGTCCAGGACGGGGAGCTGTGCACACCACAGCAGTGCATTGATCTATAAACCCAGACTAGATATCTGTCCAGGGCGGAGAGCTGTGCAGACCACAGCAGTGCATTGATCTATAAACCCAAACTAGATATCTGTCCAGGACAGGATGCAGTGCAGACAACAGCAGTGCATTGATCTATGAACCCAGACTAGATATCTGTCCAGTACGGGGAGCTGTGCAGACCACAGCGGTGCATTGATCTATAAACCCAGACTAGATATCTGTCCAGGACGGGGAGCTGTGCAGACCACAGCAGTGTATTGATCTCTAAACCCAGACTAGATATCTGTCCAGGAAGGGGAGCTGTGCAGGCCACAGCAGTGCATTGATATATAAACCCAGACGAAATATCTTTCCAGGACGGAGAGCTGTGCAGACCACAGCAGTGCATTGATCTATAAACCAAGACTAGATATCTGTCCAGGACGGGGAGCTGTGCACACCAGAGCAGTGCATTGATCTATAAACCCAGACTAGATATCTGGCAAGGACGGGGAGCTGTGCAGACCACAGCAGTGCATTGATCTATAAACCCGGACTACATATCTGTCCAGCACTGAGAGCTGTGCAGACCACAGCAGTGTATTGATCTGTAAACCCGGACTAGATATCTGTCCAGCACGGGGAGCTGTGCAGACCACAGCAGTGCATTGATCTAAGAACCCAGACTAGATATCTGTCCAGGACAGGGAGCTGTGCAGACCACAGCAGTGCATTGATCGAATAACCCAGAAGAGATATCTGTCCAGGACGGGAGATGTGCAGACCACAGCAGTGCATTGATCTATAAACCCGAACTAGATATCTGTCCAGGACGGGGAGCTGTACACACCACAGCAGTGCATTGATATATAAACCCAGTCTAGATATCTGTCCAGGACGGGGAGCTGTGCACACCACAGCAGTGCATTGATCTATAAACCCAGACTAGATATCTGTCCAGGACAGGGAGCTGTGCAGACCACAGCAGTGCATTAATCTAATAACCCAGACTAGATATCTGTCCAGGACGGGGAGCTCTCAGACCACAGCAGTGCATTGATCTATAAACGCGGACTAGATATCTGTCCAGGACGGGGAGCTGTTCAAACCCAAGGAGTGCATTGATCTATAAACCCAGACTAGATATCTGTCCAGGACGGGAAGCTGTGCAGACCACAGCAGTGCATTGTCCTATAAGGCCAGACTAGATATCTGTCCAGAACGGGGAGCTGTTCAAACCACAGCAGTGCATTGATCTATAAACCCGGACTAGATATCTGTCCAGCACGGGGAGCTGTGCAGACTACAGCAGTGCATTGATCTATAAAGCCGGACTAGATATCTGTCCAGGACGGGTAGCTGTGCAGACCACATCAGCGCATTGTTCTATAAACCCCGACTAGATATCTGTCCAGAATGAGAAGCTGTGTAGACCACAGCAGTACATTAATCTATAAACCCAGACTAGATATCTGTCCAGGATTGGGGAGCTGTGAAAACACAGCAGTGCATTGATATATAAAACCGGACTAGATATCTGTCCAGGATGGGGAGCTTTGCAGACCACAGCAGTGCATTGATCTATAAACCCGTACGAGATATCTGTCCAGGACGGGGAGCTGTGCAGACCACAGCAGTGCATTGATCTATAACCCCAGACTAGACATCTGTCCAGGACGGGGAGCTGTGCAGACTTCAGCAGTGCATTGATCTATAAACACGGACTAGTTTTCAATCCAGGACGGTGAGCTGTGCAGACCACAGCAGTGCATTGATCTATAAACCCAGACTAGATATCTGTCCAGGACATGGAGCTGTGCAGACCACAGCAGTGCATTGATCTATAAACCCGGACTAGATATCTGTCCAGGGCGGGGAGCTGTGCAGACCACAGCAGTGCATTGATCTATAAACCCGTACGAGATATCTGTCCAGGACGGGGAGCTGTGCAGACCACAGCAGTGCATTGATCTATGAACCCAGACTAGATATCTGTCCAGGACGGGGAGCTGTGCAGACCACAGCGGTGCATTGATCTATAAACCCAGACTAGATATCTGTCCAGGACGGGGAGCTGTGCAGACCACAGCAGTGCATTGATCTCTAAACCCAGACTAGATATCTGTCCAGGAAGGGGAGCTGTGCAGACCACAGCAGTGCATTGATATATAAACCCAGACTAGATATCTGTCCAGGACGGAGAGCTGTGCAGACCACAGCAGTGCATTGATCTATAAACCAAGACTAGATATCTGTCCAGGACGGGGAGCTGTGCACACCAGAGCAGTGCATTGATCTATAAACCCAGACTAGATATCTGGCAAGGACGGGGATCTGTGCAGACCACAGCAGTGCATTGATCTATAAACCCGGACTACATATCTGTCCAGCACAGAGAGCTGTGCAGACCACAGCAGTGTATTGATCTGTAAACCCGGACTAGATATCTGTCCAGCACGGGGAGCTGTGCAGACCACAGCAGTGCATTGATCTAAGAACCCAGACTAGATATCTGTCCAGGACAGGGACCTGTGCAGACCACAGCAGTGCATTGATCGAATAACCCAGACGAGATATGTGTCCAGGACGGGAGCTGTGCAGACCACAGCAGTGCATTGATCTATAAACCCGGACTAGATATCTGTCCAGGACGGGGAGCTGTGCACACCACAGCAGTGCATTGATATATAAACCCAGTCGAGATATCTGTCCAGGACGGGGAGCTGTGCACACCACAGCAGTGCATTGATCTATAAACCCAGACTAGATATCTGTCCAGGACAGGGAGCTGTGCAGACCACAGCAGTGCATTAATCTAATAACCCAGACTAGATATCTGTCCAGGACGGGGAGCTGTGCAGACCACAGCAGTGCATTGATCTATAAACCCGGACTAGATATCTGTCCAGGATGGGGAGCTGTGCAGACCACAGCAGTGCATTGATCTATAAACCCAAACTAGATATCTGTCCAGGACAGGATGCAGTGCAGACCACAACAGTGCATTGATCTATGAACCCAGACTGGATATCTGTCCAGGACGGGGAGCTGTGCAGACCACAGCAGTGCATTGATCTGTAAACCCAGACTAGATATCTGTCCAGGGCGGGGAGCTGTGCAGACCACAGCAGTGCATTGATCTATAAACCCAAACTAGATATCTGTCCAGGACACGATGCATTGCAGACCACAGCAGTGCATTGATCTATGAATCCAGACTAGATATCTGTCCAGGACGGGGAGCTGTGCAGACCACAGCAGTGCATTGATCTATAAACCCAGACTAGATATCTGTCCAGGACGGGGAGCTGTGCAGACCACAGCAGTGCATTGATCTATAAACCCAGACTAGATATCTGTCCAGGAAGGGGAGCTGTGCAGACCACAGCAGTGCATTGATCTATAAACCCGGACTAGATATCTGTCCAGCACTGGGAGCTGTGCAGACCACAGCAGTGCATTGATCTATAAACCCGGACTAGATATCTTTCCAGCACGGGGAGCTGTGCAGACCATAGCTGGGCATTGATCTATAAACCCGGACTAAATATCTGTCCAGGACGGAGTGCCGTGCAAACCACAGCAGTACATTGTTCTTTATACCCGGACTAGATATCTGTCCAGGACGGGGAGCTGTGCAGACCACAGCAGTGCATTGATCTATTACCCCGGATTAGATATCTGTCCAGGACGGGGAGCTGTGCAGACCACAGCAGTGCATTGATCTATAAACCCGGACTAGATATCTGTCCAGGACGGGGAGCTGTGCAGACCACAGCAGTGCATTGATATATAAACCCAGACTAGATATCTGTCCAGGACGGGGAGCTGTGCAGACCACAGCAGTGCATTGATATATATACCCCGACGAGATATCTGTCCAGGACGGGGAGATGTACAGACCACAGCAGTGCATTGATATATAAACCCAGACTAGATTACTGTCCAGGACAGGGAGCTGTGCAGACCACAGCAGTGCATTGATCTATATACCCGGACTAGATATCTGTCCAGCACGGGGAGCTGTGCAGACCACAGCAGTGCATTGATCTATAACCCCGGATTAGATATCTGTCCAGGACGGGGAGCTGTGCACACCACAGCAGTGCATTGATATATAAACCCAGACTAGATATCTGTCCCGGACGGGGAGCTGTGCAGACCACAGCAGTGCATTGATATATAAACCCCGACTAGATATCTGTCCAGGACGGGGAGCTGTACAGACCACAGCAGTGCATTGATCTATAAACCCGGACTAGATATCTGTCCAGGACGGGGAGCTGTGCAGACCACAGCAGTGCATTGATCTATAAAACCGGACTAAATATCTGTCCAGGACGGGGAGCTGTGCAGACCACAGCAGTGCATTGATCTATAACCCCGGACTAGATATCTGTCCGGGACCGGGAGCTGTGCAGACCACAGCAGTGCATTGATCTATAAACCCGGACTAAATATCTGTCCTGCACGGGGAGCTGTGCAGACCACAGCAGTGCATTGATCTATAAACCCGGACTAGATATCTGTCCAGGTCGGGGAGCAGTGTAGACCACAGCAGTGCATTGATATATAAACCCGGACTAGATATCTGTCCAGGACGGGGAGCTGTGCAGAACAGAACAGGACACTCATGTCTAAACCTGAAACAAATATCCATCCAGCATTCGGAGCTGCACAGACTACATCATTGTATTATCTATAAACTTCAACTCGATAGTCTGACCAGCACAACGACCTGTGTAGTGATCACGCATGAATTCATCTGTAAACTAGGAGCGGCTACCCTCCCAGAATGTAGGATTATGCACAACACCGCATTGCATTATTCTGTAATCCAGGAGCAGTTACCCTCCCAGCGTGTAGAGCTGTGTACACCACCCCAATACATTGATCTGTAATACAGGAGCAGTTACCCTCCCAGCTTGGAGGACTGTGTACATCACCCCAGTGCATTGATCTGTAACCCAGGAGCAGTTACCCTCCAAGCATGTAGCGCTGTGTACCCCAACCCAGTGCATTGATCTGTAACCCAGGAGCAGTTACCCTCCCAGTATGTAGAGTTCTGTACCCCACCCCAGAGCATTGATCTTAACCTTTGAGCTGTTACCCTCCCAGCATGTAGAGCTCTGTACCCCACCCCAGTGCATTGATCTGTAACACTGTGTTAGATCCCTGCCCAGTGTGGGGAAAGTTGCAGCCCGGGCTGGAAGTGACTGGATGTGCAGCTCCCACCCATTTCCAGCTCCATCTCTCCATTGTGCCCTAACAAGGGGGTGCTGTGTGTGTGAACATCACTGCCACAGAGAGGTGGCAGGGGGAATCAGTTTAAATATCACCACATGGGAGGGGTTTGGGGTATAGACAGAGAGGGGGAGACTGAGAGACAGTGTCAAGGAAGGATGTGTTCCCAGGTTTCAGAATGCTGAAATGTGGACACTTCAATAGCATCCTGTCACATGAGCCTGTCTTCCCAGGAAAGATGGGAAAAAAGGATATTGATGTGAGGTCAGATGAAACAACAGCTGCTGTGTGGTTTTGAAATTACGTTTATGTAATTACTGTAGAGTTGCAGTGGGGTAAGAAGCAGTTAAGAGAAAGGGGGTCCCAGAGTTGTGAACAGTTGATGTAAAATGTTCACTTTCAGAGTTAAAAAATAAATTGATATTTTTGTTTAAACAGTGGAATTTGGGAGTTCTCTGTCACTCATATTTTAACAGTTTTCAAGACAAATTGAGCATTTCTTTATGTTTAGTTTAAATGACCAGCTGAGCTCAATGTTGTGTCCTAACAATTGCTGTGTGTATCTCTGTGTGTGGGGCAGGTCTGGCAGTCTCTGTGGTGCTTAAAGTGATGCAATGCCACCCTCTGCTGGCCTCCCCACGCCACTGCACAGGCATTGGCAGAGGGTGAAAACCAACAGGGATTCATTCAGAGATTGGGAGGGAAAGGGCAGCTGCTCACGGCACCATCCAAACTGATGTCTTATCCATGGACTGATCTAAATGTCCTTTAAACATTGTAACTGTCCCTGCTTTCACCACTTGCTCTGCAAGTTCATTCCACACCCAAGCCAGATTCTGTCTTACATAATTACCTCTCCTGACTTTTGTAAATCTTTTTCCTCACATCTTAAAATATCCCTCAGTTTTGAATCCCCAACTATAGGGAAAAGACATCAGCCCTTGTGTAAAGTTACCGCAGAATCTCATATGCTTCAGTGAAAACAGTCACAGCCTATCCAGCCTCTCCTTGTAGCTCAATCCCTCCTTTCCCAGCAACATCTAGGTTAATCTCTTCTGAACCCTCTCCAGTTTAACAATATCAAGGTCAATAATATTAAAGTGAAGAGTCAAGGTATTTTCTTAGAGTACGGGTAGTCCAAAACTAAACCACATAGACTTAAGGTGAGAGGGGAAACATATAAAAGTGACCTAAGGGGCAGCTTTTTCACCCAGAGGGTGGTGTGCCTATGGAGTGAGCGGGTAGGGTGACCGGACTGGACACAGTATTCCAGAAGAGGTCTCACCAATATCCTGTACAACCACAACATGACATCCCAATTCTGATACTCAAAGGGTCTGACCAATGAAGAAAAGTGTGTTAAACACCTTCTTAACCACACTATCTATATGAGATGCAAATTTTAAAGAATTATACCTGACGGCCTAGGTCTCTGTTCTCCAACATTGCCAAAGGCCCTACTTTTAATTGTATAGGTCCTGTTCTTGTTTGATTTACCAAATCCAATACCTCGCATTAATCTAAACTAAACTCCATCTGCCACCCCTCAGCCCAGTGTGTGATATTACTGTCACCTCCCCCTCACCCTTCTATTTTAAAACACCCATCCCTCTCCAGGAGGCCTGCACACTCAGGCCTTGATTATCTCAAAGACCCTGAGCTTGGTTTGCCTTGTGTGGTTAGGGAGAGGAGGGACAGATTGCAGACACAGTCAGTGGGGAGGAGAGGCTGGACAGTAATCACCGGCCTGGTATCATTTCATGGTTTTAGGAAGAGGGCAGTCGCACGTTAGAGGTGGGTAAGAGTGATCGGTGTTTTGGGACCAGAAATTAAGCTCTTCCTTCGTCTCTGGTGTTCAGTAATAAATATCTATTTGAGACTCTTCATTGGGCAGAGTGTGTTTGCAGGATTTCTTTCCTTAATATTGCAGACTACAGATAATAGCAATTAAAGATGTTTATAGTTAATTTTGATAGCATAGCAAGTACACTCAATATCCTACAGTTGAGACAAATATCTTGTATTTGTTTAACAATACAAAGTTTTTTGTGTAGTTCAGTAATGGGAACCTGATTATAATAAATCCACACCGAGCTGAAAGTGGGCACTAAAATATGACCCAAAATCTGGGTATGGTAGTGTAGTGGGTAGTGTCCCTGACTCTGAACCAGAACTGTGGATTTGATTCCAATTCCTGAACTTGTGTGGTAGTGCTCCTAGCTCAGGAATAGTAGAATTCAAGTCCTGCCTGTTGCAGAGGTATGCCCCAGTATGTCAGAACAAGCTGATGAACAAACACACAGGAGAATAATGTTACAGCTTTATGGGTATTGCTAAGTGATGCTCGTGTCCCTACCTCCGGGCACAACGGTTTAGGTGTAAAGCCCACAGAAGTGTCTCAGGATACATCTGAACAAACTGATTAAAATGGATTTAGAATTGTGACTTGATGAAGAAGGAAGAGGTGTCAGTTTGGCACTTCAGAATTTAGGCCCAGGATGACTGAAAGTACAGCCATTCGTGTTGATTGAAGTCACATTTCGCAGCAGTAAAGGTTTATAAAATTAGAATGGTCATGGATAGGGTGAGTATGCAGGGTTTTTCACCATTTTAGGGGCGTCCAAAACTAGAGGGCATTGTTTGAAAGTGAGAGGGGAAAAAGTTTTGATGAGGCCTAAAGGGCCCCTTTTCACGCAGAGGGTGGTGTGCGTATGGAATGAGCTGCCAGAGGAAGTGATGGAGGCTGGTACAACTACAGCATGTAAAAGGCATCTGGATGCTGACAGGCCTGCCGAGCTTTTCCAGCAATTTCTGTATTTGTTACAAAATGCATGCATTTTAACACAGGTATTCTGAATACATTACATATTTTATATTTTATTGACGCAGGGCCATGTAAACATATTTCAAATCGACCGAGACCATTTTCTGCGAAGGGTATGGCTCTGTGTATGACAGCAGCAATGATGCACCTACATGGAACAGGGAATGTGATGGAGACATAGTTTTGACAATGTACAAGGAGACCTCACATGGTCCAGTTTGGGAGAGGATGACATTACTGTGTGATTCAACTCAGAGAGGGAGAAACTGTAATCTGCCTGAGAAAGAATGGCCTCTTGCACTCTCTCCTTTGTGGTTCCTCATCACAGCAACGTGCGCGAGCTAAAAAAAATCTACAGTCATCGTTACCATTCTCATTTTTATAGAATCCCTGCAGTGATGAAACAGGCCCTTCGGCCCAACAAGTCCATACCAACCTTCCCAAACCATAGCCCTATATTTACCCCTGACTATTGAAGCTAACCTAAAAATCCCTGAACACTACAGACAATTTAGCGTGACCAATCCACCGAACCTACACAGTTTGTGGTAGGAAACTGGATCACCCATTAGAAGCTCACACAGATAAGGGGGGAATGTGCAAACTCCACAGAGACAGTCCCCCAAGGCTGGAATCGAACCCAATTTCCTTGTGCTCTGAGGCAGCAGTGCTAACCACCGTGCTACCCTTTGGATGCTCCCTGATCAGAATTCACTGGAATCAACTCACTGCCTAAAGCAAAGGGAATTCAGCCAAATCCAACTCTCCCAGGATGAAATCCCATTGCTCACAGCTGTGTGAGTACAATATCTTCAGAAGCAGAATAACGTTTTGGACAATCTCAATTTTTACTTTTATCAGGAGTTACAATAATATCTGGACAAAGTTGTTTCAAGTTAAAATTGCAGAAATTTTGTTAATCTGTGTGTGTGTGTGTATGCATGTGTTTGTGTGTGTGTGTGTGTGTGTGTCTGTGTGTGTGTGTGTGTGTGTGTGTGTGTGTGTGTCTGTGTGTCTGTGTGTCTGTGTGTGTGTGTGTGTGTGTGTCTATGTATGTGTGTTTAGAAAGGGAAATATTAGACCATAAGACATAAGAGTGGAAGTAAGGCCATAGGACCCATCGACTCCACTCCGCCATTCAATCATGGCTGATGGGCATTTCAACTCCACTTACCCGCATTCTCCCCGTAGCCCTTAATACCTTGTGACATCAAGAATTTATCAATCTCTGCCTTGAAGACATTTAGCATCCCTGCCTCCACTGCACTCTGTGGCCACAGGCCCCACCACTCTCTGGCGGAAGAAATGTCTCCGCATTTCTGTTCTGAATTGACCCCCCCTGATTCTAAGGCTGTATTCACGGGTCCTAGTCTCCTCGCCTAACGGAAACAATTTCTTAGCATCCATCCTTTCCAAGCCATTGATTATATATTTGCAATACCCAAACAGTTTGCCATTCATCTTTCCATAATAGTTTGAGTAACATTGCTCTGGATCATAAACGTGCTATTTTAGCAGATTAAAGAAACTAGCCGGACTTATACCTAAAACTGACCCTGACCCAGTCTGAGACCGATATCGTCAGCCATATCACCGAACTGGTTACATTTAACATTTGTTGTGAGCAGTGGAGGAGTGGGAGTAGAAAAGGAAACAGTGACCCAAAAAGCCAGGGAACTATAGACCGGTGAGCCTGATGTCAGTGGTGGGTAAGTTGTTGGAGGGGATTCTGAGGGATAGCATTTACATACATTTGGGAAGTAAAGGGCTGTTCAGAGTAGACAACATGGCTTTCTGCATGGGAAATCATGTCTCATTAATTTGTTTGAGTTTTTTGAAGAGGTGACAAAGAAGATTGATGAAGACAGTATGGTAGACGTTGTCTATATGGGCTTCAGCAAGGTGTTCATTTAAAGAACAAAGACCAAAGAAAATTTACAGCCGAGGAACAGGCCCTTCGCCCTCCAAGCCTGAGCCGATCCAAATGTACTGTCTAAATCTGTCGGTCAATTCCTAAGCATCTGTCTCCCTCTGCTCCCCACCTACTCATGCATCTGTCCAGACGCATCTTAAATGAATCGACCGTGCCTGCCTCTACCACCTCTGCTAGCAATACGTTCCAAACGCCCACCACCCTCTGTGTGAAGTACTTATCGCGTGTATCCCACTTAAACATTCCACCTCTCACTTTGAAAGCACGACCTCTCGTTACTGAATCCTTCACTCTGGGAAAAAACCCCTCTCTATCCACCCTGTCTATACCCTTCATGATTTTGTAAACCTCAATCAGGTCCCCCCCTCAATCTCCTTTTTTCCAGTGAAAATAAACCTAACCTACTCAGCCTCTCTTCATAGCTAGTATTTCATTCCGATTGGTAGACAGATTAGTAACTTTCTGTCACATGGGATACAGAGGAAGCTCGTCACAATTGGCTTGAAGGAAGAGGGATATTTTTCAGACTGGAGGCTTGAGAGCAGCAGTGTGCTGTAAGAATCAGTACTGAGTTCACTGCATTTCATCATTTATGTAAAGATTTAGATGTGAATATTGGGGCCATAGTTCGAAAGGCTACAGATGACATCAGAAAGGTGGTGTAGTAGATTATCTCAGAGTACAACAAGACCACAATTAGATGGAACAAAGGGGCAAGGATGGACAGATGAAGTTTAATTTAGATAAATACGAGGTTTTGCATTTTGTAAATGCAAACCAGGGCAGGAATTATACAATTGTTGGTAAGGTCCTGGGGCGTGTTGTGAAACAAAAGGACACAGGGCTGCAGGTGCATAGTTCCTTGCAAGTGGAGTCTCAGGTCGACAGAGTGGTGCAGAACACATTTGGCACATTTGCCTTAATCAGTCAGAGCATTGAATATAGGAGTTGTGGTGGTATGTTGCATCTGTACAGGATGTTGGTGAGACCTCTTTAAGAATACTGCGTACAACTTGGTTGTCTGCAGAAATGACTGACACACCGATGTTCCAGGACTGGAAGTTTGAGCTTTAAGGAGAGGTTGATTAGGTTGAGGTGCTTTCTCCTGGAGTGTCAGAGGCTGAAGGGTGACATTATAGAGGTTAATAAAACCATCAGGGGCATGGATATTCTGAACAGCCACGTTCTGCTCCACAGGATAGGGGAGTCCAGAACAAAAGGGCATAGGTTGAAGGGGAGAGGGTGAATGACTTAGAAGGGACCTGAAGATAAATGTTTCACACAGAGAGTGGTGTGTGTACATAAAGTGCTGTCAGAGGAAGTGGTGATGGCGGTTACAATCGCACATTTAAAAAGTATCTGAAAGAAGAGGGATATTGGCCAAATGCTGGAAAATGGGACTGGATCAGATTTGATATCTGATCGGAGTGAACAGATTGGACTAACGGGTCTGCTTCCGTTCTGCATGACTCTCTGATTCTATAAGAGGGATGGTGAAAAATTCTGAAAGGACCTTTCAAGTGGGAATTCTCTTCACTGGAAGTGTATTGTGCCTCTATGTTCACATTGATTGAAAGCTGCATTAGTTAAATATTTGACAGAGAAGTGAGTCACAGACAATGGGACACAGACAGGAAAGTGGGGCTGAGACCCCCAACCTGATCAGCCACAATCTTAGTGCCAGGTGGAGAAGGCTCAAAGTATCTCATGACCCACTCCTGCTCCTCACTCCCATGTTTCTGTGTTCCATTCAGCCCATCAAACCTGCTAGACAGGAGCAGTTGGAGGCCATTTACTCCTATAACCTGTTGCACAGAAACAGGGGAGACCATGCAGCCTCTCAAGACTGTTACACATGCTTTGAGGTGATTTGGGAAATGTAATTGGAAAGCCCAGGCACAGGTAAGATCAAGGCCCCTCATCTCTCTTTACAGAGCTTCCCCTTCTCTGCAACTTGTGCTCCATTTGTTGCTCATGTTGTAGACCCAGATTCACTGTGAATACAGCCCCCATACCTCAACCAGAGTTGGCTCACAAAATCCTCTGGTCTCCCTGACTGCAATATTTAGTAATTCCACATTCATGAAAATAACACCCACTAACACTCCAATAACAGAATGTGAGAGCATCAGAAACAGGGGCAGGTCATTCACTCCCCAAACCTGCCTTGCCCTTCACTAAGATCGTGACTGATCTGGTCTTGGTCTCAAATCCTCTTTCATACCCAATTCCTCATCGCCGTCAACTCTCTGACAGGACAATATCCATCTACCTCCTCTTCAAATACTTTCAGACATCTCGCTCCCTGAACACTCCAGAGAAGAGAAATCCTGACATTCAATCCCACCTGTTTGAAGAAAACACGTGCTGCTCCTATATCATGGTTTATTGATGTGAACAAAAGAGGTTGAGACAAGGGTTCAGGTAAAAATCACTAGCCCCGATATCAAGGCAGTGGTTGCCTTCTGTTGACATCAAGGAGCTTAACAAAACTGAACTTAATGGGAATCAGAGTAACCTCTCCAGTGTTTGGGCTCAAACATGGCACAAAGGAAGATGGTCATCATCTCAGTCCTGGGTCACCTCTGTGGGACATCCTCTGGGTAGCTTCCTCTTCACAAACATCTTCAGCTGCTTCATCAATGTCTCCCCGCCCCCACCCTCCCCACCATAAGATCAGAAGTGGGAATGGTCACTGAAGATTCCACTATGTTCAGAACATTTTGTTCCCCTCTCAGCTCCTGAACTGGTCTGTGTCCATGTGCAACAAGACCCAGACTTCATTGAGACTTGTGCTGTTAAAGTATCAGTAACATTCATCTACCAGCACTGCCTGACACTGCACATTGCCCCAGTAAAAATAGAGTTCATTCAGCACCTCACGCTGGTTTCACAGGAATATGAGGAAGCCATTCAGCCCATTGACACTATTGGAGAAGAACAGGGACAGCCCATTCAGTGCCTCCAGTCTATTACTCAGGAAGAGAAGGAGTCTAGTGTGATGGGCCACACCAGAGCCCCTCGAAAATATTGGAAGGCAGTCTCCTAGACTCTAATGTTTTCTTATTTTAAAGGGAATGTAAATTGTCTGTTCCAGATGCAATGTGACTGGTCAAACTACTCGGTGTGAAGCTAAACACTATTTAAACACGAAAGATAAAATGAAACCAAAGAAAGAGGAAATTAGAATAACTTAATTCTATTGGACAAGTTAACAGAATAATATATCGTGGAGCTATTACTAATGAACTGTTCCGATATACGAAAATCCCACAAAGACAGCCTTTGGCAAAACTGAATATTCAGTCACAGATTGCCACAAACTCAAAGATCCTAATCTGTGAGAGCTGGTCACACCCATTCAGGCTGCATTAAAATAAACCCAAGGCCTCCCTCGCTGTTTACTCAAGTGGTCTTAACTAACCAGCTTGGTAACGATCATTCAATCTCTCTCTTAAAAGAAACCAGGACAAAATAAGCTCTTAAAGCTGCAGCATCATCACACTTGTCAGTATATCGAGCTTTCAAACAGGAACCAGGGGTAAAAGGTCAGGCTCTTGGCCCTGTCCAATTGGACAAGGAAGAAGTCAATCAGTCCCCTGAGTCAATTACACAGAAACGGAACGAGGCCATTCAGCCCCTTGAGTTACTTACACATGAACAAGAGGAGGCCATTCAGCCAGTTGAGCCACTTATACAGGAACAGTAGGAGGCCATTTCCACCTCAATGCACTTACACGGGGGCAGAATAGGGTAATTGATGCTGATCCTGATGAATGTCTTATGCCCAAAATGTCGATTCTCCTGCTGTGCTTTTCCAGCAAACCACTGTCTACTCTGATCTCCAGCATGGGCAGTCCTCACTGTCTCCTAATAGATGCTCTAACGTGATGAACAATTGGAGCAGAGGCTGCACAAACAGACTGCTACACGTTGTACCTCGCGGCTCCAACGCTCATGATACACACGTGGGACTTTAACGTGGGTTACTCGCGGTGAGCAGGGAAATCATATGTGTTGTGTGAAGTTTCAAGAAGGCATGTTCCATCTCCGAGAAGGCAGCCTGGTGTTCTCTATGTAGGGCGGAAGCTGGTGGGAATGGCTACCTGTTTCAGATGGAAGGTATTGTGGCTGCTGTTGGGGATTGTGAATAACCTGACGTTCAGTACAGGTTCACACGCCGACTGCACAATAGCATGGGGAGAGTTAATTTAGACATATAAACTATTAGGAAAATCACGTTAGACTGATGAATGGACTCTCTAAGTTCAAATAATGCTGATCTTGTTCATGTTGATCTTGTCGAGTGCACGTCCTGTTCAGTGTAACCTGTATGCCTTACTCTGTCCAAGTCTCTTTCCATCCTATGATCTGTCTGGCCTTGCTTAATATGATCTTCCCCCACTGCTCATAAACAAAGTGTTTCCCTGTACTGAGGTACACGTGGCAATAAATCACACCAATCAATCCTGGGTAAAGTATGGAATTTCGCACCCTATCAATGTCTCTTTTGGAAATAAGTGATCGCTGCCACTCCTCGTGTTTCAGCGTCACCATTTCTTCGTCTCTCACAGCTCTACAGATTAAACACTCAGCTTATTCACTCTATCCTCATGTTACCATCACCCGTGTCTGTGGTAAGGAGATCATCCTTTACAAAGGAGATCAAATCTGTACAGAGTGCCCCAAATGCTCTCTCAGCAAGGCTCTACAACAGCAGGAAGATGGCTTTACTTATGTACTCAAATCATCTTACAATGAAGGACAGCATACCATTGACTGCACCCATTACGTACACAGGGTTTGATTCAGAGCAGTCAGCATCGACTTGTGAGTGGGAGATCATGCTTCACAAATTTGTTAGAGTTCTTTGATGAAGTGACCAGGAAGGTTGATGAGGACAGAGCAGTCGACGTAGTCTCTATGGATTTCAGTAAGGCATTTGATAAGGTTCCACATGGCAGGCTGCTCTGGATGGTTCCATCACGTGGAATGCTGGGGGAACTGGCAAATTGGATACACAGTTGGGTTGCTGGTCGGAAGCAGAGGGTTGAGTGGAAGGTTGTTTGTCAGACCAGAGGCTGGGTCCATTGCTGTTTGTTATCTATGATTTGGTTGAGAATGTACAAGGTATGATTAGTAAGTTTGCAGATGACACTAAAATAAGTGGTAGCGTGATCAGTGAGGAAGTTTATCAGAAATTGCAGCAGGACCTTAATCAGGTGGGAAATGGGCCGAGAAATGGCAAATGGAATTTAATATAGAAGCGTGAGGTCTTGCATTTTGGGAAATCAAATCAAGGTAGGAGTTTCATGGTGCATGGAAAGATCTTCAAGAGTGTAGTGGGCAGAGAGACCTTGGAGTTCAGGTGCACGGTTCTCTAAGAGTGGAGTCACAGGTAGACAGGGCAGTGAAGAAGGCTTTTGACACATTGGCCTTCATCAGGGAGGACATTGAGTATAGAGAAGCTGGGAAGTTATGTTACAGTTACACTGGACTTTGGTCAGGCCGCACTTAGAGTATTGTGTTCAGTTTTGTCACATTGTTATAGGGAGGATGCTATTAAATTAGAAAGAGTGCAGAAGAAATTTTCAAGGACGTTGCCAGGACCCATTGGTCTGAGTTACAGGGAGAGTTTGGGCAAGCTAGGACCTTTTCTTTAGCGTGAAGGAGACTGAGGGAGTCCTTATAGAGCTGAATAAGATCACGATGGTAGGGTTAATGCTCTCATTCTTTTTCCAAGGTGTAGAGAATCGAGGATATGAGGGGATCAGTTTAAGGTTAAAGGGGAAGGAATAAAAGGGAACCTGAGGGGCCACTTCTTTACACAGAGGGCTGGTACGTGGATGAGTTGCCAGCAGATGTGGTTGAGGGGGTTACATTAAAACATTTCAAAAGCATTTGGATAAATATGTGGATAGGAAAGGTCTAGGATGATATTGGCCAACTGCAGGGAAATGGGGTTAGCGTGGATGGACATTTACAAGGTGGACTCGAACCCCTCTGTTAATTAAAACCAAACACCCAGAAAAGCTTGCCTCACCTCGTAATCTGTTAAAATATGAGCGACACAGATCTCCTACACTCCACAATTTAAACAAAAATTAACAAGTTAGTTTCTTAAATTTAATAGTGAACACTAGAGGGGCTTCACAAATACAAGCCCCTCTTTTCTTAGTTACTTACTATCTGACTCCAACTCTGTAAAAATATGCTGTTCCAACAACCCACATATGAAACATTACAATCTCAAGACCACACAGTCTCCATCTTCCCCACTGTGTTCACTCTTCCAGTTGCTGATCTCCCTGGGTCATGTTATTATTGCAAGTAGGTTTACATGAACATGTGTCTTTGACAGAGAGTGTTTAGGATGGTCAGTTAGCACTCCTGCTCTACAGCAGTTACTCTGCTGTTGGATGGCAGTGGCTCTCCCTCTAGTGTTCAAAATGCTGGATTTATATACTTCCAATGATACAATAATTCTCACATTTGATTGCTTTCCAGGTACCCAAACAATAATATTCAAATTCTGTTGGCTTCTGGTATCCTGAACGTTATTTAAACTCTTTGGTTGTATTTGAATTGTTGTCAAAACAGCAACCAAAACCCAGGTATCATTTCCCAGCTAATTGTGACATATGGAACAATCTGACATTTAGCTGGCATCTGTGCTGTACTTTCTATTCAACAAAACCCGTTCTGTCTTAAAGTGACCTGACATGCTTTCGGCTTCATAACACCACCCCCCTTCAGAAAAAAAAGAACCATCAGAATGAAAAGATGGCTTCGTTTCTTTTCCTCTAATTCTTAATCACATTATTATGAAATACAAAAGTATTAATCTCAGTTATATCATTCATATTAATTTTGCACACATAAAACACTGTGATAAGTCAAATCTTATCAACACCTGTTCCTTTAAATCTGCGATAACACATCTGCTATCACATTTTAGGACCCACAGCATGTACATTGTGTAAGTTTAAAGTCAGTGTGATAAGACTCCAATGAAATATTCTCATATTCTGGTCTTTAAATATTCCAAAAAACGCGAGAGGTTTGTCGTTGTCCACAACCATCTCCGACAATTTGTTTGTCACATAAACATTAAAATATTGTCAGGCCAGTGCGAAACTTAGTCATTCTTTTTCAGTAATGGAGATGTTATATTTTTTTTGGTGGATATTGAGTTTTTTTGACCAGTAGCCAATTGGCCATTCAATCCCATCATCATCTTTCTGAATCAATACATCTCCGACCCCTATATCCCGAGGGTTTCAAAATATTTGGTGCAGCTAAAACTGGTGCGGTGATTAATCCTGCTTTAAAATTCTCAAATGCCTCCTGGCATTTTACTGTCCACCACAATTCTGTGTTCTTCTTTATTAAGTCCATCAGTGGTGCCAATACGCTGCTGAAGTTTGGAACAAACTTCCGATAGAATCCACTCAGTTCCAAAAATCGAAGCACCTCTTTCTTCGAGGATGGTTGTGGAAATTCCTCAAAGCCCTTCGTCTTTGTGTTCCATGGGGTCAATCTTCCATGTCTAATGTAATGTCCCAAGAACGTCACCTCTGCCTTCGTGAATTCTGTTTTCTTTAAGTTTATTACCAAGTTTGCTTCTTGTAATCGTTCAACATGCTCTGCCAACTGTAACGTGTGAGCTTTCAATCACTTGCTAAAGGTCACTACATCATACAGATAAACTACACAATTTGTTCATCTGACCATAACTCTGTTCCTGAGTCACTAAACTTGGCTTTGAATGGAATTCCTATCACTGGTGACAATACTAAAACGTCATCCCCACAGGAAATCGTCAAAATTTCAGAGGTTTTATCTGCCACGTGATTCATTCTATGCTGTGCCTTTCAGGTGCTGGTTAGCGAACTCACCTACTCCATCTAATCTCTCCCTCACCTCACATACATAATCCGAGTGTGAGATCTCTGACTTCGGTCCTGTCAATTTATATTCAATTAATTCCAAAAGACCTCTCACTTCATGTACAAATGTTAACTCAAAGGAAGTAAACTGAGTCGATGTATTTGGGGCAAATAATTTTTGTCCAATGGTAAACAATTCAATGAGACACCTTCATTCCAATCATTCCGGTAATCCGAACAGTACGCTGTTAATATGGTCTTCAGCGTCTGATGCTAACTTTCCAAGGCTCTCTGGGATTCTGGATGGGACGCCTTTGATTTGAAGTGCTGCATGCCTAAGCTATCCATGACTTCCTTAAACAGCTGAGCGGTAAAATGAGACCTTGGTCTGACTGAATCTCTTTGCGGAGCCCACAGTGAGTAAAGAAAGCTACCAACTCCTCCACCTCTCCTTTTAGCTTAACACTCCATAATAGAATTGCCTCTGGAAATCTGGAAGACACATCCATTATGGCTAGCAAATAATGGTTTCCACTTTTATTTTAGATAGGGGAGCGACACAACTAATCATAACCTACGTGAAATGTTCTTCGAATGCAGGAATTGGTAACAAAGGTGCTGGTTTTATTACTGCCTGTGACTTACCTATCGTTTAGAATGTTTGACATGTCCAACAAAAAAATAACCACGTCCTTGTGCATTCCAGTCCACTAGAAATGCCTCTGTACCTTAACCTGAGTCTTCTGTCCACCTAGGTGACCCCCTGCAGTTAGTTTATGTGCTACCCGTAACACTGTACGCTACCTCTAAAACAATCTGGTGCACTTCAGCCCATTTCCCTTCTGCAGTAGCCTATCGGGGTCTCCATTTTAATTTTATGATTCTATCTTTAAGTTAATAACGTTCGACAATATATTCTGATTCCTTTTCTGTGTATGTGCATGTGTATGCGTGTGTGAATGTGTGTGTATATATCTGTTGTAAGTCCATTAGCCTTTCTGGACTAAACCCCTCTGCCTGATCCTCTGCCTGTACAGGTTTTTCCTGCACCGTGACATCAAACAGGGTGCCAGTTCACTGCACATCAACTCCTTTGGCTTTTTATTTTGGTTTTCCTTCCTGCTCTAACTTATGACAGTGGAATCTTGTTACTACACAGTCTGGAAAAAATTCTGGGTAGTTTTCTTTAAACTCCCCAATTCCCTAATTTTCCTTTTGCCTTCTCCAACACAAGGGGTGCCACTCCCACCTTGGATCCTGTTAAATCTTTCACAAGAATAAACTGTATTCCTGGAAATGACACTCTGTTACTCACTGTTACTGTTACTTCCCCAACCTTGAATTGGCATTCCATCCTGATGTTACAAAAGGGAATACTTAATTTCTAACCCCATTCCACAAATTGTCACGATCTTGATTAATATGACAGAAAGAGTGAAAATACTTTCATCTCTCACTATTAGAGGCCGAGAGAAAGTGAGGGCTGCAGATGCTGGAGATGGGAGTTGAAAAGTGTGGGGCTGGAAAAGCATAGCCAACCAGGCAGCATCCAAGGGGCAGAAGAGTTGACATTTCAGGCATAAACCCTTCATCAGGAAAGTAGGGGGTGGGGTAAGGGAGGGGGAAGGGGGCCGAGAAATAAATAGGAGAGTGGGAGTGGAGCTGGGTGTACGATAGCTTGGAAGGGGATCGGTAGATGCAGGTGGGGTGTGATGGTGATAGCTCGGAGAGGAGGGTGTTGTGGATAGGTGATAGGACAACTAGAACCCTCAAACTAGAACCATCATCAACGTTGACTTCACCAAATTCCAAATCTCCCCTCCACCAACCTCTCCCATATTCAACCGTTCAACCTCGCACTGCCCTCTTGAACTGCCCTAACTGGCCAGCTTCCTTCCCACCTACCGACTCCATCCTCCCAACCGACATATCACTTTTACTCCAACCTACATCTTTTTATCGCCTTCCCGGTGACCCTCCCACCAGCCCAGCTACTACCCTCGTATTTATCTTTCAGCCCCCTTGTCTCCCCCCTCAAATTCCTGACGATGGGTTTCTGTCTGATATTCAATTGTTCTGCTGACTGGATGCTGCCTGATCTTTTGTGCTTTTCCAGCGTCTCTCTTCTCAACTATTAGAGACTGAGCAGATCCCATATCTCACAAAATTATAACTTCTTGTCCTTCTCCCCCTGATATTTCTGAGTAAACTTTATCTACAGAGGCGAATTCTTTCAGAGATCAGGTACTGACTCCATACCCAGCCCCTGCCTAGCTGAGCACTCTCCTGCAGCTCCTCGGCTTTACTTGGGGTCTCCTTTACCAGTTTCACTAATTCCACTGGGCTTAGCCTCTACTACCACATCGTTCCCCAAAGTGCCTTCCTTCAACGACCATCACAGTGTGTCCCAGCTTACTTCAATGAAAACACCTTTTCCCAGTGCCCTCCTTAAACCATCAGCACTGTCATTTTCTGTGTTCCACTCCCTTATACTGAGAACACCTGAGGCCTTTCACCTCCTTTCAACCCCTTTGGGCTTCTTTTTTCACTTGTGGTAAACTATTGTGCGCTACTGTTTGCTTTCTAAAGTGTGAACTTCCCTTCTCCCAATTTCTATCCCTCATAGCATGAAAATTCTCCCGGAAGCTAAATTTCATTTCATGCACCAATGCATATTTACCTGCCATTTCTGCCGCGCTTCTCGCTTCTTGAACTTTCTGTTCGCGCACATGAATTCTTACTATCTCTGGAAGTGAGTCTTTAAACATCTCCAGCATAATAATCTCCCTTCGAGCCTCACAGGTCTTATCTATTTTTAAGTCCAGCACCCAAATATCAAAATGACTGCAGTTCATTCTTTCAGACTTAACATAAGTCTGACCTGGTTCCGTCTCTATTTTTATGAAGCTCTGTCTATATGCTTCTGGTACCAATTCATAGCCAATCAAAATAGCCAATTTGACATCTGCATAATCTCTTGATCGCTCATCTGACAGCGCTGTACATACCTCAACAGCTGTGCCCACCAGCTTAGTCTGAACGAGCATTACCCACAAATTCACTGGACACGTCATCTGCCGAGTCATTTTTTTCAAATGAAATAAAAAAAGTTTTGACATTTTTTCTCACCGAAATATGGCAAGGCACTAATATAGTTGTATACATCCCTACGTTCTCCCTTCATCTCCATCCTGTTAATTTAACTTTCTTGTCTAATTCCCAACTTCTGAATCTCAAATTCTCTCTCTCTTTCTTTTTCCTCTCCTTCTCTTTTTTCTCTCTCTGTTTCCGTCTCTTTCTTTATCTTCTAACTTCAGTTGCCATATTTGCAATTTAAGTTTTTTCTAACTCTACTGCACTTGTCTGTTTCTTTGATACATCAAAGTGCTTGACCAACTCCATTACAATTTCAGCTTTCCTTTTGTCACTGGTTAAACCCAATTCCAACCTATTTGCTAATTCTAAAAAATGTCCTGCTTCTGTCTTTCTAAACTTTCTTGGCAAATTTGGGAACCTCTTTAGTAATTTTAAAAGCCTTTTCCCTCACTTTTAATTTAAACAACCACCAGTAAACAAAATTAAACAGATTTTCAGGCGGGCTTTATTTGAAGATCTAGGTCACTAATTGCAACGTGTTGGAATTTGCTGGGACATTTTGTACCTGAAATCTGTTCAAATCTTTCCCAGTCCATTACGGCATGGCCCCAAACTGTGGAGACATCTATGTCGAGCACTTCTGTTAATTAAAACCACAAACCCAAGAAAGCTCAGCTCACCTCGTAATCTGTTAATACATGAGTGACAAAGAACTCCCAAATTCCACTAATAAAAGAAAAATAACAGTTTGTATGTATGCAAGTTAGCTCGCTGTGCTTGAAGGTTTGTTTTCTGATGATTCGACACTATGACTAGGTAACATCATCAGTGAGAGTCTCTGCTGAAGTGCTGGTGGTATGTTGCGCCTCTCTATTTTTAGGTCTTGGGTTCTTAAGATGGGTGATGTCATTTCCAGTTCTTTTGTTTTACAAGAGAAGGTAGATAGGATCTAAATTGATGCGTTTATTGATGGATTTCTGGTCAGAATGCCATTCCTCTCAGAATGTCCTTGCGTGTCTTAGTATATGTGTGCTTTGTCTCAGTCAAAGTGGTGCCCTTCTTTGTCTGTATGTATGGAACATAGTGATAGTGCGTCATGTCTTTTGGTGGCTAGTTGGTGTTCATGTATCCGCGTAACACAACAACAGGACAGTTTCAATGGTGGAACAATGATTTTATATACACTGTTTAATCAATGTGTGTGTGCAGATAAGTAACATTTTTCATATGTGCACAACACATTCTAAATGAACAACGGAGACACAGTTAACAAAAAGTGATACATATGATGTAAAGAATTTATAAAACATTAAAATATCATTTGATTCTCATCTAAAATGATATGTTCCCCTTCTCTCAACGATCCCTCCTTTTCTGGAATTCTCCACTCCAATCTCTCCTTCTTATCAGGATGTGTATTATAAACTCTTGCTTCTGGTGTCCCAACTTATTTCAGTTAGTCCCATTTCTACCAGAATTCAATATATTGGCCTGTTGGATATTTTCCAAAGCTAGTGTCTGTCATATTATTGGAAATAAAAATTCTGGCATCAGAGCCAGCATTTGAACACATTGCTCTGTTGTCCATGCACTGTACAAAGGACCATAGCACACAGGAATTGTCAAAACATTGAGGGATATGCATCTACTTCTTTCGATGATCTAGTTTTCTCATTTTTCACATTTCCTCATCTATGTTGTCTCGCTCTTTCTCTCTTTGTATCTAGTTAAGAAATTTACCAATTATTCTTTGCGTCTCTTCTCTCAAAGCTCCTTCTTTCGGTTTATATCTATTGCTCTCTTCTTGATGTAATGTGATTATAAATGTGCAATGTAACTTCAAAGGCATGCGGGAGGAGCTGGCCAGAGTTAATTGGAAGGGGAGCCGAGCAGGGCAGACCATGGAACAGCAAAAGCAGGAATTTCTGGGGATATTTTGGAGGATATCAGAAATTCATCCCAAAGGAGATGAAGCATACTCATGGCAGGACAAGGGAACCATGAGTAATAAGGCATCAAACCAAAAAAAGAAACATACAATGTGGTGAAGATGATTGGGAATCCAGAGAATTCATTGGCTCTGAAACTACATAAGGCTGGCATCACTGACACTACAGAGCTCTTAATCATGGTCAGGGAGAGAAACAGAGGAAACACATTAACTTTAAACACAGAAGATGGTATTACTCAAGGAAAAAGATTCAGATGAAGTAAACAATTGAATTAAAATCAGTTAATTGGTTTTGCAGAATGTGTCAGATTGAAAGCATGACCCGGGAAGAGGCCCTCAGCAAAATGAGAGTATGAAAATGGAAGTGTTATCACATCAGAAACCAGAGTAGGTCACTGAGTACATGACTGATGGGTGAATGGGTCTCGATGTGAACTAAGGGACAGACAGCAGAATTGCATTGCAGATATTGCAGCTCAAAACTGCGTTTTTATGTAGTGCTGTAGACTACAGCAGCAGGAGAAGCAAAACAGCATTCAACCACAATCTGTAACTTTTAGCCTCGAATAATTTCCTCAGTCTGCCATTGCCATCAATACGATCTATGTTTCAGTAATGACTGTGAGTGAACACGACTGGGTCAGAACCACGTGAACCTAAACCTGATGCTAACCCATTAAAGCTACCACATTTGACCAGCAGATCTGATCAAAGCTCCGCAATCCTGTCACACTCTGACATAAATGGGGATGGATGATTAAACGAATGACTGGAGCAAAGGGCTCCACAAATATCCCCATCCTCATTAATCGAACAGCTCTGCACATCAGTGTAAAAGACCAGGATGTGGTAGCTGCACCACCCTCAGCCAGAAGTGTGGAGTTGATGATCCACCTCACCCTCGCCATGATAGTCACAGAATCACAGATGCCCGTCTTCAACCAATTCAATTTGCTGTTTGTGACATGAAAAAAACAGCTGAACACAGTACGTACGAAAAAGGCAATGGTCCCTGACCCCATTCCTGTAATAGGACTGAAGACTTGTGCTGCACAACAAGCCGTGTCCCTGGGGAAACTGTTTCATTCCAGCTCCAACTCTGACATCTCCCTGGTAATGTGGAAAATTACTCAACTATGTCCAGTTCATAAGAGGATTATAATTACAATTGCTTCACAAATGTCCTTTCAGAAAATGAATCTCCCGTGCTTTCCTGGTCTGGCCTAAACGTGACTGCAGACACACAGAATGTGATAAGCTCTTCAATGGTCTCTGAATCCGCCAAACAAGACATTCTATTGTATCAAACTGTTCCGAGGTCTAAAGGATAAAACCGGACAGAACACCCGGCCACAGCCTCAGTATCGGAATAGGGAATGAGAAACACAGTCCTGTTGACCCTGCAGAGACCTCCTTCCGAACATCTGAGAGCTTGTGACAACATTTACAAACTACATAGAAACATCGGGAATGGAGTAGGTCATACAACACATTGAGCCTTCCCCATTCCAGTTCATGTTCAAATATGTACACAATGCACTTTTCCCACACACTGTACTCATCCCTTAATGTGATTAACCTTGGGAAGCTATAAAGTAGGAAGTGTACTAGTCCCTTTGGTCGGTCGAGTTTCCTACCCAATTCAATATAATGATACCTGGCCCTTTATTTCCATATCGTTCTCCTTCTCTCCCACCATTCCTTTACTGTCTCTACGTCCGTATTTATTTTCAGTGTCTTGGCTTCCAGGTTCGAGCGCATTCCCCAGGTTCACCAGTCGCTGAGTGCAGACATTTATTGTCATCTCATTGCAGAATGGTCTGTCTGTACCTAATACTGTGGACCCTTGTTTTAGACACCACAGCCAGGGGCATTATTATCCCTGCTTCCAATCCATCTCACCCTGTCAGAGCTTTATATATCTCATTGAGATCTCCACCCATTTTCCTAAACCCCATGGAATGCAGGCCCAGTCGCCCCAAACTCTGCTCCCACAACAAGCCTGTCATCACAAAGATCGGTCTGGTCATCCTTCACTGCTCTCCCGCAATGTCAGGTTTGTCCTTTATTAGGTACAGAGACCAAACCTGCACACAATACTGCACAGTGTTTGAGATGGGGTCTCACCAACGCTCTGTACAGCTGCAGTAACCAATTCAATTTGCTTACTTCTGGTTTAAATCCCCCTGAAATGAAGGTCAGCACATCATTGATCTTCCTATCTGATTTTTGCTCCTGCAATATTGCTTCCAGTGACTGGTTTACAGGGAGATCCAGATCCTTTGCAATGTTGTAGCTCCCCAGTTGGTAGGTCTATGTACACTGGGCAGCGTGTGAATGCCATTCCCAGTATTGACTTCTGGCTTCAGAACTCACTGGGCTGCAGAGGCCTCGGAGGGCCGCGCAGAAGGAAACAACAAAAAGGCCCATACGTCGCTTTTTAGATCAACATGTTTCAAACGATCCCTTTTCAAATGAAAAGCTGCCAACCTCTTGTTCCCACCAAAGGGCACACTGTCACCTCTACCCACCTTGCTCTCCGTCTGCCACGTATTTGCCAATTCACTCCACTTGCCTTAGTCATCTTTAAGCTTTTTTACAACCTCCTCACCCACTCTCAATCCAACATCCTTTAGTTCTATCAGCAGGTTGGGATATATTGTATTTGATTCCCGCAACCAAATGTTTAATGCTTATTGTGAACAGATGGGACCCGAGCACCGATACCTGTGATACCTCAGCAACCTTCCTCTGTTAAAAAAATCTGGTTTTTCAATTAATTTATTTTGTGAATCTGGGTGTGACTGGCTGGGCCAGCATTTATTTCCTGTCCTTAGTTGCCCCTTGGTGGTGGTGAGCTGCCTTGTTGAACCGCTGCGGTCCACTGTGGATTCAGTGATGGTAACACCATCGAATGCCAAGGGCAGTGTTTAGATTGCATTTTAGTGGTGATGGTCACGGTCTGGCAATTGTGTGATGTGAATATTACTTGCCACTTGTCAGCCTGGATACTGTCCAGATCTTGTTGCATTTGGAAATGGACTGCTTCAGTATCTGAGGATCCACAAATGTTGCTGAATATTGTGCAATCATTGGCGAACATCCCCACTTCTGACCTTAGAATAGAGGCAAGGTCATTGATCAAGCAGCCCTGAAGATGTATGGGCCTAGACCACTGCCCGAGGGACTCCTACAGACTTGTCATGGAGCTGAGTTGACTGACCTTTATCAACCATGACCATCTTCCTACGTGTCAGGTATGATTCTAAGCAGCAGGGAGTTTGCCTCTGATACCCATTGATTCCAGTTTTGCGAAGGGCCCTTGATATCACACTTGTTCGAAGGCAGCCTTGATTTAAAGGGCTATCACTCTCACCCCACCATTGTAATTCAGCTCTGTTGTCCATGTTTGAACCAAGGTAATGAGATCAGGAGCTGAGTGGCCCTGGTGGAGCCCAAACTGAGCGTCATTGACCAGGGTATTGCTGGACAGGTGCTGCTTGAAAGCACTGAGACCTTCCACCACTTTACTGATGATCGAGAGTAGACTGATGGGTTGGTAATTGGCCGGATTGGATTTGTTCTGCTTTTTATATACAGGAGATACTTGGGGTAATTTTCCACATAATCGGGGAAATGTAATTGTTGTAACGGTATTGGAACAGCTTGGTGAGGGCAGTGACAAGGTCTGGAGAAGAACGTTTCAATACTATTGACAAAATGTTGTCAGGGTATGTACCCTCTGAGGTATCCAGTGTCTCCAACTGAATCTGGATATCGTGTGGAGTGAATCAAATTGGCTGATAGTTGGTAACTGAATTGCTGAGGACCACTGGAGGAGGCCGAGATGGATCATCCACTCAGCACTTCTGACTGAAAATTGTTGCGAATGCGTGAATGTTATCTTTTGCACTGAAGTGCTGGGCTTTTCCATCATTAAGGATGGGGATACTTGTGGAATCTCCTACTCCGATGACTTGTTTAATTGTCCATAACTATTCTCAACTAGAAGTGGAAGGACTGCAGAGCTTAGATCTGATCCGTTGCTTGTGGAATCACTTAGCTTGTCTGTCACTTTCTGCTTATGCTGTCTGGCGCACAAGTAGTCCTGTTTGGTGACTTCATCAGGCAGACACCTCATTTTGAGGTATTCCCAGTGCTGCTCCTGCCCTCCTGCATACTCCATTGAATCAAGGTTGATCCTCTGGCTTGATGGTAATTGTTGTGAGGGGGATATGCCAGGCCATGAGGTTGTGCTGGAGTACAATTCTGCTGCTATTGATGACCCACAACATATTATCGAAACCCAGACTTGAGCTGCTAGATCTGTTCAAAGTCTGTCCTATTTAGCATGGTGACAGTGCCACCTAAAATGGTGGAGGTTATTCTCAATATGCAAGTGTGACTTTATCTCCACAATGACTATGCAGTGGTCACTCTTACCCAATACTGTCATGGACAGATACTTCTGCAGCTGGCAGATTAGTAAGGCTGTGGTCAAATATGGCTTTTCCCTCTTGTGGGTTCCTTCACCACCTGCCGCAGACCGAGTCGAGAAGTTATATCCTTCGGACCCAACCAGCTCAATCAGTAATGCTGCTGCTGAACCACTCTTTTTGTGGACATTGACGTCCCTAACCCAGAGTACATTTTGTGCCTTTGCCACCCTCAGCGCTTCCTCCAAGTGTTGGTCAGCTTGGAGGAGAACTGACTCATCAGTTGGGAGATGCTGGTACATGGTAATCAGCAGTAGGTTTCCTTTATCATGTGTAAACTAACACCATGAGACTTCATGGGATACAGAGTCACTGTTGAGGACTCCCAGAACAATTCCCTTCAAACTGTATCCCACGGTGCCACCACTTCTGCTTTGTCTGTCCTGCTGGTGAGAGAGGAGATATCCGGGGAAGGTGATGGGGTGTCATGGATATAGTCATACTCACAGAATCAGACCTTAAATACAATGCCAAGCTGTTGCTTCACGAGTCTGTTTATTTCTATTCACTGTTTCCTGCCAGCTGTCCCATTCTAGAAGCATGGCCATATATTCGCTCCAATCCACGAAGATTTGATTTTGCAAACTAGGCTTGGAGCTTTACCAAAATCTTTCTGAAAATCCACATGTTTTACATCCATTGCTTCTCTTTCATTTGTTTCCCAGTCTGTTTTTCAAACATAATTCCCATTTCATAAATCTATGTTAGTGTTGTCTATGACTATTATGTTCAGTCCCAATCATTTCTCCCAAACGATTTACGTACTATGTTCTATGTTCCATGTACTATTTCGTTTTCCATACCAGACTTGGTTTTCCTGGTATTGTCAGGAAGTTCTGTGAGGACAGAACTGAAGTAGTGGATTCATAGTTTTGCCATTTCCCTGTTTCCCTTTCTCCATTCTCTGGTTTCAAACTGGAAAATACCTGCACTTTGGTTTCATACTTCTCACATTGACATAATTTGACAAGCTATAACAGTTCACTCTTATAACCTTTGTGAACATTATCTTCAGAAACCCATCAATTCTTGTGTTAAGCTGCTCAATCATTGACCTTCCACATCATACACTCACAGGAGCATAGTCTCTGTGCCAACAGAAATACAGCACGATCTATATTAGTCCCACTTTCCGACAAAAGGATCATAGCCTGGAATGTTATGTCACTTCCAAGTGCTTGTCCAAGTACTTTTAACAGTTGAGAGGTTAAACTTGATAACCCCCCTCTCAGAATTTACTTTTCAGACCCCAACACCCTCCGGGTGATGAAAAAGTCATCTTTAAATCCTCTCTGAACCACAAAACCTTCACTTTAAAAGTGTGCTCCCTTGTTCTTGACCCTCTGTCTAAAAGGAACAGTTGCTGTCTGTCCACCCTGTCGATGCCCCTTGTTAACTTATCCTTCTGAATCACATCCCCCTAAGCCTCTCTGTCCAAAGTAACCAACCCGAGCTTATCCAGCTTCTCTCCATAGCTGATATGCTCCATCCCAGGGAACATCCTGGTGAATCTCCTCTGCAACACCCTCCAGTACAATCACATCCTTCCTGTAATGAGGGTCCCAGACCGACATACAGTACTCCATCATGGACTAAACCAAGCCCTGTATAGCACTTATAATCTTCTCCATGATTAATAAACGCTCCACCCACGGTTCAATTCTTAACTAGTCCATTATCCTGTTCAGTCACATTCAGGGATGTGTGGAAAAACACCCTGTGAGCTCCCTAGTGTGCTGCCAATCATTGTGTACACCCCATGTCTGGTTCCTCCTTCCAAAGTTCATCACCTCATATTTATCAGGATCACATTCCATCTGCCATTGATCTGCCCGTCTGATCATTCCACTTGTATTTTCCTGCAAAATCAGAACTTCCTCCTCACTACCAACCACCCGGCCAATCTTTGTGTCAAACACAAACTTACTTAGCACAACTCCCACCCCTCCCCCCACTCCCCCTTCAGATTCACATCTATATCATTTATGAATGCTACAAACAATAAGGGACACAGCACTGATCCCTGTGGTACACCAGGGGACTCTGGTCTCAATCACCCAAACAGCCTTCTCCCACCAAACTCTGCCTCCTGACACTAAGACAATTTTAGCTGTAACTTTTCAAGTTATCCTTGATACTCTGAGATTTTACTTTATTTTTTTCAGTTTCCCATGCGGAACTTTGTCAAAGGCATTGCATCAAAACTAAATAAGTGACCTCCTCAAACTAATTGAATCATCTCCATTAGTGTGACTTCACTCTGATAAAGTCATGATGATTATCCCTGATCAAGCCTTGCCATTCTGATTGGAGTTCAATTTTCTCCTTCTCTATTTTCTCCAGTAGTTTCCCGAACAGTGATTTAATACTCGCTCGTCTATAGTTTCCTGGTCTATCTCTACCACCCTTACTGTGAAGTGCAATCATAATAGCTGTTCTCCAGTCCTCTGGCACCTCCCCTATTGTCAGATTCTAATTGAAATTTCCAGTCAGCGTCTTTCCTCCCTTGACTCAACAGTATCCAGACCTGCAGATTGGTCCAATTTTATACCAGACAAAGCCTCAAACCGCCGCTCGTATTTTACATCAATCTCTTTCCAAGAGCTTTCCAATCCATCTTCTCGAATTCTGTACCTGCATCCTCCTTCTCCCAAGTAATACAGCTGTGATGTTTACATGTAACAATCTATCAATGTTCTCCGGGTTGACACACTGGTTGCCCCTTTGGTTTCTAATGGACACTAACTGTTGCTGATTATTCTGTTCTACTTGTCCTTGTAGAATGTCATGGTATTCTCCCTCATCTCTCCTGCTTGCACTTCTCCATGTCCCTCGGTTATTCTCTCCCCTCTATGTTTCGAAGTTTCAGCAAAATCACCTCTCATCTTTTGAAACTCGAGATCACAGGCTGAGTTTCCACATCAGAAAATCTTGCCATTTTAGGGATTAATCTGGAGAATACCTTTTGCAGTTCGTCTGTAGTATATTCTATCTTAGATTGGGACTCCAAACTGTACACAATACTCTCAGTTTTGTCTCAGCAACACTCTGTGCAGCTGGCGCATGGCATCTTCTACATTTCAATTACATTCACATGAATGTAAACCTAATTTTTCGTTTCCTATTTGCTTGTGTTTAGATTACATTGCGTTACAGTGTGGAAAAAGGCCCTTCGGCCCAACAAGTCCACACCGACCCGCCGAAGCGCAACGCACCCATACCCCTACATTGACACCATACCTAACACTACGGGCAATTTAGCATGGCCAATTCACCTGACCTGCACATTTTGGACTGTGGGAGGAAACAGGAACACCCGGAGGAAACCCACACAGACACGGGGAGAATGTGCAAACTCCACACAGTGAGTCACCTGAGGCGGGAGTTGAATCCGTGTCTCTGGCGCTGTGAGGTAGCAGTCCTAACCACTATGCCACTGTGCCGCCCAATTCTTCCCAATTCCTTTTACTTTAACTTTTGTTATGATGTTAGTGGGAGAGTTCTTTAAAAAGATCCTCTTGAATATCCAACGATACGTTATCCATTAGCTCCTCATTGCCTACGTCCACAAGAATCATCTTCAAACCATTCCAAAAAATGTTTGCCACTTATGGTTTTCGTTTCATCGATGCATTATCATCCTCCCTAGTTTTCCCATTACCTTCTATATATCCAGTAACACGTTCTTCATAATCGAGGCCAACAGACTCATGACCGCAGATGACAAGTTACTGCTCTGTATTTCACCACTCTCCATCTTCATCCTTTCTTAAACTATTGGATAATATTTATCACCTTTGCCTTATCCAGATTGGCTGAATATCTTTCGGGAATGTATTGGAAAACAATGTGATAATCTGCGATGCAATCAATATGCCTATTGCTGCTTCCTCTGAAATTCTTGTATGAAGTACATCTGATCTGTCAGATTTATAAATATTCAATCCAGCTTTCTTTTAAAACATAACCTCAATACTGAAAAGAATGATCTTAGACTTTATTTACACAAGCCCCATGGTCACTTGGTATTTCTGGGAGAATTTCTGGATATTCTACCTTGAAGATAGACACAAATAACCTGTTTCTTTTCTCTGTGATTTCTCTGTTCTCTTCAATAAATTACCCTGTCCGCACACCTACTGTTCCACATTTGACCTTGTTTTCACTTTTGTTTCATACACTGATGCACTTTTTTTCAGCAGTCTTTGTTTTTCTTTTGTTTGCATGCTTTTTCGCTTTTTGATTTTCCTTTCTTGGTCATCCGTTGCTGGGTCCTATATGTCTCCGAATCCACTGGCTTACTACGGTACTTGGCATTTTTCTAAGCTGATTCCTGTGATCTAATAGATAGTTGAAGGTGAGGCTGAAAGGGTTAGGTCGGAGAGGCGGGTGGACCAGATTGATCGGAAGGAAGATGAACACATAGGAACGTTCAAAAGGGGGGAGGATGCTGAGTTGGAAGATTGGACTGGGATAAGGTGGAGTTAGGGGAAATGGGGAAACTGGTGAAAACTACATTAATCCCCTGTGTTTGGAGGGTCCCAAGGTAGAAGAGGAACCTTTCTTCATCCATGCTTCGGGTGGTTAGGGTTTGGCGATGGAGGAGGCCCAGGACTCTCACGTCCTTGGCAGAGTGGAAAGGGGAGTTAAAGTGTTCAGCCACAAGGTGTTGGAGTTGGTCAATGTGGCTATCCCAGATATGTTCTCTGAAATGATCCACCTGCCTTACCAATGTAGAGAAGACCACACTGGCTTTAACGTATGTAGTAGATGAGGCGTTCTGTCTCCCTTCATCACCTTTCACTTTCAACCCCACCTTCATCTACCTATCGCATTCCTAGCTACCTCCCTCCTGCCACACCGCCTTCTCATTTATCTCTCAGCCTCCTTCAGCATAAGCCTCATTCCTGATGAAGGGCTTATGCCCAAAACGTCAATTCTCCTGCTCCTAGTACGCTGCATGTCTGTGCTTTTCCAGCACCACAGTCTTCGACTCTGATCTTCAAGCACCACACTCTTCGACTCTGATCTCCAGCATCTGCAGTCCCCAATTTCTCCTCACACCTTCAGGGCTTACATGTTTCAAATTTATAACAGTTACTTCAAATAAAACAAAAACTACCGTGTACTCAAACAGCATAAAAGAAAACCAATGTATTGTGGTCACTGTTCCCAAAAGGTCCTTTACAGCAAAGTTTTCAATTAGTTGTTTTGATCATCCAACACCAATTCCTAAATAACCTGATCTCTAGCTCAGTGCTCGACAAAATGTTAATGCTAGCTACTTAACACATGCTCATGAAATCCATTTTTCCCAGCATTAGCATTCAGTTGGGTTAACACAGTTTAGATATAATGTAAACAGGACATTATTACTGCAGTAACCACAAATGTGTATATCTCATTTCCCGTTTTATAACATGTCCAACATTTGTATTGCAGCTTTCACTTTGATATATAACTCCCATCAATGTTTCCTTCTCCTTGCTGTTTTTACGCTCCACATTACAAGATTCTGCAGAATCTGAGTGACGTGGATTTGGGGAGATTAATGGTAGAGATCATCTCGCCACGTCATTTATGATCTTTTTAAGCATCATTGTTACATTTTCTCCAGATCTCCCGTTATGCTGATGGAGTAGAGAAGGACAATGATCGTTCATAAATGCTCTGTATTTCCCCCAGAGAGCTGAGACAGCTCTAACCTGGGTGGGAACCTTACAACAGGCTGGTAAAGTGTTGCTGCTGCTGTACAGGATCGAAGTGAGATCACATCTGGAGTAGTGTGTACAGATTTAGTCTCTTCACTGAAGAAAGGATGTTGTTATATTGGAAGCAGCTCAGAGATGGTTCCCTCAGCTGATTCTTGCAATGAAGGTGCTAGCTTATAACGAAAGGATGATCAGGTTGATCCAATAGCCATTGGAGTTTACAAAAATAAAGGATGATCTTATTTCAACATAGATGGCAGGAAGGAGTCAACAACTGAAGAGAATTACACAGATAGTGGAGGAATCCATTCCGTTCTCCAGCCTGTTACACAGGAACAACCGAAGGATATTCAGGTCTTTGACCCTGTTACATGAGAATAGGACGACGCTGTTCAGCCCCTCGAGCCCGATGTATATTTACAGGAGGAGGCCAATCAGCCCCTCGAATCTATAACACTGGACCCAGAGTAGGCCATGCTGCACCAGTATCCTATTACACAGCAACAGGATCAGTCCATTCAGTCTCCTCAAGTCCATAACATAGGAACTGGAAGCGGTCACACAGTGACTGGAGGTTTGTTCCACTGGGATAACAGGAGGCCATTCAAACCCACCGAGTCTGTTGCAAGGGAAATGTGTTAGGATAAAAACTATCTGAGACATATTTCATGAGAAAGGAGGCAGTAATTCTCTTGTATGGGGACGAGAGAAGACCAATCGCTCCCTTCGTCTCATATCTGGGATACATGACGAGACCGTTCAGTATCTTCACCTATTATGGAGAAATATGAGAAGACCCATCAGCCCCTCAAAATGTTACACAGCAACGGGAAGATTCCATAATCCTCCACCCCTCTAACGCATCAACAGGAGGTGGTCATTCTGGCCTTGAAGATGACAACATGGGAATACCAGAAAGACTTCATCCCATCGATTTTGTACACCAGAAGGATGATGAGTCCAGTCAGCCACACATACCGCTTATGTAGCAATTGGAGCACATCTCTTAAAACCCTTTTGCCCATTAAACAGGAATTCAAAGAAAACGTAAATGTTTTTGAAATGGAAGAACTTATAATAACTGAATACATTAGGGAATAAAATGTAACAATAAAGTATTGTAATTTAAGGCAAATTATTAGAATCCATTGTTGAGGACATTTGCAAACATAAACCACAATCCATCGGACTCACATGGTTTTACAAAAGATAAACCATGATTGAAGTGCTTTCTTGAGTTATTTAAAGATGTGACAAACAAGGTGGATAGTGGGAATCCTGGAGATGGAGTATATCTGGTCTTCGTGAAAGCATCGGATATGTCGCTTCTCCAAAGAGTGAGTGGTAAGATCAGACAGCATCCGTTTAGGAGTAATTTATTAGCTTGGATGGAGGCTTGGTTAACCAACAAAATGCAGTCAGATGAATTATATGGATCATTTTTTATTGGAAAATGCAATTTGTTGGGTGCCATAGATTTCAGTTCTCATGCCTCGACCATTTGGGATTGATATTATTACTCGGTTGACGGGAGAGAAAATACTATAGCTAGATTTTCAGATGACACTAACATTGGTGGGAAATTACTTCGGAATGATGATGCAAAAGATTAAAAAACTATATGGATAGGTTGGGTGAATGGACAAATATTTGGCAATGAAAATTAAAGTGGATAAATATGGAGTTTTGCAAGTTGGCCAGCCTAATAAAAAGGCAAATTATTATCTAAATGGAGAGAAACTTCAAAGTGCTTAAGTGCAGAGGGATGTGGGTGCCCGCTTGCATATCACAGAAAACTTGCTTGTGGGTACTTCAAATAATGAGAAATGCAAGTATAACTTCATCGTTTATTTGTAAAAGGATAGAGTAGAAAGGTAGGGAGTGTTGCTGTAGCTGTGCAAGGCATTAGTGAGGCTGCAACTAGAGTACAGTTTGTGTGTCCTACAGAATGAGGTATTTCCATTGGAGGCAATTCAGAAGAGCTTCATTAGATTGATTCCATATTTGAAGTGTTTGTCTTATGAAGAGAAATTGAGCAGTTCAGGCCTATACTCTCGATTTTATAAGAACGATAGGAGAGCTCATTGAGGTCTGTAAAATGCTAAATATAATTGAAAGTGTAGATGTGGAGTGGATATTTTTTTCATCAGCCGCAATCTCCAACAAGAGACTAGAGTTTGACGATCGAGAGATAGCAGGGATGTGGAATAGAGGCCGCGATGACATCAGCCATGATTGTATTCCATGGCGGAGCAGATTCGAGAGGTTGGATTCCTGACTGATTCTCCTCGTCCATATTCAGCTTTTCGACTGTGTTACACAGTAATGGGAGAGGACTGTGTTTCAAACAGAAAGCAGGCACTCCGGATAAATCAGTCTTAATCAGTTTGACCGAACGTCACCAGTGGAGTCACACAGTGACCAGTGCTGGGTCCTCAACTATTTACAATCTATATCAACGATCAGGAGGATGGAACAGATATAGAGATACTGAGTTTGGTCATGTTGCTGTGATAAGCAAGAGATTAAATTATCAAGAGAGGGTGGAGGGTCTACAGATAGATGCAGAGAGGTAAAAGCAATGGATAATAATTTGGCAGCTGCATTATAACATGATATAACCTGTCATTACATTTACAGGAATAATGGAAGGCAGTATGTTACTGAAATGGAGAGGGATTACAGGGATTAATCATACTGTGTACTGTGGGGGGTCACTCAGACCTGTTCAGACATGGGAGGTTTTGCTCCATCCCTGATCGTCTGCTCCTTCACACTCCAAGTGACCTCATTGCTCTCCGTACCCATGGAATGTTTTGAAGTGTTTGGTTGGTGATGGGGATGCTGTTTTCAAACATCTATTAAGGGGACGGCCTTTATCCAAGATACATTCATTCATTTCTACATGGAGACCCGAAGACGATGGGAATGCTGTCTGCTTGTGAATGAAGGCACTGTGGCTGCTGTCAGGACAGGCCTATTCACCAACATAGTGTACTGTGCATGGACACACGGTAACATTAAGAGAGAGAGAGAGCTCCTTCAGTTCCTCTACCTCTCCCCATTGACATGGGTACTCTGCAGATGCCATGTACACCATCGGGAATCCCATTATACTGGATACACCCGGCAGCTCCCTCCTGTGGGGGAAACAATGTATTTACCTCATCCACCATATATATCTTCCATCACCGAATGGTTACATTGATGGCAACATACTGGGAGATGATGGCTATGTCACCCAGTCCTGTTTGGAAAGTTCCAGAACATAGAAGCTGAATGAAACTGTGACCCGAACAACTACTGGCAGCACTGTCCTTTCCCCTGGGGTGAAGCTGCAGGACGCGTTAAAGGAGGTGACACCGCTCTGTGACCAGCTCCTTGTTCAATCAGTGTCCCCTCACACTCTGCTCCTGGATTAAGTGTAGCTTGCGAGGCTGTTAATGGAAAACTCGGGTGGGTCCAACAGATCCCTTTCCACACACACACTAACTCTGTGTTTTCAGTGTTTCCCCACTCTGTAACCTTTGGTCCATTTGTTGTTCATGTTACAGACCCAGATGCTGTAACTACAGTCCCCAGGCTCCTCCCAAAGTTGGGTCATCAAATCCTCATGTCTCCCTGAATGTCTCAGGCAGCTCACAGCACAACCTCCAGCAAACCATCCCCAACCCCTCCACTAAATTTTCAATAAGAGGAGTCAGTCAGAAACTCCTCATCTATAAGTGTTGTGGACCAGACCAGATCCCTGCAAAACATTTTAAGAAGGTCGCTTCGACCCGACCCTTTCCTTATTTTAAAAATAGATGTGAAGTGTGCGTTCCAGATATGTTGTGACTGGTCAAACCACTCGACATTAAGCAAAATATAATCTATTCAAATGCTTTAGCTAAAATACAATCAACGAAAAGAACATTTTGAGATAGCTTATATGTTTGAACACTTACACAAACAATAGATGACGTACCTTCTCGGTATACACCGCTTGGCACAAAGATATATTCAAATGCAGATCCTTACATGCAGTTTTCCGATCGAAGAGATATCAACATCAACAGAGATCTCAGAGAGAAAAGCAGCTGGGGATCATGTATTGAAACTTCTAACCATTCTGGGATTCCCAACAGCTTCTGAAGGCTGCAGTTAAAAACAAACCGAGAAAACCTGGTCTGGGAGAGCTGGCCCCTGCCCTTCCATTGTTACCAATGTTTTAATAAAACCTAAAGGCTTTCTCAATTATATACTTAAACTGTTTTCAGACAGCAGTTCTTCATCTCTGCCTTTATAACCTCTCTTCAAAAAAAGAATCCCAAGATAAAATAACCTTTTTACAGTGATAGTATACTCACAACTCCACCTTTAATAAAATGATCCATCAATATACAAAAGGAGATTCATTTTAGACCTCCTAACCTTCCTCTATGTGTAGACTGGCAGGAATGGCAGGATTACCTTACACTGAAAGACTGAAGTGACTGGGCTTGTATACCCTTGAGTTTAGAAGATTAAGAGGGGATCTGAGTGAGACATATAAGATTATGAAGGATTAGACACTCTGGCAGCAGGAAACATGTTTCCGCTGATGGGTGACTGCCGAATCAGAGGACACAGCTTAAAAATACGGGGTAGACCATTTTGGACAGAGATGGGGAGAAACTTCTTCACCCAGAGAGTGGTGGCTGTGTGGAATGCTCAGTCCCAGAGGGCAGTGGAGGCCCAGTCTCTGGATTCATTTAAGAAAGACTTGGTTAGAGCTCTCAACGATAGTGGAATCAAGGGTTATGGAGATAAGGCAGGAGGAGGATAATGATTAGGAATGATCAGCCATGATCATATTGAATGTTGGTGCAGGCTCGAAGTGCAGAATGGCCTACTCCTGCACCTATTGTCTATTGTTTATTGACTGCAATGCATATATATTACATTGACTCTGAGCATACAAATGTTCACAACGAGATTCGATTTCAGTCATTTTACTCCTGCCACAGAATGCCTTTGAGTTTCTTCACTCAAGTTTCCACAACGTGTCAAAACTTAGGTTTTCTAACCCTGTCACATGCATAATTTCATATTGAATGGTGGAAATAATAAGCTCAGTCGACACAGACTGGTATTTTTCTCCCAAAACTTCTCCAAAAATTTTAAGGGGTCACGATCATTGAAAACGATTTGTCTCAGATAAGTTATTTGCAATTTAAATGCTGAAATGTTGCAACGCCAACACCAAGCTCAAGGCCTCCTTCCCCATTGTGGAATAAATCTGTTGATGTTTCCATTAGACACTCCAATCACACGTTACATAATGGAGCACTTCTCATCTCTCCAATCGTCCCTCCAATAGGTCCTCATGTCTCAGCACAAAAGAATTACATCCTTCTGTACCTCTTAATGCTGTAAGCTCTTTACCTGCTACTCCTGGCCTATGCCAGTAAACCTTACACTCACAGGGATATGTTCTAAGAAAATCTCACACATTCTTCTCAATCTCTCACAGAAACAAAACTTTGATTTCTGAACTCAATCATCATCATCAGCCATTTTAGCTTCTAACCTTGCCATTGTTACTCTCTGCTCTTCCACATGAGTTCTCATGAGTGCAGAAAGTAAATTGTTGAACTTCTCCAAAATGAGAATCTCTCTAAGGGTCATAGGTTTGCTCTGTTTTAATACCCTTCCCCACCTTTCAAAATTTGTTTGATCCTTGCAAACACAACGTGCGTTTAACCAGGCATGCTATTTTATATTCCTGAAACACTGTCTGTCATCTTCTGGCACAAGCTCATATGCACTTCAAATGGCTTTCTTTACCTCCTCATACTCAGCAGATACCTCCTCTGATAGGGATGCAAATGCCTATCCGCTTTGTTTGAATCAACTAAATCCACATGTTCTCTGGCAACTGCATTTGTTTAGCCACTTTCTGAAATGATATTAAAAAGGCTCCCTCCATCATTCTCATCAAACTTAGATAATACCTGAATGTATTTAAACAGATCCCCATCAGACCTTTGGCTATATAGGGTTGCTCATCCTCACTATCCTCCTTATCCAGCCGACTGTCTGCCTTCATCTCCACCTTCTATGTCAACTTTCCTCTCTAATTACTATCTTTTGAAGTTGAAACTCTCTGCTTTTCCTCTCTCTTTTTCTTTCTTTCTTCTTCATTTCCTTTTCTTTTATTTCTACTTTTCATCATAATTCAAACAGTTTCAATTCCTTCTCATGTTCAAGGCGCCTCATTTGAAATTGAATTCTAGCCATTCCAAAAACTCTGATGGCATTTCCACCAAATGTAATTGCCGAGCTATAGCTGTAATTATCTCTCATTTTCTCACAGACAAACACAACCCCAACTCCAGCTTGTCTGCCAATTCCTACACCTTTGCCTTCATTACCTTTTATAAAAACCTCAACTTCACTTCTTCCACACCCAGAGAACTCTGAATGACTGAAATAATCTTTATACATAAAAACCTATTTAAACCAACCGAATTCAACATCCAGAACCAAAGACACGAACAACTACCATACGCGAACTTTGAACCCAATAGTCTCTCAGTGCATACTCTCCAGTGTCTGCATGAGCTTATTTTGGATGCTCTGGTTTCCTCCCATAACCCAAAGATGTGCATGTCAGGTGAATTGGTCATGGTTAGTTGTTCATAGTTTTCAGGGATGTGTGGGTTAGGTGTCTTAGTCGGTGTAAATGTGTAATAATAGGGTCGCGGAATGGGTCTGAGTAGGTTACTTCTCGGAGGGTCGGTGTGGACATGTTGGGTCGCATGGCTTGTTTGCACACTATAGGGATTGTAATTCGAAACCCAATTTGATATTATCGATGTATAACGAGACAAGAGCCCCCAGTTTGCTATAGACCAACCAGGTTGCCTCAAACTAGTTTAAGAAGGTAGCTTGGATGCCAACCTTTCCTTATTTTAAAGGTAGATGTGAAGTGGGAGTTCCAGATGCGATGCTACTCGTCAAACCACTCACCATTAAGCAAAACATAACATACTTAAAGACTCTAATGAAAATCCATACAAAATGAAGAGGAATTTAGAATGATTTAACTATTGGACACCATAACCGAATAATGGATACAGTACCTTCTACAAATGAACTGTTCCAATATACCAACACCCCATAAACACATCCCTTGGAAAAATGGAACATTCAGACATACATTCTTGCATACAGTTCTCCAATTCAGAAGGAAACAGCATCAAGTCAGGTTTCAGAGAGAGTAGCAGCTGGGGATAAGTATTATAAACACTAAAAGCATCGTAAGTCATTTACTTGTGCCGTTTGAAGAAGGCAGTTTGGCCTTTAAGATCTCTTATTTAAAGAAATGATAAAACAATCTTTTTTTTTAAAGTGACAGCATTGTCACACACTTTAGATTCCTGGCCCGTTACTTGAGGGACTTCCTTGTTCGGAAGATCACCTGAGAGGGACAAATACAGGTACAGACCAAGTTACAAGGTTGTATCTCATAACTTCTGAAACACCCCTGTCCATGGACTTTCACATGGGACATATAGGGAAGTGAACAACAGCCTGGCACACACCATTTCAGTATTTCTGAGCTACACAATGTCAGCACTCGATACACTAGGGAGCAATAAACCCATAAACAAAGGCCAGGGAAAGATACAGAGGGACAGAAAGATTCACATGAAAGACAGAAACAGACAATTAATTGACTGAAAAGATGTTGTGGAAATATGCTGAAACAGACAGGGCAGTGGGAATAACTGGAGAAGTGAGAATCTTCGAGTGTAAACTTACAAGAATGAGAACATTGAATAAAGGCATTGTCAGATCAGCGGAAATGGTTTGTTTGATCAAATTCTCAATCTGCTTGACAGAACACCACAAACAACATAAACTGGGACAAGATGACAGGCCAGCATGGAGATCTGTGCAGACCATGCTAGTGTGTTGCTCAGTAAACTGCACTATCTGCTCAGCATGGAAAGTATTCCAAACTTTACTGTCATATGCTAACTATACTCGCAGTAGATTACTACAATGTGGACAATGAGAAGATTTGCTGTGTGTGTGTTCATCAGAGACTGAGGGAGAGTGCGTGTGTGCGATTGGTCTGGTTAAATGTGAAACTTATCGTTTGAGAAGGAACGCACATGGAGGATATTATTTTAAATTTGAACAACTGGCAGGATTTTTATGAATTGACAGAGAGAGAACGAGAGAAGTTTCATGGACAGATGAGATAAAGTGTTTGAGAATGTCAGAATAAAGGTATTGCCAGACAAAACAGCAAGATACATCGGCATGCACATGAATGACAGATGAATGCGAGTTTGGTGTGAGCTCGAATCAGATTTGCTTCGGCAGGTTTGAAGCCGGGAGAGTCAGTAGCAGATTATTGGCTTCATTAAGCCTGTACTTCATAGCTCAAGTATCAAACAGCAGATGGAATAAACCAGTGAGATATATTCTGGAGTGGTGAGCATTTCAAGTTAGAAATGGTCAGGGTATGGTGTCATGAATCAGCTCATGTTCAAAGTGATCTCCCACAGTTGTGACTTATCTGCTTCAGCTGCAGATATTGGCCAGGGATGGGATGGAAACAGTGGAAGGAAGTGGAGTTTGTAACCAGAACAGTAGAGAGTGACCTCCCTGCTCTTAATATTTAAATAACAAAGGCAATGATACAATAAATTGTAGTTCTCCGCTGAAACTGAGTAGGTCAACATAGAGAGCAGAGAGGGAGACAGTAATTGAACACATTCATTGATGTTGTTAGTAATGGGCTGTAGTGTGATATATGGATTGAGAGTTTCAACAGGAAAATAATAGTGACAAGAAATGTAACCTATATAAAAGAACAGTAATAGAGTCATAACCGGTTTATAGAACAAAAAAATCTGGACAGTGACACTTACCAGGAACACCAACGATAGCCAGGAAAGGATAATAAAAATATTGTATAATGAGAACAGTATAATAGATCCGCAATGATAATGGCCAACAATAAAATGCAGAAAGACGCCAAATATAACTGGATAAACACCTATGTATTGTTGCAACATGCCAGTCTAATGTTCCCAGATTCGGATACATTTTTGGAACATTCCAGTCTAATGTTCTCAGATTCTGATCTCTCCGCTCCCTCTCTAAATCTGCTGATCCCTATCAGTGCTGTCGGTGATGCTCCTGCTCATGTTATGGGAGAACACATTGAACGGCGCCCATTTATCATTAAAAGATGGAAACCCTCAACTGGGATAATTAGCATCCATGGAGATTGGCATTAATCACAATCACTGAACAAACACTGGAAACTGAGCAAAGGCTACAACAACGGATGAATGGGCTCCACACAACAATCAACAGACAGCAGTGTTCCCTCCCAGTTCTGGAACACTCCAGTGGTCCAGGACATTCAACCTCGGACCTTCTGGTGACCATCCATCAAGATGGGACTTCGGGACAGGCAGCAGCGAACAGTGGCCGAGCAGAGGCTCATAGCTAATTTCGGTACCCATAGGGAGAGCCTCAACCGGGACCATGGGTTCATGTCACATTACAAGTGACAACCATTGCACTGTACACACACACACACACACTCACACACACTCACACACACACACACACACACTCACACACACACACACACACACAGACACACACACATACACACACACAGGCACTCCTATACACGCACATACAGACGGACACAAATGTACACAGACACGCACACAAACACTCACACACAAACTTACAGACACCCACACTCACACAGGCATCCGATCAGAGACTTAGACCACTCTACACTCATGCACAAAGCTATACACTCTCTCCCAATGATACTCAACTCCCCCCACCCAGACACGCACACACTACCACACTCACACATGCACCCCCTCACAGACTTAAGAAACTCTACATCACTATACACACAAATACACTCCCTCTCACACTCACAACCCCCAACCAAGACAAACCCACACACAGACAATGACCCACATGCACACCTATATATTTTGTGAGTTGAATTTGTACTTGCAGAGTTACATTGTACTTTGCTCAAAAACTGCATTAATTCATGTAAAGATATGAGCTCAAAAACTGCATGAATTCATGAAAAACTCTGTTATCTCACCTTTCTGATTATAATCAATCTAAGCATCACGGTATAGACAGAGAACACAGGGGGCGAACACCTTCAACATATTGTCTCGCTATCACTCATTGTTACAGCTAACCTGAGAATGCAACTTTAAAAGAAAAAGGTTTTGTGATTTACACATGTAGGAAATGAAACTATCATGGTGTTCAAACTGATGAAATACTCAACAGACAATCATGGTATTTTTCAATGTCCAATTTCCGTTACATCACACTGTAAATTTTTGCGATAAATTCTGTGCCCGAGAAGTGTGTCCTCCACTATCACCTGATGAAGGAGCGTCGCTCTGAAAGCTAGTGTGCTTCCAATTAAACCTGTTGGATGAAAACCTGGTGTTGTGTGATTTTTAACTTTGTACACCCCAGTCCAACACCGGCATCTCCAATTCATGACTGAACAAACAGGCTCAATTAACCAGTTCCACACATCACTTTTCATATCACTATAAAAGGGAACATTTACCGGGTTTGGATGGAATGGATGAGGGTTGCTGAGGGATGGACCATAAATCTTCAAATCTTTTAAGTCTTTTTTTTTAACTTGTATATGAAAGTATTAACAGGACACTGCAGGGGTCTATATATGTTCCCCTCTGTTTATGAAAGGAGGCAATTATAAAATAACAGACCGGTTGCATAAAAAAAATTAGGTGGGCACGTTTCGAGATATCTTAACCCAAAGTATAATACTATTGACCAATGTGAAGCTCCTCCTGGTTTTAAGTGACCTGTTATCAAATTATTTCATAACCTTGCGACAGAGCATTGAGATTATTGATCAGCAACTGGCCGAAGCAATGCTGTCAATATGGGCCTCTTACAAAGGGATAAGAGAAAGCCATTCAGCCCATATTAGCCTGTTGCCACTTGAAAAGGTAGAAATCTAGAATATTAGCACATTTTGCCAACAGAATCGTTCAAAATGAAGAGAGGTGTCGCTGTTGCTCTATGAAGTGCTACTGAGAGGCCACCTGGAGTACTTTGTGTTGTTTGTGTTTCTGGGAAGGGATGAACCTCCATCAGATACAGTTTAACGGCTGCTCGTAATCCACGAGTTGTTGTCTCATTTAATGTCTCGGGTCTGTTACACAGGGACAGGAGAGGAGGCCATTCAGCCTTTCCAGTCTATTACAGAGGGCCACGACACTCGAGTCTGTTACAGAGGGGGAAGTGTTTCTTTAACTTTCTGTTACACATAAATATTAGTTTTAAATTAGTTTGGGAATAGGAAAGACTTGATGTAAACATTAAAGTTCTAACTTTGAACAAGGCCAATTTTGAAAGTGTTAGGTGAGCCCTGTGAAAGGCTGATTGGAATACCCTATTCGCAGGTAAAGGGATGGTTGGAAAATACAAGGCCATCAAAACTTGCTTTCAGAGAGTCCAGAACCAACGTGTTCCCATTAGTGAGAGGGGCAAGGCTGGTGGGTGCAGGGATTAGATTAGATTAGATTACTTTCAGTGTGGAAACAGGCCCTTCGGCCCAACAAGTCCACACCGCCCCGCTGAAGCGCAACCCACCCATACTCCTACCGAACACTACAGGTAATTTAGCATGCCAATTCACCTGACCTGCAGGTCTTTGGACTGTGGGAGGAAACCGGAGCACCCGGAAAAAACCCACGCAGACACGGGGAGAATGTGCAAACTCCACACAGTCAGTCGCCTGAGGTGGGAATTGAACCCGGGTCTCTGGCGCTGTGAGGCAGCGGTGCTAACCACTGTGCCGCCCCGTGCTGGATGGCTTGATATATTGATGCTCTGATCAAGATAAAGAAGGAGGCATATCTCAGGTAAACAGAGCTGAGATCAACTGAAACCCGAGAGGTGTATAAGACAACAAGTGTATAGTAAATGGGGAAATCGGGCCAGGAAAATGTGGACATGAGATGGCTTTAGAAATAGGGTTAACGAGGCATTGAGGAAATTCTACAAATCCTTTAATGGTAAAAGATTAACTAGGGGGAGAACAGGGCCCCTTAAAGATCAGTAAGACTACCTCTGTGTGGAACCACAGCAGATTGGAGGGATACGAAACCAGTATTTCTCCTCAGAATTTAATGTGGAGGAGGTAGCAAGAGCGAGAGAATGAAGAAATATATAGTGATACCTTGAAAGTGTCTATATTACAAGGAGGTGTTGGACATTTTAAAACATATAAAGGTGAACAAATCCCTGGGACCTGAGCAGTTGTATCCCAGATGTTTGTGGGAAGCTAGGAAAGAGATTACTCAGCATTTTGCTGACACATTTGTAACATTGATTTCCACAGCTGAGGTGTCAACAGACTGGAGGGCTGCTAACATAGTTTCATTATTTAAGAAAACATGGTAGACTGGTTAGCAAGGTTAGACTTCCTGGAATCCAGGGAGAGCTCGCCATTTAGATCCAAACTTCTCTTGAATATTGGAGACAGGGCGTGACAATGACATTTGTTCATTAAACTTGGAGGCCTGTGACCAGTGGCGTGCCGCAAAGATCAATAGGGGGTCCACTGCCTTTTCTCACTTATACAAATCATTTACATTTGAGGATATGAAGTATGGGCAGTAAGGTTGTAGATAATTCCAAATTGGTAGGTTTAGTCGACAGTGAAGAATATCTCTCAGACTGTAATGGGACTTTGCTGAGGTGAACCGAGGAGTGGCAGATGGAGCTTATTTTAGTTAAATGTGAGGTGTTGCATTTTGGAAAGACAAATCAAGGCAAGACATGTAGTTAGGGTCCTGTCGAAAGCTGCCACTCCGTAGAAAGTATCGAATCCCTGCATTGAGGAAACAGGCTATTCGACCTATGGAGGCCACACCGAACCTCTAAACAGTATCCCACTGGACAAACCCAGACCCTATCCCTCTGAGCCTGCATTTCCCATAACAAATCCACCTCGCCTACACATCCCTGGGTACTTTACGCAATTTAGCATGGCCAATCTACGCTTATCTGTATATCTTTATACTGTGGGAGGAAGACATAACATCCGGAGGAAACTCATGCAGACACGGGGAGAATGTGCAAACACCACACAGGCTGTCATTCAAGGATGGAGTTAAACCCAGATCGCTGCGCTCTGAAACAGCAATGCTAGTCACTGAGCTACTGTGTCACCTTGTGGTGCAGGTTCTCTGTTCCTTGAAAGTGCCGTCACAGGTAGACAGCGCAGTGAAGACGGCACTCGGTGATCTTCCCTTTATTGGTAAGTGCTTTGAGTCGAAGTGTTTGCATGACATGTTGCATCTGTACAGGACATTGGTTTGGCAACTTTTGTAATATTGCCTTTCATCCTGGTTCCCTGCTGTCGGAAAGATGTTGTCAAATTTGAAAGGGTACAGAAGAGATTTAAAAGAATGTTGCAGGTGTTGGAGAGTTCGAGTTACAGGGAGAGTTTGAATAGGCTGGGGCTATTTTCAAGTGTTGAGGCTGAGGGGTGACCTTAAAGAGGTTTATAAAATAATGAGGGGCAAAGATAAGGCAAACAGTCCACTTATTTTACCCAGGATAGTCCAAAATTAGAATACAAAGATTTAAGGTGAGACGGAAAGATGTAAAAAGTGACATGAGGAACAACATTTTCACACAGAGACTGCTGTGTGTATGGATTCAACAGACAAATGAGGTGGTGGAGGCAGGTACAGTTAGACCATTTAAATGGCATTTGGATGGATACATGCATGGGAAGTGTTTAGAGGGAGATGGGCCAAGTGCTGGCAAGGGGGCCGAGATTTATTTAGGATATTTGGTCGTTATGGACGATCAGACTGAAAGGTATTTTTTCCGTGCTGTACATCTCTGAGACTCTATTGTCTCTTGAGTGTATAACACAGGAACAGGAAGAGGCTATTCAGCTTCTGAATTCTGTCAGTCAGCTTGTTTGTTAAATTACTGAGAGTAAAATACAAAAATACATCATTCAGATTTTGATGGTATTTCACAGAAACGGGGGAAAGGCTTTCAGCGGCAGCTTTCAATGAGATCACGGCTGATTTGGTTACTTCTCAAAACGGCGTTCCTATTTGCAGTCATGGCCGAGTGGTTAAGGTCAATGGATTAACCATCCATTGGGGTTTTCCCACGTAGGTTCGAATCCTCTGAGATCTGTTGTGAATGCTTTCCTGCTGGAGCAATTTCTGTTCAAAAAGCCAATTTTGCAAATCACGCCTGGAATTTGATTAGAATTGAGAAACTCGAGTTCTTCATCAGAAATGTTCCATATTTAAAACATTATCTATGTTTCTCTTTCCAGATACACTGCTCGACACATCGGGTTTCTGCAGTTGTTATTGAACGCCCTGAGCAGAAGTGCTGCTTTTCATTAGATTCCTTTAATCCATTGTCCTCTGTTATCTGACTCTGGTCATTGGCAACACTTCCTCCTGCTCGTCACAGTGCTCATTCCCCACCGCTCCTTCTCCCATCATTACAAACAACCGCAGGAAATTGCCACTTAACCATCTTTGTTCCAAAGTGAAACTCACCAGCCTCGGGAATGTCTCCACCAAACGCGACTTCTCATCCCTGGACATGTGCAAACCAGAGGATTGTGAAGAGATATTGTGAAAATATTGTCAGTTGGCAGTTGGAAAAATGTTTAGGAAGCTCCAGCATTGGAAATCTTGAGAAACTCTTTGGGGAATGGAATCAGAGGAGATTGAAGAAGTGTAAATTGTCAGTCCGAGTAGAGGAAGGGATATTGACTGATGTTCTCAGCAAAGGAACTGATCTGAGACATTGAAAGAAGGCTCGCTCCCGTACGTGAGGAATACAAACTTCATCTGGACTCTGGGACAATGAAAAACTCTGCAACACTCAAGACAATATCCAAATATTGACTGAGATCACTACAGTACGTGTACCATAGATGGGCCAGTTTTTGTCCAGTGTGTGCAGGAGGGCTTCCTGAGACAGTATGTAGACATGCCTTCAAGGGAAGAAGCCACTTTCGATTTAGTACTGCGTAACGAACCTGGCCAGGTGTTAGATTTGGAAGTAGGTGAGCACTTTGGAGACAGCGATCACAATTCTCTCAGGTTTACTTTCATGATGGAAAGGGATATATGCACTCCACGGAGCAAGAATTTCAGCTGGTGGAAGGGTAATTACGATGCAATGAGGTAAGATTTAGGAAGCGTAGAATGGGGTAGGAAACTGTAGGGGGTGAGCACATTAAAAGTGTGGAACTTATTCAAGGAAAAGCTCCTGTGTGTCCGAGATAAGTATGTACCTGTCTGGCAGGGAGGAAGATATAGAACGCGTGAGCCGTGGTTTATTCAGGAAGTGGAATCCCTGGTCAAGAAGAACAAGAAGTCTTATGTTAGGACAAAACGTGAAAACTCAGTTCGAGCGCTCGAGGGTTCCAACGATATCAGGAAAGACCTAAAAAGAGAGCTGAGAAGAGCCAGGAGGAGACATGAGAAGTTGTTGGTTGAAAGGATCAGGGTTAACCCTAAGGCTTTCCATAGGTATGTCAGCACTAAAAGAGCTAAATTTGGGACAATCAAGGATAATAGTGGGAAGTTTTCTGTGGAGTCAGAGGAGATAGAGGAAGCACTAAATAAATATTTTTCGACAGAGTTCTGTATAGATAATGAAAATGTTGGCGAGGAAGATACAGATATACTTGCGTCTCGACTAGAAGAGATTGAGGTTCACAAGGAAGAGATATTAGAAACACTGCAGGGTGTGAAAATAGATAAGTCAGCTGGGCCGGATGGGATCTATCTGATGTTGTTCAGCAAATGCACTACAGGAAGGTACAAATCAAGCTGAACCTAACAACGGCTCGTTTTGAGCCGCTAATTTGCAGTGAAGTGGCGGCGCCAATAAAAGGTATCACGCAGCTGGTCTAATTCCACATCCTGAGCTCGAAATGACCAGATGTCTCTCGCTGAGTTTCGGCAGGGTCTTGCATAGACGACAACATGACACTTATTCACTGGAGTGGATCATGAAATCGCATCGGGATTGTGAATAAAGAGATGGAAACTTCCAGCAGAGAAGGAGGCGACCCTGAAGCAGGCAGCTGAGGACAAATGTTTCTCCTTTGCCAGTGAAAGGCACTGCTTCATAAATTGGAAACTTCGAAGTGAAGCAGTGTTGGTGATTATCTTCGCTGCTTGTTCATCTTTTAAATTCTGATTCCATGAAAGTCCATAGCATTACATATCGACATTCTGCCAGCGGTGAGTGTGCCTGTTGGGCCAGTGGCGTTTTGGATAACGTGTCTGACTTCGGATCAGAAGATTGTAGGTTCGAGTCCAACCTGGCTCGAGGGGAATGTCTGCCTTAACCGTGCCCCACGTTGACGCTCCTTTGTGAAGTCCTGCCGGGACGTCGCTTCTGTGCTTCCACATTTGAAACTTGCATTTGTCCTCTTGTCCATTTCAAATTCCAGCTCACCACAACGGAGACCTCTGTCGCTTTGGGGGTATCTTTCTGTGTGTCTCCATTTGTGGGTGAAAATGAGCATGAGTTCCTCAAAAGTCGTTGTGCCATTTAATAACACAGGATAAAGTCATTGACATTTGCCCTGGGAACATGAGAACACATTAGACTTTGGGCCAAAGTTGGAAACTGCGACTGGAATAGATGGATCTCTGATTAGCCACAATGCACACAGGCGGAATGGCCTTTTCCCACTTTGTAAATCTACTAAGACAAGTTGAAAATAATCTGCAAGGAAAATGTTCATAAAGGGTGTTTTATTTACACCAAATACGATAGCATCTATCGCCTTGTCTTGTTATTTACTTGTGAGGATTCGATACTCTCAGCACCGTGGCCCGGATCGTATTCCCGCTCATGGAATGGTTGTATTGTTCAGCTAACATATCGGTGTACCAGTACTTCTGCAGATTTTCCGATGCGAGCAGGTCATTGGTTTTGTCCAAAATATTATGTATGTTAACATAATACGAATAGCTGCAGTTGCTGGAAATCTGAGCCAAAAACGAAAATTGTTTGCGGAACGCAGAAAGACTGGCAACAGAAACATCGACTCTCCTGCTCCTCGGATGCTGCTGTGCTTTTCCAGCATTTTCTGATCTAAAATCAGGTTTCCAGCATCTGCAGTCCTCACTTTTGCCTAGTTCCTTCAGTGTCGCTGGTTCCCAATTCAAGAACTCCATCTCTAGCGGTTTCATGTCTGTACCTCCATGCTGTGGAGTTGAAGAGTAAAGAAAAGTAACTCACCCCCTCCATCTCTGGGGTAATTAGGGGCTGAAAGTGAATCGTATCACATTGAAGTATATCTACAAGCGACTTAATCTCTGTCTTTTATTGGGAACCATCTCTTTCATTGTAACCATCAGGAAAGACCATTTCGATCGCTAAAAAAAAGAAATGAATATGTCACTAACCTTTGTTTGTTTCATGTCCAAGAATACTCAGATCAATAGCTCCCTTGATTACCTCTGCTGGTCATGTTCGCAAAGAGATCTAGCAAATTGCCAAGTGTGATTTTCCTTTCAATAAATAATTTTGAATCAATTTTGCTGCAAATATCTTTTCCTAACTTTGTGCTTTTCTTCTTTTACATTGGTGTCTCGCACCTTACAAATGACAGCAAAGGTATGAATGGAGATGGAAACATTTAACTCGTCAGCGGCAGCTTTCAATGAGATATCGGCTGATTTGGTCACTGCTCAACGTTGCAGCTTTGTCTGTAGTCATGGCCGCGTGGTTGAGATGAATGATTCGAAGTCCTTTGGGGTTTCCCCACGTTGGTTCGTGTCCTGCTGACGTACGTTATGAATGCTTTCCTGCTGGAACAATTTCTACTCGAAGTTCAGAAAGCTTATCTTGCAAACCAGACCGGTAATTTGATTAGACTTGGGAAACTTGAGTTCTTCATCAGAAATGTTCTGTGTTTAAAGCATTATCTCTAAGAATGACGAGAGTTAAATTTGGGACAATCAAGGATAATAGTGGGAAGTTTTGTGTGGAGTCAGAGGAGATAGGGGAAGCAATAAATTAATATTTTTCGACAGTGTTCGCTATAGAAAATGAAAATGTTGGCGAGGAAGATACAGAGATACTTGCGTCTAGTGTAGTAGAGATTGAGGTTCACAAGGATTAGGTTATAGAAATACTGAAGATTGTGAAAACAGACAAGTCCCCTGGGCCGGATGAGATCTGCCCTAGGAACATTCTGGAAAGCAAGTGAAGAGATTGATGACCCTTTGGAATTGATCGTCAAATCATCGTTGTCTACAGGAATAGAGCCCGTGGAATGGAGCATAGCATATGTTGTTCTCTTATGCAAAAAGTTTCGTGGAGACAACCCTGGTAATTACAGACCAGTGAATTCACTGCAGTTGTTGGTAAGGTGTTGGAAAAGCTTATTATAGATAGGATTTATGACCATCTCGAAAAGAATAATCTGATCAGGGACAGTCAGCACAGTTTTTTGATGGTTAGGCCTTGCCTAACGAATCTCGTTGACTTTTTGGACAAAGTGACCAAACAGGTAGATGACAGTAACCCGGTTGATGTGGTGTATATGGGTTTCAGCAAGTTGTTCGATAAGTTTCCCCACAATAGGCTATTATACAAAATGTGGAGGAATGGACTTATGGGAGAGATTCCTGCTTTGATCAGTAATTGGCTTGCCAATAGAAAACAGTGCTGTAGTTGATGGAACATGTTCTTCTTGGTGTTCAGGTCCTGGCGCCGTAACACAAGGGTTGGTGTTAGGTCCACTGCTGTTACATGAGATTTAACCTTGCCAATCAGTCTTCCATGGGGAACATTATTGAACGCCTTACTGAAGACCGTATGGATCACATTTACTACTCTGCCCTCATCAATCTTCTTTGTTACTTCTTCAAAAAACTCAATCAAGTTTGAGAGACATGATTTGCCACGCACAAAGCCATGTTAACAATCCCGAATCAGTCCTTGCCTTTCCAAATACATGTACATTCTGTTCCTCAGGATTCCCTCCAACAATTGGAGTATTCTTGGCAGATGCAGTTTCATGTAGGGAATGCGAGGTCATATACTTTGTTGGGTAGAATGAAAAGACACACTAGTGTTAAAATCGATAGAAACGCAAAAGAAGTGCGGTGCAGAGGAGTCTCAGTGTTCTTATACATGAAACGGACAAAGGTTAATCACATATTTATTTCTTGCTGGCAAAAAAAGGTTTTTCTGATGCTCACAATTAAAGAGATGGTTTCCAAGAAAATAGGAAAATTAAGTCACCATTAGAGTAATCAATTACCAAGATATCTCTCGTGATGTTTTATGGGACATGTGGGATTTTTTTGATTTTGGTTCTCCAATCGTTTTTACAATGGAACCGAGAGTTTTAGATGGGAAGTTAAGATCACGCATGACTATTGCCATTTTTGTCACTCACACGCATTTTTTTTTCCCCTTGTACGATTTATTTCGCTTTGTGGTTACTGCGAGTGGGCTTGTAAACTACACATGCTTGTGAGTTCATTCCTCACTGTTCCTCAACTCCAGCCAAACAGACTTTACATCCTTATTTCCTGAATCAAGGTAATCTCTAAACATTCCATAAATGTCATAAAAACTTCGGGATTTCACACGCCTCTGTATATCACCTTTCAATATTAATTGATCCTTTAGGTATTGCAGTTGTGCATAAGAAGAGAAAAATAGAATAGAGAATGGTGGACCTCCGCTTCACACACCCGTTATTGAAGCGAAAATGCAGATTACTGCCCATAATACGATCGTGGAAGCATGTGCCGAACACTCAGGAAACACAGAATAAGTGCAGTGCCACAGGGCTTGTCAGGGACAGCACCAGAAGGACAACAGAAATGCTGCTCTAAGCTCCTATTTTGGATGTATTTCTCAATGAGCAATAGAGTGTGACATGTTTTCCATCAGGAGTTATCTCACACAAGGAAGTAACCAGTGCTGCAGACGGTCATATTATCCGAATTCCAAGCCCTGGAATCAGAGACATTCAATATTCTGTGCATAACTGCAAGGAACATCTGTCCGAGGCGATTTTACAGTCCAGATGAAATTATGAATGCAGCTCTCTAGTTGTCAGCCTCTTTCTCCTATGTCGTGTTTCGTGCAGTCCATGCGTGGAATCTCGTCAACCACGTTTGAACTGCACATGATGGGGTATTGGGCCTTGTTTTCTCGTGAGTTGTTGTCTGAGTGAAGCCCTCGGTTTCTGTGCTGTCATATGTCCGAGTGTTCGGAGGAATCTGGATATCGTTTTCCAGAATTTGTTTTTAACACAGGGAAGCATGATTTAAAAATTACCTCATAGCAAATCCACGTTGCGAACTTTGTGTGCCATGCATTTGCGAATGAAGGTGGGTGGATATTGGTTCTTGGCAAAGAATTTGTGTGGGCGTCAGTCCAGCAGTCCCTAGTAGCAAGACGTACAAACGGCAGGGGCCACACATTCGACTAGAATAGCACAACAATAATAGGACAGGGAAGCAGAAGACAGCCAGATAATTCATGGAAGCAGGGCACTCATCCACGGATTCCATCCATTGGACCCAATCTGCAATCCCAACAAACGGAAGCAGCGGGAATTAAACCAAATGAATTCGTACCAAAACATTCACAGGTACCTTCACAGGAACCTCTGCAGAGCTGAGAATGTCACCCAGAAAGGGACGAAAAGTCTGCAAACCATCTTCCTAGCGTCACCGAACTTTTCAACAAGAACACCAGAAGCATCCGAACTTCACATCTTTCTGCTCCAAGACACTCCGCTTTTCCACAACAGAGAATTGCACACTCAACTACCGCGTGTAAGATGAGAATTGCAGCCCCTACACGACCAAGGGCGGCAGTAAGAGCGAGGGGAAACAGCTGCCACTGTCATTCCACAGCTACAAACGCTCTCTTTGAAAGGTACATTATCGTATGAATGTCGGGGCAGCAGTAGAATATGGGAGTTAAGCAGCCTGCTCTGTGTATTCATATTCTGGACAATGTGAGTTGTTCACAGTTTTCCCTGAAAGTGAGTGGACGTCGTTATTTCACCGCTGTTGTGAAGCCAGATCCTGCACTGAATCTGCTCCCTGGTTTTTAGTTGTTGTGGCTAAAAGGTGGACAATCGCAACGTGAAACTTTGTTATAATTCTCTCATTTCCTTCATTACTGCCCTGGTGAGGGAGGCTGGAGATTGGCTCGCTCGCTCAGATGGAGGCACCAGCGCATTGTTGACCTAATTTAATCGAGAATATAATTGGTAATATCACTTTGCATGGTACATTTCTCTGTTTTTTTTAATGTTACTTGAGCACTTTCTGTTACTTGGCAATGCACTAAATCTCCAGAAAGTCGGGAAGCTCCATTTCGAATTGCTTCGGTGTTATTTGTGTGAGCAGTTCTTGACATACACGTCTCGCACTGCCCCACAGACAGAAGTAATGTGTTTGTGTTTCTGATAATGACTCTGTCTTTTGAGTTTTGCACTTGGTCGATGTTAAGAGCTGTCAGTTTTTGGATTCACTGGAGTGTTAAGGGGATAACACGATTTGTGAGGTTTTTTTTAGTCAACGAAATTATTTGATGGAGAACTTGGGAATGTATCAAGGAGAATGGTCATTGTCTGTAAATGTCTGGAAAACATTCCTCTCTGTGTCATTTCAAAACATTACGCCTCAAGAAAAAAATAAAATTCAAACACGCTAACTTAGTAACAAACAGCATGCGTTTTTGCAAGTGGTCTATTCAAACTGTTGTCAGGTACTGGAGTGTCACAGAATTGCCGAGCATGGAAGCAAACCTTCTTATCCAACTTGCACCTGTTGAACAGATGACAGTAACTAATATAAATATATTTGCCAATATTTGTCCCTTATGTCTCCGAACAATTCCTGTCTGCATACCCATTTAGATGCCTTTGAAGTGTTGTGAGTGCACCAAACTCTGCCACTAAACGTGACAATTTATTCCACACGCACAAAAATGTCTGTATTAAAAACAAGTGTCGCTCACGTCCCTTTCAAATTGTACTGCTCTCACATTAAACCTCTGCTATCTCACTGTAAACTCATGTGAATTCTGAAAAGTGTAGAAAACTGTCGAAGAATATTCAGCTTCTCAATAATGTCCACACCGTGTAAACCTTTCAAATCGTTGTAAATATTTTTTAAATTATGCTAAGGTATTCATAGAAAGTGCCAGGGGATATTGCCTGAAGTGAAGCGATGCTGACACATTAGTCTTGACAGGTCTGGCGCTTGGTTATCGTCAGGGAGCGTCTCCGAATGGTTTAATGTGGGTAAAAGCAATAAATGCAGATGCTGGAGACCAGATTCAGGATTAGTGGTGCTGAAGAGCGTAGCAGTACAGGCAGCATCCGAGGAGCAGTAAAATCGACGTTTCGAGTGAAACCCTGTATACCTGATGAAGGGCTTTTGCCTGAAACGTCGATTTTACTGCTCCTCGGATGCGGCCTGAACTGCTGTGCTCTTCCAGAACCACTAATCCAGAGAGTTTTAATGTGCTGGGTTTAGGATCCAGTCTCTATTGCGTCGTGGGTTTGAAACCCAACTTTGCAATAGATCAACTGCAGGCAGCTTTTTATGACAGAACTACACAGGCCCTGATATTGCTTTGTGGGGGTGTTTGTTACTCCTCGGGTCTCTCGCCCTCTCTGCGATAAACACGGGAACATGAGCAACTGATTCTTAAAATAATGAGAACTACTGCTGTCGACATCCTCTCGATCACTGTGCGTTTGGATGTGTACACGCACAATTTTGCTACCAGTTGCTGTGTCTCAAATGGTCAGAGTACTTGGCTGAAATGTTGGTTGTCCAAGCCCAAAAAGAGCACAGAGCCTCAAATATTTCACATCAAGTATTGAGATCGACCATGTACTGACAATACAACCACGAGAACTCATCCATAATTGACCCTGAGTCCGCAATGAGTGAGACGGCCACGTGCAGCAAAATGTGACCCCACTCTCTACACGCCCCTGCTGCCAACAGAAAGGGGCCACTGCAGTTTCAATCAGCGGCTTCCTGCCCAGCCCTGGGACACAACTCATGGAGACTCCTTCCTCAGGAACGTCTGTTACCGTGTGAAAGGGTAAAAAATTCTAAATCAAATTGGAAATGGCTTCAGAAGATTGTTCCTGTTTTTAAAACATTTTATAATCAGAATTCCTTTCTCGAATATTAGAAGTGGTAAACTTTGTAGGCAGGGAGAACAAAGAAAGTGTTGATTGTGAGGACTGTGTCTCTTCAGCAGTTGGGATTCCCTCCACTCTAATCAGAAATGATTTGGTTTCCCAAGGTATTTTCCCGATTGATTTGCAGTCTGCCAGAGTGTCTGGGAATCACTTCGGTGACCTAAGGATCAGGGTCAAAATATGAAAATATTAACAGAGAATAGTAAATCCCGGGGCAAGGCCTAAATGGATTGTAAAGGTCCAAAGGAATAAATCTGAGAATTGAAAGACTTGGATAATGTCATTTGCAATGGGGAGGAATGAACTAGATTTTTGAAAATTGCCGTGTCAGCTGAATTAAACTAATTATGAAATGATAAATTAGCCAACACCAATCCTGTCCTGGTACGCTCAGTCGGTACAGCTTGAGACCTTTGATCTCACTGGTGTGGGGTCGAGACCCACGCAGGGCGCTGTTGTTTGTTAATAGGTTTGCCGCTCTCCTTTAATGTTGCAAGAGCGAATTCGCTCGCTGAGGCAGGTTTTGTTGACACATGTTTTCCTCCGTTTTTGATCATCTCTTGGTTTCTGAGTGAAAACTGTCTCCACTGTACTGCAGGTGCAAGAGACAAGGTTATGAGTTCAGTCGAATATGCTATAAACGATGTCCCTTCCAAAACGCGAGGTTCCATTCCAAACGTGCCCCAACCAAATTGTCCAGAGACGTCGAATGCGAATGGCCACATGACAGTGTCAGCTGCATGTCAAATGGTGCTGCAATAGAATTAACTGAATGAGAATGCTCTGATGGAAACCGAATGGAACTCTCCCTGAAATTTTCCCAATTCACTCGGTAAATGATGTTGTTGTGTACCCATATGTGTTTACATAATGAACAGCTTATTGTCAGTAACAGGGGTGGGGGTGATGCAGGTTAGTGAGGTTTCCATGTGGGTCAGACGTGATTTGTTCGAATAGGGAATTCAAACGTCTACAGAGCAGACATAGCTGATTGGCCCAGGATCAGATTTTCCCCTTCTGTTTCAGTACCAACAAAAGAAATTGTGGGAAAATCTCAGCCGATCTGGTAGAATCTTGGAATGGAAAACCGAGATAAGTCTTCAAGACCAGTGACACTTATTACTCCATGTCCATCTCCGTCTACCTTTTTATTGAATATCTCCTGACTCTCAACTTTATACTCAGTTTCTCTTTTATTACTCCATCTCCAAACATTCTCCCAGTCTCAAAATTTAATAGCAGAACTGTTCCATCTCTCACCTCGCCGAGTTTTGAGAGGAGGACTTCGAAATGCACGATTAACTCTGTTTCTATTTCTTTCAGTACTGGATGGTAAGAGACCAGAAGGCATCGGATGACAGTTAGAGCTTTCAGCCCATATGGTATGCCCGCCATTCGGTCATGACTCATATCGTTCCCAAACCAATTTTCAGCCTTCTATCTGTGACACTTATCTCCCCTGAATTTAGGATCCAGTTTTTTTCCCAGAGTGGGACTGATACTGTCCCAACCATCTCCACATCTGCTGGCAGCTGTTACACCGTATCTGTGTGTGATCGAGCTCAATTTCAGTCCCACACAGCAAACACGTCTGTTCTGAGCAATGCAATCCCCGCTGCATGACAGATCGATCGGGTCTCTGACCCCACGGTTTTTCTGCGAGGCAGGAGTTAGCTCCTTCCCCACCCACGGCAAGGACCGGTGCTTCAAAATGTGGGGACAAAGAACGATAGGTACAAGAGTTTGTACAGGTTAGGTCGAAAGGGTTATTGTCAACTTCAGTGGAGTCCCTGCTTCAGAGTCTGGGTTTGAATCGCCCAGGCCTGGATAAAATTCCAAGTCAGGAAACGAAGATTTATTTCTCTTCTTGTGGCTAATCTGAATGAAAACCATTTTCTGCTTCCACAGAGAGCACAGTCCCGGTTCTGCCAGAAGGAATCCAGTGATTGATTGCATCCAACTGGAATCATAGAGTCATAGAGATGTACTGCAGGGAAACAGACCCTTCGTTCAAACCTGTCCATTCTGACCGGAAATCCCAACCCAATTTGGTCCCTCTTGCCAGCACATGGCCCCTTTCCCTCCAAACCTTTTCTACTCATATACAAATTCAAATGCCTCTGAAATGTTGCAATTGTACGAGCTTCCACCAAATCCGCTGGCAGCCATGGCAGCACATACACGAATAAATTGTCACTGCAAATCCCCTCTAAGGATCTCGCCTTTTTGAGCTGAAAATATCTCGCTGTTCATTCAATGTCGCTATGTCTAATTCTTGGAACTCCCTACCGATCGACATCATGGCTGTATCACTGTGTTAAGCACATCGAGGACGAAGTAAAGTAACTTACCATCTCAATCTCTTGAGTAATTCTGGTTGGGCAGTGAAGCCTATCCCAAAGAGTGACGTGCATTCTTCAGAATTTCGTTTGAAAAAACTGTAGTTTTCAAGTGGACATCCGAAAGTGGTCCGGAACAAAAGTAAAGTTTCGAAGGGAAAGTAGGATAAACTGAAAGTCAATGATGACTGAGATGAATGAGGCAGAAAGTGAGTGAGGACCTGTTGGTACAAGGATCAATGTCAGTGCTAATGGTTTAGCCCTTACTGCCCACTGTTAGCACCAACTCATACACCACTCCTGGTATTTTCACCACAATTACCCTGGTCTCTTGATATGAGTTTCCCTCTGTGCATATTCAAGCTGGAAATCGGTCCCAAGAGGATGAACGCATACTGTTTATCCGGTCAGGTTAAAGAGGTGAAGGCATCAGTTTGAAATCAAAGCAAGAAGACATTGCCTCTTCCTGTACATTTTCAGTGGACAGTCACCAGCTGTGAACTTCTTTCCTGCACAAACGGACGTTGATATAAATTCTCATCGAGCAGCTTTATTACAGATAGGTAGTCCGATTAACTGTGCTCAAATACTTCATTAAATGTCCTTATTGATTTGAAGAACCGTGTCTGTGGTTTCGTCAGTTAAAGCATATGGTAATAACCAGATGTTAATGGTGTCAAATGCTGTCAAATGTTCTGTATATTGAAAGTTCATTGTTTAAACTTCTTGGAAAAGCCGTATTGTTTATCCAACATCGCGAAAGTGACGGCTCAGCATGCTTCTTGTGTTTGAGCTCAGACCGTTATTATTTCGTGCTCCCAAGCCCTACCACCTGATGTTGACCCATTAGTCTATGTTCTACCCTGCTAAATCAACGCAGACTTCTTTTTACTTTGTTCCACAAGGATTTGCCTATCTCTTCTACAATTTTCTCCGCCCGTCTTTTCTAGTTTTTTGGGAATAATGAAGAGACGCAGGAGACACTGCAGACTTGCAGGACAATGTTGTAGTAATATCGCATCCAATGAGATAATGGCTCTCATTGTCTGCTGTCACCATTCATTGATTTTCGGCAAACGGCAATGGCATCATAGAAATCCGATAATTGGAGTGAAACTATTTCTTTTTGGTCTATTACGAATACTATTTAGAATTGTAAAAGTTCATAACGTTTTGTGTGAACAAATGTCACCTGATCTCAGACCTAAGTAACACAGACATTACTTGGAGACTATGAGCCCAGTTCTACACACTCTGGCCGGGGGTGGGGGGTTGGGGGGGGGGGGTGGGGGGGAGGCGGAGAAAGCCACGGACCAGCCTCCGATTTTAACACTTTTCCAAGAGTATAAATGAAAAACGAGGGATATTGACCGACAGAGAGTGGGAGAAGGTAGAAGAGAGTGAGATGGTACAGAGAGACAAAGGGACACAAACAGAAATTTTCCATTCACCATGGCTGCTCATCGACATAAAGGAGAAGAAAAAGGTAATGAAGGACAGCCTTTCACCAACTCAGGGCAACAGCAACAGCATTACAGCCGATAAAGGAATTTAGCATTTTTACAGATGACGTCTGTCAGCTAATGAGAGATTCTGGTAAGTCTGCTGTTTCGCGAAGTGAAATTGACAATTACCCAGGCAATAAAACAATAAAAAGCATAAGTAGCCTGAATCTGTGATATGAAACATTAAATCTCTTTGTCTCCACAGATGCTGTCAGGCTTGCAGAGTTTCTCTGTCAATTCCTGTTGTTGTTTCAGATTTCCAGGATTCACACTTCTTTGTTTTATGCTCGTCTGAATCCTGTTTGTGACAATACTGGATGAATTGTCAGTTCCATACAAATTCCCTGCTTTGGGAAGGTTGTCAACAACATAAACGGTCAGAGGAAATCCCCCATTGCTACAGCAGTGAGACCACTGACTTCTTAACAGTAGACTTCCGCGGAAAATGAAATATGGCGCTGTAAGTTTCCTCAATGAATCCACTTTTACTTTTTTCATTTGTGATCATTTTAGCTGTCCATTCAGTTTATTTCTTTCTTCCATTTCTGTCAGCTTGGAAAAGGCCTTTCCGCCCATCTGTAGTGTGGGTCATTGGACATTCATCTTTTCGAGTCCAGGAGCTACTATTTCTTGGAGGACCTTCTTCACTGCATCTCGGGTGCGGTTGGTGCGAGGCTGTACCACTATATTCACCTGTCTATAGATACCGGAGAAGGGTCTATCTATTCCACACCACCAGGCGTCCTTATCGCTCTTCTGAATCTTGGTTATTATTACCCTTGCCATGGCACCTCCTTCTTTGGTAACAGGAAACCGATATCCCGTGTCAGGTGTACCTGTAACCGTGATGGATACTACGCAGTGCCAGTAACTGGGTACACAAGGATCTCTGCATAAATATTTATTGCTTTATTTATAGTCGTCCTGGTTACCAAACGGGCATGGGTGGCATGTAAAGGTCAACTGAACATCCTTGGTTAAGATTACCGTCTGCTGTTGTATCCCAGACACCCCTGCCTTCACGACCCGTCCTGCCATGCAGCCCCATATTTCTATGAGTCTTCTAATCATTACTTACACTTTTTTGGATCCGGTGTTGGCCGATGTCTCCTCAAGTTCAGCTACACGTTTGCAACGGCTGGCGTGTATCAACGTGGCTCTTTCGGCGATCTTAACAGCTGTCTGTGTTGTAGGGAGCCCTTGGAACGGTCCCAGCCAGCTCTTCGCCTTCATGCTTTTGCTCCTGAAGTCTTTCACCACTATCCAGTCTTCAGGTTCTAGATTGTGCATCTTCCCTTCTGCTGATTGGGGTCGTGCTGCCCTTCTTTTGATTCTGTATTTGAGACAGAATTGTGGAGAGTTTTATACCGTAACATAATAACCCGTCCTCACAGTGGTCTGTTATCTGTTTTACAATCGGTCTTGGCCAATTCCTGTATTGGGCCACTTTGCTAACAAACTCTCAAACGTCCCAGTATTTACTGTTCCTCTCCTTCATATACATTAGCACAATTGGAAATGCCTTTGTCCATGTCACCTCTAGTTCCTCACAACATTTTGCCAATTTATTTTTAAGGGTAGTTTTCTCTTTTTCCACTGCCCCACCGCTCACTGGGTGGTAGGCACAATGTTGCCTCACCTTTATTCCCAAGTAATCACTGATCTGCTGTAGGGCAATATTTATAAATGGCTTTCCATTGTCGCTGCTTAGCCTTTCAGGGATGCCCCATCTCGGACTTATTTCAGTTAGCAAAGCCTTAGCTACTGCACTGGCATCCTGTTTAGACGTGGGATCACTTCCACCCCTTGGGAAAACATCAACTATCACCAGACAATGCCTTTTCTCTTCGCTGGGAGTTAGTTCAACAAAATCCATCTTAAATGTTCAAATTGTCTTTGGGATTGGGGGTGTTCTGCCTGATTCATTTGTATTCAGCTCCCCACATTATTAGAAGCACAGATAACACATTATTCACATTATTTTTATGAGTAATAAGTAAATCCCTTTCTGTACCAGCGTGCTGAAATATTGTAGTACCTCCCCTTTTTTGACACATGGTCCTTACCGTGTGTTACTTTGGTATAGAAAGGGAATAAAGGTCGTGGTAGACAGGGCTTCCCACTGGGGCCGCACCACACCCATTCCCTCATTCTGCACCCTGCCCTTGTCCATTCACGCTTCTCCTTCGATGTGGCCTGAGACTGTAACTCCCATAAGTCTGCTTTGGATTACAAATATTTGACATACACATGTCAAACCCATCACTTAGCGGCTGATTGGCTGCCGTCCTTGCCGCTCAGTCTACATTTTCATTGCCTAGAGAAATTGAATCATAATTTTTCCTGTGGGCTTCACATTTACATACAGTGATTGATTTAGACAATCGGACTGCTTTCAGGGTGTCAGGGATCAGGCTATGGTATGTGATTGGCTTTCCAGTGGAGGTCAAGAAGCCCTTGTTTTTCCACAGGGATCCAAAATTATGTACAACCCCTAATGCATATCTGCTGTCGATGTAAATATTCACTGTTCTTCCTTTGGCCAATTTACATGCCTCAATCAAGGCAATCAGCTCTGCTGCTTGCGCTGACAAATGAGAAGGAAATGATCCCGCTTTGACTACCTCGTGGGTAGTTGCTTCAACATACCAGACACTGGCCTATCTCTTTGCTTCTGAATGCTGACCTATCCACAATAAAACCCCGTATCCAGATTCTAAATTGGTGAATCCTACACGTCTGGTCTCGGGCTTCAAATGTCATTAATTACAGCCACACAGTCATGTGGGTCTCCGTCTCCTTCTGTGGGAGAAAACAAGCAGCATGAAGGACGTTACATCGCTTTATTGTCACGTAAGGCTTCTCCAATAGCATAACATTGTATGTGAGCCAACGTGCAGCCGACATGTGTGTTGTGTTTTGCTCAGAAAGCAGTAAGGATACTGCATGTGGGACCAGTCGGTTTAATTCAACAAAGCCGATTATGTCCCTGGAAGCTATAACAGCCTTTTCAAATGCAGGCACGACACGGAGGCATTTTGCAATCCTGCCGTTACGGGATCTAAGTTGAGGTGAAAACTAAGCTACTGGCCTCAATTTTCCACACATAATTCTGCATCAGCACAAATGTCATGCAGGCACGCTTCTCATCCACTGTTTGTACAAAAGGCTTGTTTGGATTTGGAATCCCAGTGTCTGTGTAGTTTGGAGTGCCATTTCAATTCAACAAAGGCACTCTAGGCCTCAGGGGTCACTGCAACAGACTCTAGCTCTGCAAACCTGAACCATAAACTATGTCACTTTTGGGCACCTAAAGGGTTGCGTAATGCAGGTTAAACATTCTAAGTAGGATCAAATGACCAAAAAGGATAACAATTGTTTCTTCATGTGATGTTTTGAATTTTGGTGGTTTGCTTGAACTCTGTCTTGACCAATGGCCTTTCCTTGTTCAGATATTAAGTGACCTAAGAACTTCAACCGTTGTTCCACAAGTTGTAGTTGCGCGAGACTAGATGGCTGAGCTTCGCAAGCCTACCTTTCTCACATTGTTTCTCTGTTGATGCTGCGATTAAGCATTCGTTTACATACTGCAGAAGCGCTGACCCCCCCCCCCCCCCCCCCCCCCGTTAAAACAAGAGTCTCCAGACTCCTGTGTAGAGCCTCGTTAATTATGGTGGGGACTCACAGCAATGTTGAAAATGTCACGTGAAAGTATACCATTTGCCTTTGAATGGAAAAGTGAACCAGAATTGACTGTCGGCGTGTAACAGTAGACAAAACAAGGCATTTGCTAAATCCCCAATAGAGAGCCATTTACATCCGGTGGAATTTGAGCCAATATAATATAGGGGTTGGGAACATTTGGGGTGTGTGGAACAACAGCGTTCTTGATAACCTGCAGGTCATGAACAAACCTCCATTCCCCCGATTCACCTGGAATGTTTGCCTTTTTGAACGAAAAGAATGGGTGTTCTCACCAGTGATTATTCACGGGGGATTATCACTCCAGCCTATAAGAGAGATTCAAAGACTGGGAGTAATTCCTTGCATAGCCTCGGGTTTTAACGGCTCTTTTGCTTTGCAAGGACGATACTCAGATTTCGGGGTTATTCTTAAGGATTCGTATGAGGCCCACATCGTGGTTGCCTTTTGCGCTGAAATCAGTTGGGACCCTTCTTAATCTTGGGACCGACACATCTACCATAGGTAAACGCCAGACGACACTCCTGTCGGGGATTACCTGGACTGCCCTGTCTGCCTGAGTGAGCCAATTTAGTTTCTTCCTATACGTCCTTATAACTGCATTGAAGCAGATACCCACACCGACCCTGAAGATACAATGTTTCGTTTTTTGTGCCTGTCGTATCCATGGTCCCAAATTCTGACACCTGTCGCTAGATGCCTTCGCCAATGATTCGTGAGGAGAAGAGTCTTCCACATCAAAAAAAGGGTCTATTTACCGTCACAGATACTTAAAAAGGTTTAAAGTGACAGCATATCTGATCATTCTAATAAAATTCGCACATTAACAACTGATCTGGTTTAACCAATCTCCTGAACCAATCCTTCTCTTATGATTTGTCAGGACCATCGCGGTGTATGTGTGCTGTGCAGTGCAGCATATCTCCAGCAAGAAAATCTGTGTTAATGGGATTAACATGGCTACTTGCTTCCTGGGTGAGTGAATCACTCACGGAACCTATCGCTCTCTGACATGCATCAGGGGTCGTGATTCGTATTTTCCAGCCTGCACTGTTAAATCTTCTTTTTGCATTACCTGCAAGCCCGTCAGGGTACTGCGCAAATCGTACCGCAGTCCCACTATGAGATCCCGAGACAGCAGATTTAAAGTACAGAATTCCGATAACAGAAATGAGAATTGGAATGTTTCCCCATTACTGGTTTCGCACAATAGGGGTGCGGTAAATCTCTCTAGTGTCATGACTCCTGGTGCGCCCATTAAGTTCAGGAAGCTTCTGTTCATCTTCATTTGCATCGACTCTCTGAACTGCCTTGATTTATGCAGTGAATATGTTGCCCTTGTATCTTCCAAAAAAGTAAGAGGTGCTCCTTGCACACATAACATAGATGTAAGCATTGACTTATATGATTCATCGTTGTACTGAAAATATAGTTCACGCTTCGCAAACTCAGTGCTCAGTAGAGAGGTGGGACATGTTTCAGTGCCCATAAGGTTAGTAGTAGAGATTAGCATAAGCGAGTATTCGTTGCCAAGCATAAAGCTAAAAGGCTTACCTGTAACATTGGGGCTGCCCACCTCCACCTCAGCCTTCCTCCATTAGTCACCCTCCTGCCCAGCCTCCAGGGCCGATTGAGGCTCTCTGGGCGTGCACTGCCTCACTCAGTGGTCCATTGCTCTGCAAACAAAGCACCCACCAGATTTACCTCTGCCAGCCCTTCTTTTCACGCAGCACCTCCTTCCAACGGCTGGGCGACCATTTGCATCATAGTTAGCTGAGCTTTAAGTGTTTGCTTTTCCATCTTTAATTTCCATTTTTCCTTCTCTTGGGCCAGAAAGTTTTCAGCATGTAGCGCGTGGAGTTCCATCAAATTCAGGTTTCCCGTGTCCCAGGTAATACATTGGCAAGACGCCTCATGTAATGGGCGCCTGATAGCTTTTACATATTCCCTTTAAAGTTCAATTCGCTTCTTCGTATCTACACTTCAAGGTCAGTGGCCTGAAACATTTGAGTTCCTTTCCAGATATGGAGTTGTTTTTTTCTGATTCCTTGGCTGTTGATATGGTAGTTTGCTGGCCTTGTAAGTCTGCTATTAGTTCAGTTTAAATATACATAGATTTTCTTTCTGTCTGCAACACCTGCCCTCTGCAAAGTCAGGCCCTTCCTTTTTTTGTTTCCCTGTGCTTTTATTGGTTTCAAAAGAAATGTTAATTTTCCATTGCAATGAACATCACATTATTTTCACAGGTCGGTGCAACATCGAGGGCCGAAGTGCCTGTACTGCACTGTAACGTTCTATGTTGTAAGATACATTTCCTGCTGGTTTCCGATGTCTCTCCTCACTGTGGAAACTTCCAGACACATCTTCCAGTGATTTGTCTGCACTTCATTCAATCCAGAAAACTGTAGTTCCTGCTGAGAATGTGATCTCTCTACAATGGAGAGAGGAAAACAGAGTCGGTGAAAAAGCTGAGATCACTTAAGTTCTGTCCAGAATCAACAAAAATTACCCCAGTCTTCCAGTGTCCGGCCACTTTAAGATTGCATTGTGTACCCAAGCCATCATACCAGTCTCTGGTCTGCTGCTGTTCTTCTTCAAGGCACAGCGCAAGCTGGAAGATCGGGCAACTCATTTTCTACTGAAAGACCATGTAGATTTCAGGACCCAACATCGAGTTCAATCATTTTGGATCCTGTCCGCCCTCTTCCACATTTTTCACCCACCCATACCATCCCATCAGTTCCGAACACGAATCATTGGACTCGAAGCGTTCACTGTCCATTCTCATCATAGATGGACAAGAGCTGCTGATTTTGTTCAGACATTTTCGCATTTCTTGAAAGAGCATTTCATTTTCCGTTGTAATCGCAAGACTGCAGGAACCGTCTGATTGCAGGAGGAGAAGTTCACAGGAGATGAAAATAATGCTAAGGGCTGGACCATTCCCATTGTGAAGGTAGATGAGCTAAGCTGGGGCTGTGTAACTAAGCACAGAGAAGGCTGAGTGAGAAACTGATTAACATGCACATGTTATGAAGAGGCGAGATATGTATGATAGGAATAAGGCTTTTCGGGAAGGAATAATAACCAGTGACATAGATTAAAAGCAGGGGAATAGCCGTTTAGAGGAGATTTAGGAAGAACGCTTTCACCCATACAGTGTTGTTCATCTGGAATTTCTTATTTGAACGTGTGGTAATACTAAGTGTTATGAGGACATTTCAGCAGTATGTAGCCGAACAATTAAAGATCCAGAGCACACGTGGATAAGGACCAGATACTGGAAAGTGTGACGAGGTCAGACAGACGTGAGATGGGTGTCCCGAACGAAATCGTTCTAAGGCAAACTTTTGTGCTTAAAACTGGGTGAGGCCACGACTCTGTGGTGCAATGGAAAGCGCCTTGTATTTCTACGCCTTTCTTAAGACTGCCATTCAAAAGTTGTGGATACAAATCTCATCAGAGTCGAGTCTTAGTTTATGGTTTGAAATGTGTTCAGACCAGACTCGGCTGCTCACTGCAAAACCTATAACATTCCTGCAGAAACCCAACTGTCTAGATATGCAACATTTTCCTCACAGCGATGAATAACTTCGATGTCTATTTATGGTAGAGATCGATAAATATGTGTTAGCCACTTGGCAACGAGATGATATGGATACGCTGGAAAAAGACATAAAAGTGCTGTGTGAGCTATGATGGTACAGAATGGCGTGGCGGGGCAGGAGCGGTGTTAAGAATGGCCTACCTCTGCTCCTTTCTGCTTGAGTCTTTTCTCTCCCAGGTTTTTAAACAATCACAATGAGAACAATGTGAATCTACACCAATTAATATTTTCTGTCTCACCTCCACTTCGCTACACTCCAAGCTGGAATAGATAGCTCCTGTTTCAGCTTTAGGTCAGACAGTGGAGGATTCTCACAAGTTCTCTGTCTGGCTGAACATCCCTTCATATAGGTTTCCAAGTGGACACATGGAGCAAGCGATTACATGGATGCTGGGGATTGAAGGACAGATTTCCCTCTTGCTGGGCTAGAATTCTGGCCAAGGTAATGAACGTGAATTTCTGACATTTTGAAATTTACTCTGGATTCTTGCGACTTTACTAATTAAACTCAAATTCAATTTGCCATTGCATAACATGATTAATTTTTCACTATTTATTAAAAAAAAACCATGCCAGGTGCCCTTGGATGTAGTAATGCAGAAGATTGTTGACGTTGTGTACAGTGTGGGTCATTGTGCCGTATGAACATTCCAAAGGATGCTGGTGAAGTCCCAGTGAATTGAATTCTCTGACGAATTGATACCGATAGAAGGAAAATCCCAGTACAGTAGCGACATAACATTGCCTGTGATCAACGCAGGAATTCAATTCTGCCTATTTTCACCACATTTTACTATTCATGTTCCTGAACCTGATGCTCCATAATCGATTATCCATCATCAATATAACCTCCTCTGCGCTGTGTTTCATTTCAGATCTTCAGCAAAAAAGGAGTAATTGGTTTGAGGGGCCCAGTGGTAAGATCAGTAGCCATTGGTCATCAGTACACGGCAGCTCCAGTGGTGAAATTCGTCAGATTGATGTAATTGCACGACAGACTGGAAGTGCGTAAGGTGCCAAAGTTGCACATTCGGTTCTTGCCAGGTGTTGGTTTTACTGATAGTGACCAGAGATGATTGCAACTTCAAGCTGAAGAACAGTTCAAACACCAAATATTACACCGCAATAACGTTCATTTTGGCCCTAAAGTTGCATCGACCTGTGATACCAATCTGACTAGTATTTTACCATCATAATCCGCAAGTTTATACAATGACCATTTCATTGCTCTGAAAGTTGTTGAGTCTACGAGTGTTGAAGGCAAGGCGTTCAGCACCCTTACTACTCACTGATAAAGGAACCTACCTCGGTATCTATCACCCTCAATTTATATCGATGTGCCCTTGTGCCAAAATTATCATTTGAAGAAAAATGCCTTCACTGTCCACCTTATGGCAACCTCTGATCATCTTCTATGTCTCTCTAAATTCACCCCTCAAACTTCTTGTCGCTGTCAAAAACCGCCTCAAGTCCCTCAACCTTTCCTCGTAAGACCATCTCTCCATAGAAGGCAACATCCTAGAAAATGTCCTCTGCACCCTTTCCAATGCTTTCACATCCATCGTATAATGTGGTGACCAGAAATGCACGGAACTCTACGAGTGCGGCCACACCAGTTAATTTCTGGAGCTGCAAAGTGATAATTTCACTCTGAAACTGAATCACTCTCCCAAGAAAAACTAACACACCGTACTCCTTGCAAACAAACCTGTCAACGTGGATGGCAACTTTCCGAGTTTTATATACATAGGCACCGAGATCGCTCTGCACATCTACACTTCCAAGAATATAACAATTAGCCAAGAACTCTTTATTCTTGTTGCTCCTTCTGAAGTAAATTATCTCACACTTTTCCACATTAAACTCCATTTGCCACCTCTGAGGTCAGCTCTGCAGATTACCCATGTCCCTCTGAAACCGTCAGCAGATATCGACACGATTGACAACATCATCGATCTTAATGTCATCTGCTAACTTATGAATCCATCATTCCATGCCCTAATCCAGGTCATTTATAAAAATGACAAACAACAGCGGACACAAAAAGGAACCTTGTAGTACACCATCAGTTACTGAAGTCCAGGATTATCATTTCCTATGAACTGCCACACTCTGTCTTCTTTCAGCGAGCCAATTTCTGATCCAAACCGCTAAACCATCCTCAATCCCATGACTCTGTATTTCATGCAACAGCCGACAGTGCCTTACTGAAAACCATATCCACCACATCAACCACTTTACTCTCATCCATATGTTTGCTCACCTTCTCAAAGACCTCAATAAGGTTTGTGAGGCACAACCTACTATTCATAAAATCGTACTCACTATCCCGAATCAACTTATTCCTTTTTCAATGATCATAAATCTTATCTCTCATAATCTGTTCGAAAAGGGTTAGATGCAAGAAAGCTAAGGATCACTGTTCTATTTGCTAAACTCGGGTCTTCTAGCACTCATGACATAAACACTGACGAAGTAAAGCTTATAGTCAAAAGTTCTGCAATCTCCTCCCACGATTTGCAGAGTATCCTCGGATACATCCCATCAAGTCCAGGGGACAAACCTATTTTTAGACTTTCATGAATTGCTAACAACTCCTCTTTATGAATGTCAATTTCGTTTATTCTAAAAGGTTGCATGTCAATCCTCTCTTCGACAAAATTGTCTTTTTCATTTTTGATATGATAAAAAAAATACATTCAGCGTCTCTGCTATCCTTGGACTCCGCTGTCAACTTCGTACTTCTGTTCTTGACAGGCCATAATCATATGCTAGACATTCTTTTATTCTTGAACTATCAATTAAAAGCTTCAGGATTGTTCCTGCCAGACAAAGACTTCTCTTGCCTCCTGTTCGCTCAAAGTAGCTCTCTCTTTAGGCTCTTCCTGGTTTGCCTTTCATTCCCAAGCGTCCTACCTCAGCCTTCATATCTCATGTTTACATACGCCTCCTTCTCCTTCTTCTCATGAGATTCAACTTCTTCAGTAAACCCAGCTCCTTGTGTCGACCTCATATTTCCTGCATGACGCATATATACTTACCAAGGATATGCAGTTGCTTTTCCCTAAAAAAGCTCCATATTTCAGGTCTGCACAACCCTTGAAGTTAATTTTCACATGCGGTGCATCTTAACTCTTGTCTAATCGCATCATAATGGCCTTTCTCCCCACAATACCTCATGCTCTGCAATAAATACCTATGCGTATCCATCACTAAATAAACAGAACCGAATTGTGGTCACTATCAACAAAGTGCTCACTTACCTCCAAAGAGAACAGCTGGCTGAGTTCATTACCCATAAGCAAATCCAATGTGGCTTTGCGTCTTGTTGGCCTGTCTACATGCTGCGTCAGGAAACCCTCCTGCACACACTGGACAAAAACTGACTGATCCGATGGGCTGAACCGATAACATTTCCAATCAATATATGGAAAGTTAAAGCTCCCCATAACAACTACCCTGTCACTTTTGTTCCTATCCAGAATCATCTTTGCAATCTTTTCCTCCAAAAATCTAGAACATTTTTGTGGTGATCTCTCCATTCCTGATTCTAATCTCAGTCCATTCTACCTCAGCAGATTCAGTCGCATCCTCAGCAATATCCTTTTTGCTACCATAGTACTGTCCTTGACGAATAATGCCACATCTCCCCCTCTGAAACGACCCTCCTGTTCTGACTGAAAATTCGAAACTGAGGTACCAGGAACAATCATTCTCTTCAGTGGTCCGTTCATGTCTCTGAAATGGCCACAACATCGAAGTCCCAGGTAACAACCCATGACACCTACCTTATCCCAGATGCTTCTGGCGTTGAAGCAAACACACTTCAACCCACCGTCATCCTTGCCAGTACACTCTTGTAAACCTGAAACGCTATTTATGACAAAACCACTCACAACCACCTGCAAACTGGAGATACAATTCAGCTTCCCACTCCGCGGCTGAATTCGTTCAAACTCTCATGAAGAGCTTTGGCAAATTATCCCCCTCAGGGTATTGTTACTGTTCTAGTTCAGGTGAAGACCATCCTGTTTGTAAAGGTTCATCGACTCCAGTATGAGCCCCAACTATTCAGGTATCGGAATCTCTCCCTCCCGCACCATCCTTCCAACAACATTTTCAAATGCTCTCTCCCTACACTTCAGCTCACTATGACGTAGAATGGGTAACAAATCAGAGAGAACAACTCTGTTTGTTCTAGATTTAAGATGTCACCCTCGATCCCTGAAATTCTGCCATACATTCACATCACTTTTATTACCGATGTTGGTGCATATGTGGACAATGACTTAAGGTTGCCCACCCTCTCCCTTAAGGATCCTGAAAACATGGTGTGAGATATCACAAACCCTAGTAGCTGGGAGACAACACACCAATCAGGAGTCTGCCCGATATCCGCAGAATCTCAATCTGTTCCCATCGATATGGAGTCCCATTAACAAATGCTCTCCTCCTCTCTCCCCCACCCTTCTGAGAAAAAGGGCAAACTCTGTGCCAAACACCTATACCCAATGGCTTTCCCCTCAGAAGTCATCCCACCCAAAAATAACAAGTATGGTATACATGTTACTGAGGGGCACGACCACAGCAGATGCCTGCACTGTCTGCCTGTTAGCGTTTCGGTTCCCGACTGTATCCCATCTATCTATTTCTTGTACCTGAAGTGTTACTGCCTCCCTATAACTTCGCTCAATTCCACTCAGACTCCAAATGATCTGACATCAAGCTTCAGTTCCCAAACGCAGTTGCCGAGGAGGAGGAGTTGTGTGCACTTCCCGCAGATGTGGATACCTGGGACATTATTGAAGACCCTTACCTCTCACATTCTCCAGAAAGAAATTACAAAGGTCCGGAAATCCATTCCTTATATTGTCCACATACACACACTCATATATATATATATGCGAACATATATACATGTATATAAAACTTTGTGTGCACTTGCATGTATGCGTGTGCACATATATATTTAAAAGTTGCAAAAGGAAGTTGATTGAAATGGCATTTCTTTTTAAAAAAATGATTTTGTGGAGTGTTCTGTTCTTAGGAAATACCTCAGTTACTTACAACCAGCAGAAATACTCCCTGAGTGAATATCCATCTCTCAATAGAGATACAGAGGTGACGTTTGAAGATGTTGACGTTTCTAATATCGCTGATCCTGTGCTGTGTTAAATTCTGGAAAAGGCGTTTGTTTGGTTCATGTTACTTATTTTGTTGCAACCTCACACAGGCCATTAAAACAATCCAAAAATTATTAGATTTATCTCCTTGGACAGTGTTGTCGCCAAAACTGGAACCGAAATGATAAAGATGTTTGAAGTACTGCTTTAAAGATTATAGGATACAAACCGGAATATTTTTCGAGTCTTGTCACTGGAAAGTTTGGGGGAGATGGGTGAGCAGCAAATGGTCTCACTCCCTTTTCTGTGATTGCAGCCAAATGTCCAAGACAATAGATGAAACAAAAGGTGCATTCCATCGACAGGTCAGTTCCCACTCACTATAGTATAATTTTGCTTTGATTGTCGCCATCGTATAAAGGGTGAGGTGAGTGGGGAGATCGGGATTCTGATGGTAAGCTGAGACATTGCGATAATAAAGCCCACACTGTTGGCATCACTTTATATCATAAACCAATTATGCAGCGGACTGAGCTTACCGACTTCCCTTTAATGCTGAGCTAACAGAAACAGTTCTTTTACAATTTATGGAAGTTCACGTAGAACAAGCTGCTAAACCTTTCTTCAAAACCAGCACTTTCTACACTTAGTCGTACTCAGTTGGAGGTGATATGTGGTATATTTCCAATTAACGTTAACCAATTAGAAATTGTGTACCTAACGCTTACCTGACCCGGCCGACCAGACTCCATGTCTTGGTGAAATTCACTCATTATGTTTCTGCACGCACTTTCACAAATACTTTAGAATCAGCTTCTGACACATTTTTCCTGAAAAATAATCATTCTCAATTTCAATTACAGTTGAAAGAAAATAAATGTGCTCCAAACTTTTCCTTATCATTCATCGCTGGTTTTGAAGTTCGAAAGTCTAGTTATAGATCCATCTGAATGAAGGACTTTCCCTCCTGTTTACTCTCAGCAAATTCACATCATCAGGGAAACTTCCATATGGACGCAACTCAGTTTTACCTGGTTTCACGCCACATGATCTATTCATCTGTTCCACCATCCCATGAAACCCCGCCTTGTCTTTTCTGATGGCGTTATGCCCCAGTACTTCGTTGACTTCCTTTCCATTCTTTTTTGTTTCTCAGTAGCCGCTGTTCATTCTTTCTAACGTCTTTTGATTCCAGTCATCGGCATCCATGTCTTTTATCATCTCTTTTAAATCCCAGGGAAGTCCATCTTGAGAAAGAATGCTGTTCCTATGCAACACATGAAAACTCGCTCGAATGGTGTATACTGTCACTACCAGTATAGGGAAGATGGGAGCTAGTTCAGTCACAGGTGAACCGGTTGGTTGTCACACAATGGATCAAACACTGACTGGGAAATGACTGTTGTTCTTCACTTTTCTCCCCTCTCTGAACATGTGCTAAAACAACACAGTAAGGTATCATAGAATGCTGACAGTTAAGAAATTGGCAATTTGATGCAACAAATTCACACCAATCCTCCAGGGATTAACCCCTACAGAACAATTCCTTACCCTATTACTCTTCATTTGTTCCTGAATAAGGCACCTTACTGACAGTCGACCCATTTGGATTCATGCCATGTCTCAGGTTCTGTGAGGCAGCATGCTAACCAGTGAGACACCTTGCGGCCCTGCAGCAATATTTCAAGGCACATGCAGAATCGTGTAAAATGCGTTTCCTGTGAAAGATGCTCCGCTTTTGTTGTTGTCCTTATCAGAAACAATAATTCTGATTCCGTGACCAGGCAATGAAACCAAACCACAGCGGTGATAGTGCTGAACTGTAACCACTAGCTGACATTTAGGACTCCAGGTGCAATTGCATCTTCTCTTAACAGCATAGTTTTCTTTCCTGCGATGAGACGTTTCTTCCAAAATACTACTCGTGACACCGAGCTTTTACAGCACAGAATAATGCACTATATGTCAATGCCAGTCCATCAAACATCCATCCATTCTCATTTCCAGCTTCCAGTAGCCCGCAGCCTGACTTCTGAAGTGTTCATCTTAAAGTGACGTTCCCTGCAAAGGTTTAATCTCAAATGAAGAAGCGAATGAGACTGAAGTCAGATACCATTAAATTTGATCATGAGCTGTGGGAGAACTGAACCGCATTTTCAACCAAAGAGGGAAATATACAGACACATCTTGTGAGAATGACAAAGGCCTTAGGAGAGGCCAACATTCAGAAAATGAGGAATTGAACTGTTTGCCTCTTCTTTCTTCACTTCGGGCTTTAAAATCCGATTCTGTTTGCATAAGCAAAGGGGTAAACAGGCAGGCGACTGTCCTTCGAGGACTGGCACAGTCGTGAATAATTGGGACATGCTAATTGTTGAATTCTCCACCTGTTGAGGTAGCCTGGCTAGCCGTGCTCTTCCAGCCTCCTACCTGTTTCATTTGGATTCCAGCAGATTCCTGCCTCTGCATAAGGAATGGAAGCATTCAGCCACTTCGCTGTATGTTTTCCTCCCTCACTATTTCAGCGTTACTTCACTGTTTCGACTGTATCACGTTGTTCTTCCGGCTAAACGAGAGCATTCTTGGCATCAGATGCTTGTCGTCCTTGTGTTCCTCGAAGTAGAAACACAGAGGGGGATTTCGAAAGTCAAGCAGATGAGGCCTGGTCCGTGGGGAAAATCACTTCACGATGTTCCCTCAGAAATAATTCCAAGCAGCACGGAAAATGCTTCTGTGAATATTTGTTGCAACAGTTGTAAACAAATTCAGCAAGGCCCAAGCGAGATTCGAATACACGACCAACGGTTGATAAGATCTCTGAGCTATGGAGCCACTGGCAAGCAAAGTGCTTTTTCTGACTAACAGAAAATGATGAACTCTAGCACAGCAAATTCCGTCGTCCGAGGTTCGTGATGCGAGCTTCGTTTTCTGTTTTAAAACACAACTTGAAACCCATTTCTTTGATCACTTGTTTTATATAACACTTTGTCAGCTTCCCAATATTTCATAATGTGACTGGGATCAAAATTTGTTTAAACTCCCTCCAGAGGAACAGCTTTGAAGTTTCCAAAACGTGAAAGGCACGATGTAGCTTTGATAGCAATTAATTGCCCTTCATTTCAACAAAAATTACAGATTTTCTTCTTCCGTAGTTGACTAATTCGTTTCCTATAACATTTTGCGATTTATGTCGTGAACAGATTTCACAATTTATGACCTTGGTTGATGAAGTTGAGTTACCAAACGTGGAACAGTTCAAATCAAACATACTCCGGAGATTGGAATTCCAGGCTATGCAGGTATCTGAGAGTGCGTTTTAAAACAAAATCTTGGGTGTCGTGTTCACTGGCTGGGTTGGCATTTATTGAACAACACTAATTGGTCTTGATGGGGCTGGAGGACATGACAGTGACAGACAGAGCGAAGACAGTCAAGAGATTGCAGAAATGATAAAACGTTGGTATTTCGCTGCCCGGTAATGGGTGAACAGCCCTTGTTGTTAATACTCCCACGTGCAGCAGAGTTGTTGAAAGATCTCAGGACTACATCTTTGGATGAATAACCCGCAATCCCTGCCCTTCCAGCATTTGGGAGCCCGTGTGGAAAGATAAGGCTGCGAAGGCCGCAGTGCACGTTTGGGAAAATGTGCAGTGGTAAAAATATCATTCAGGTAAGGAACAATGAAACACTGAACAGAACGCAAGTACACCCTTGAATAGAGGCAGAGGGTGATAGGCCAGAGCAGAGGGGGAATTTGAGAGGATGGATGGAAGTGTGTTACCACCGTTTAATCCAAACGAATGGATGAGAGTTTGAGCTGCAGAAGAGCGGAGACGTGGAAGAGTTAATGATGTTAATGAGGTGTAAGTCGGCTGACATGGTGACAATGACGATATGTGGCTGAAAGCACAAAACACGGTGAGGGATGTCACTATGGTTATGACGTGACTTGTTCAGACTCAGACAGTTGCGAGGGAGAAGATGCAGTCATTGGCGAGGCATTTTCTCCTCGCACATGGTCAATGATGCTTTCCAGCTCATCTCATCCATTTGCCGCAACTCCACTCTCAAAACCCATCCTCCAACAAGGACAGAGCTCCTTTATTCATCACCTTAAATTCCAGCAACCTCCGCAGACATCATGTCATTCTCCGACATTTCCACCACCTGAAAATGAACCCTACCAGCTAAGATGTGTTTCCCTCCCCACCGCTATCCGCTTTCTATAAAGATCATTCCCTCTACGACTCCCTTGTCAAGTGAATGCCCCTCACCAAACCACCCTCCCCTCCCGCCCCATTCTCATTCCAACACGGGATTTGCAAAACCTCCACCCACACCTCAACTCTGTCGCAGGCCCCAAAGGAGCCTTCCACATCCATTAGAATTTTACCTGCACTTCCACACATGTCACTGAATGTACCCATTGCTCCTGATGCAGTCTACCTATATTGTGGAAACAGGATACCTAATAACAGTTCGCTTCAGAAAACACCCCCGGACATCATTAACAAACAACATCACTGACCCGTGGCCGAAAACTTCAACTCTCCCTCCCAATCAGCCCAGTTCTTGCAGGTCCTGGGCTTCTATCGCTCTCATGAACTGTCCTATATCTCAATATTCCTTCCCACCTATCCGCTCTGCACTGCTCTGCGACCAATCACAACTACACCCACCTCCATCCACCTATCACACTCTCAGCTACCTTGACCCAGCCCCATCCAATCCAATTTGTCTCTCTACCCCCTCGGTTTACAAGCTTATTTCCTGATGATGGCTCTTGCCCGAAACGTCAATTCTCCTACTCCTTGAATGCTGCCTGCCCTGCTTTGCTTTTCCAGCAGCACACTTTCGACTCAGGAGCGAGTCAGCGGATTCTGATTTGTGGACTGAAGACAGAGTCCTCAGCTTTGCCATGATGCAATTCCAAGAAATGTCTGCTCCAACAGAACTGCATGTCAGTCAAGGCAGGACAGCGTTTGACCTGGAAGGAACAGGGAGGTGATCGTGTTTATATCCACCTGCAGATCTATTTGTTCTCTGTGGTGGATGCTGTGTGCATGAAAGATTCTGACGAAATTCTAGTCACATTCTAAGTGTCGAAAATCCCTCACCCTCAGACCTCATCTTAGAAAGTATCCAGAGTCTTGTGAAAGTTGCTTTCCCACTCTCATTTTTGGATAACATCGATTTTGCAGGATATTAGAAGGGGAAGATTTACAAACCAATCTCTCCACCGTGATCTGATAAAGTCGCACATTTTATCAGAAGTAGAACTTGTTCAGAGAGAGAACATGAAAGGGAAAAAAAACCCCTCTGGTTTTTCAAAAAGGTCACAATTTCCATATAAACATATGATTTCAATTGAATCTGTTGAATGATATAAGGAGGGGATGGGAATTCTTAAAGAGGAACATCATAAAGGTCAAGCGAGAATGTCAGATCACCTTAGCACGTAAAGTTAAGGATATAATCTAAAGAGATTCCACAAGTACATTAAGAACTAGATACGAAATATGACCACTTTAAGATGAAAGAGCTCACTTTTGTTTTTAACCTCAGCAGATGGAGAGATATCTCATGTTCACTTCGTGAAGAACGAAATGAACACTTCAACTAAATATTGATGTTTATAAAGTCGTTTCCATTGTAAAGGGCAAGTGCTTGAGGACTTGGAAAATATAAAGAAGGATATTTCTCTGGGATTTGATATCATGTATCCCAGAACTTTGTGGCAAGTTAGGGAATGAAACTGTTGGGCCTTTCGTAGAAATAATTGTGTAAGCTATTACTATGAATGAGATGCCGAAAAAATGGGGAGTTGCTAATTTTGTGCTTTTGTTAAGAAAGAGTTACATGGAGAATCCTGGGAACGATAGACGGTTTCTGACGGTGGTCTTATGTAAGTTGTTGGATGCAATTATAAACTATTGAATTTAAATGCATTTGGAGATACAAGGAATAAATAGGAATAACCAGAATATTTTTGCGCGAAGGAAGTTGTATCTCACAAACATGACTGAGTTTTCGAGGGCATAACTAATATGATTGATCCGGACAAGGTGGTAGATATTGCTCATTTGAACTTTAATAAAACCTTTTTTCAAGGTTCCACATGTTTCCCTGATTCAAAAAGTGAGATCACAGAGAGTTCGGTGAGACTTCCAATTCAATATAAAATTAGATTAACAGCAGGAAGCTGGGAATAGCCGTGGAAAGTAGCTTTCAGACTGGAGGACTATTACCGATGGTGTCCCACAAGGATTGATGCTTAGCCCACATTTATTTTTTCTAATTTAAATAAATGATTTAGGTGAGAAGATAAAAAGCATGGTAAGTAATTTGCAAAATTTGTCGGAAAAGGAACAATAAAAAGGTGATGGAAGATTGTGAAGAGATTTTCTCGTCAGGTCAATTCCTCTCTCTCTGTCCTCGAGTTTTTAAAGCGTGGGGGAGTGGGGTTGGGGCGGGACAGTGAAGGGCCATCAGTCCATCGTACAGACCAGGTTATCAGACGTCCATCTATTCTCGTCCCAGTTTGAAGCATTTGCCCCATAACTTTGAGTGTTCTGACATTCCAGGGAAAATGTCAATGAGATTCGCTCTGTGAGCTTAAATGACACAACAATGGTACTGACGATTGAGTGGGTTGCAACACCTTTGAGGAACGTATTCTCATGTTCAAACACAGAGGCAGACACGCCGGCATATTCCCCAACAGTGACAAAGTCCTCATCATTATACGCAATCCATGCACTTTACGTCTGCAACTTTCTCTGGTGAAAGGCGGTTTTAAAAGTAATACAAGCCATTTCTCGATAAAATGTGAACCGATGCTGTGAGCTGCGAAATGAAGAGGATACTGAGCTGAAATTGTCTCACACGCTTCGCATGTGCAACTTTCAGTAACACAAATCCCACCAAATCAAGGTACCTTGCTCCTGGAATCTGACAGGATTGCGCCCAGCAAACATTCCTCACTAAATCTACTGACACATGGCAAACTCTAGACACTTTCACGTCTCGTCTCGTCTCGTTCTGTTTCCGTCCCTGTCACACCTCCAGATTCCTCTTCAAATCTAGTCCCGAGATCAATGAGCTCTTTGATACAAATACAGACACATTGAGGAAGTGATCTTTATTTCAAATGCAGAATCAGGGAATGTAAGCTGCGAGGGCTTGCTCACGGCAGGGCAATAAGGCACCACGGGTTCATGTCCTGATTATCGGATAGACTGATTCCACCAATGGGCAGCATATCAGTTATTACCAATTAAAATCTTCCAATGAATACCGTGACTGACAGAAAGTAGCTTCGACCCATTCCTCGCCGAGGGGCATTTTGCAAACAATGTCCTGTTCCTTCACAAACTGAGTTTTTCTCAGCTGGCCATGGATGCGTCGAGCACAGAAAATGCCCTTTGGCCCACTAAGTCTGCACATTCCAATACAATCCCCTGAACTGTTCTTACCTCATTTGGCAGCACTTTGCTCAAAGGCTCAAACGAATTCAGCACTGTAACTGTTCGACTATATGGGTCTTTCGTGCTTTGGAGGTTTCTGCCATTTCAATCATGACAGGCGGTTGGTTGCAATTTCCCAAGCTTCCTTATTTGGGTTATATGCATTTTACTTCATCCTGCGATTTGAAGTTCAAACAAAAAAGCAGAGAACAAAGACACTTCTAGTTCACTCTCGACTCTCAATTACAGTCAGCAAAATGCTTAACTGCATGAGGAACTCACAGTGGAATTAACGCCCATCGCCTCAATCACTTGGCCACACCTGCAGAAGTACGCTACTAAACTGGTTTCAAGTTCTCCCTCCCTGTGGAGCTGAGGAACAGGCAATCATTGTTAGGTTTGTTTGAATTGAATCACCACAGCTTCGACAGGGTAAAATGTCAAGATATGTTTGGTCTGTGTAATCAATCTCGATATTTCAAATTATCATTCATTTAGAAGCAAAGACAGAGATTTCAAGATAAACTAAGCATGTCTGGCAGCATCTGGAGATAGAGAAACAGAGACAACGATTCGAATCTTCTTCAGGAGTTTCTCAGAACTCTGTTTTTCTCACAGGGTCTTCCATTCCTGCCGAGTTCCTTGAGCAGTTTTTGTTTTTGTCAGAGATTCCCAGCATCCGCAGCACTTTACTAGCCATTAAACAATAAAGAAACACATTTGTCGTTCCTCACTGGATAGGTTTTCTGATTGGGAGCATATTCCCGAACCTACTCAAGGATTCGGATGGATAAGAACAGCGACCGCTCCATGCGTGTCAGCACCCTATTGGTTAACAGCCGAACGAGAGAATTAATTGCTCCACAGAGACTGGGGAGTTCCTTGTCGCAAGCCCCTTGCAGGATCTCATAAAGAAGACTGTTAGCGAATTCAAGAATTCGCCTGACCTTCGTAGAATGACAATTGCCCTCGATTGGTTTGACGTTTCCAAAATGAATCCTGGGGCATTCGTTGTGGAAAATGGGAACAGTCTGATCCCACGCCTTGCCGACACCGTCATGTCACCGGGAACCAGCTCTCCTAAAACCGGGACCTACTCCCTTCATGCCTCATGACGAACATATTCCTGACCACGGTAAAACCCGGAACTGTGCAGCTGAAGAAAAAACGATGGTGTGATTGTCGCTCCCTTCCTGGGTCGTGGAGAACAGCACCTGTTAGTGAAGAGCCGAACGCACTGACTAACATCGCCACATAGACTGATGAGCCAACGGCGTCACTGATCTCCGAATGCAAGCTTTAGTCTGCTCCTCCCCCATAGGAAATACTCCTTAATTGGCTTTACCTTTCGAAAATAAATCTTTGGAAATTCATTCTGAAGACATGGGAATAGTCTGCTCCCACCCTCTAAAGACATAACCACGACACCAGGAACCAGTTGTCCTCCAACCGGGACCGTGACTCTTCCAGGCTTTCAGTGTCTTGTCTGTGACCGTGTTTTCTCATTGTCCCGGAGCAGAAATGAGATTTGACGTCCTGACGTGCAGGAACGAGAATCTTTTCAATGTCACAGATCAGTTCATGTCCGGAGAGCATCAGAATCAAAGCATTGGCCTCCACAAGCACGGAAAGATTTCTAACCTATCTCTGCACAGTCGAACAGTTTATCGTTCATTCGCCTCTGGATCCACTTCCCAAAGAATATATAAAGATTCAAAAGACTCGAGACTAGGATTTTTGCTTTGCTTCTTGACATTTTCCCTACCTGACAGTTGGCAACATTTTCCAAAAATCTCTTCACAACCCTCTGCTTTGCACTATGTCCAGAGATAAATGAATCTCACCTTGTGGAGAGATTCCCGACTCTGGGAATGTTTTGTTTGGAGCAAAGAAGTTTAATGGGAGATTTCTTGGGGATGTTTACAATGATGTGGGCGGAAGTGGTGTGGATGTGCCGTTGATGGTCAGGAGGAACTGCGTCCCCTGACCAGGGCAACTGACCAAAGGACGAGGAGTGAATACGTTTAAGGGAAAACACAACTTGTA